>NC_090933.1:1089719897-1090030930 GCF_040938575.1 Ambystoma mexicanum
CTGTGACTTGGGCTTTGTGGAACATTCCTTTCCAAAATGCCCTGCAGAGCCGCAATACAAACAGAGCCCCTCCTTACGGCGACGCTCTTTTTCCTCCTTGGTAAGAGGACCTCTGGTCGAGCCTATTTGCATAGGTTCATCTCCGAGTGTTCTTTCTGCCGAACCCGTAGGGCGTGGACTACGAAACTGATCTAATCGTGCTATGGGTCTTGATTCCCCACGTTTCTTGTCCCCCCGGCGTTCAGCCAGTCGGTGATCTAACCGCAAGGCCAAATCTATCGTGGCCGGACAATCGAGTGGCTGTGGATCCACCTGAGCGATGAGATCCTTAAGCTCATCTCTCAGCCCTTAATAGAAAAGGGACATTTGCTTTTCCCGAGGCCATTCCGCCTCTGCAACCAACCGGTTGAATTGGGTGACATATGTTACTAGTTCTTTATTTCCCTGGCGCAGGGTTAACAATTCCCGATCTTTGCACATTGCTGCCACCCTACGATCAAAAATGTTTCCAAACTCTGTTTGGAAGTCATCGAGGACTGCATCGTCCCTTTGTATTAATGGATTTGCCCAAGCCTCTGCATCCCCCATTAAATATGATATAACAAAAGCTGTCCTTGCCTGGGTTGATCGGAATGCTGCAGGTTTGGTCAAGAAATTAAGTTTACATTGCGTGATAAATGTTTGGAATTTTTGTGGGTCCCCCCCATACCTTTCCGGGGGAGCCAGTGGAACCATATGCTCTGGGGTTACATGGACTTGGACTGGAGTAGGTGTTGCAGTTCCACCGGGAAGGGGGGAGGTTTGGGCGGACAAACTGCACACCTGGGTGGCCAATACCGCGTAATCTTGCGGAATGGCAGCAAGCTCAGCCTGCAGGTTCTGCAGAACCTTGGTGAGTTCCTCAATGACTGATCGGGTCGTACCACTCGGGAGCCTGTGACACTTGGGCTTGTGCTTCTGTCACAGCTCCAGCTTCCAGGCTCAGGAGTGGCACGAACCAACCATCCCCTCGGGGGTCTTGGTGCCTGCAAGTTTAAATTTACACAAGCCTCCGCGACCCCGGCGGGGAAAGAGGGTTAGGATCTCGTTGGTTGGATGGGTTCCGTAGCAAGGGTAACTGGTGAGAGGACTAGGAAAGGGGAGGTGGACAGGGAAGGGGACATAGGATAACACAATACAGCATTTGCACATTCACAGCATGCACAATTCCCCCCCACACCCCACAACGAAGGCTAGAGCCAGAAAGAGACTTATCTCAATGGGTGAGTGCTGGCCTCCTGCCTGCGCACTCTCAAGACCAGAATCCGGAGCAGTGTTATTGCTGAAAAGAGAGTGAGAATTAACGACTGCGTGTTACCTCACACACTGCACCTTACATTCACACACTCTCACACAAGTGGTTAATTGCACCCTAAACATGCTTTAGGTGCGTCATGCTCAAGTAGTTAGGCACATGCTTCTGCCCAGGTTATCCCCTTCCCGAGCGGCCTACAGCCGCGCGTGGCTCCGCGTCTATTTGTGGTCAAAGTAATAGTTCTACTAAGAGTGATCCTGCGAAGCAAAAATTTGTGTTGTGCTTCACACGAATTTAGTTGTAACTTTTCAGGAAGCCCCGTATTAACAAGAGCGTTCTCTTCCTTTAGGTCAACTCGCAGCAGTTAATGGGTTAATACATGCACAGCTACGCGCTGCGTGACTCCTAAAGACTGCGCGTTGTTCGGATTGCAGAAACTACTGCACTGATAATCAGGATGTTTTCACTTAGCTTTGCCGGAGCAGGGGGACATGAGAATCTTGGGCAGATCCCCCTGCGCGTGCCCCCGACCGCAGCTGCTGATGAAATCCCCTGACTTTCTACGATGCGCTACAGCGTTGCGCGCCTTCCCCCAGGTCTGCTTGGTCTGCCTATGGCTTGCGGCACTTATCTGAGTGAGATGAGGGGCCCGGGTGAAGGATAGCTGGGGCGTGGCCCCTCGTTCGCTTGTCCTTGCTCGGAGCTCCAGAGAACGCGTCTTCACTTGTTGCAGTTCTGAGCACAAGCCCCGTGCTCTTGATGATCTTGTGCACACGCACGCACGTGCCCCACCCAGTCTGTATGTCGATTCTCCTGCAGAAAGCACATGGGAGCCTTTTGTAAGGCAGGAGTCTACCTACAGAGGCATGTTTCTTGGTGGTGCTGACTACCAGTAGTCTCTTCCCCTTTCCCAGTGCTAAGCTACCATGATTGTTGCCTTGCCCCATGACACAGGTGAACAGCTTTTCCATCTCCGGCTGAAAGCCCCTGAAGTCATGCAGCAAAGGATCATCTTGGGCCACAAAGGGTACAGACCAGTCCGCGGCGCTACCACTCAGGTAGGATAGCACAAAAGCGACCCGTGATTGGTGATTCGGAAAGGCGCCTGGCCTACAAAGGAAGTGCAGGCGGCACTGGTTCATGAACGTTGCAAACCTCTTGGGATCCCCTGTAAATCGTTCGGGCGGGGCCAAGGGAACTGCCTCAGGAAGGGTTATCTGAACGGGATTGGCTGATGGCGCTGGCATCGAGGGCACGCTTCCTGGCAATGGTGCATGCCCTGCTTGTGACTGGAGAAGTTGCCAGCTTAAATCATCAGTGCGTTCTTTGGCTACTATCAGCTCTCTCCTCAGGGTGTTAGTCTCCTGCCTGGCTGCATGTACTTCGGAACGTAGCTGCCCAACATGTGGGCTAACTGGTCAGTTTCTGATGTTTCCATGACGCCCTGGTGGATTTTGATGTGAGACTTTGCGTTCTGTAACGCTCACCTGGTATCCACGGGGACGTCACTCACCCTGTTCTGACCTCTTCCGACCTCGAACCCTTCCCTGGAGGCTATTCGACTGCAGACTGGGCCTGAAACACAGGATTGGTAGAGCTTAACTCCCTATTGACTCTGTGTGCTTGAACCCCTTCTTCCCCGGGGTCCAACCCTTCCCTTTGATCCACAGCTCACCTTGTTTACTTGGATAGTGTGCTCTCCGTCCTGCTTTCAGCGCAGGGGCGCGTTGATTGATGCAGGCTCGTTGCTGCCTAGTTACTTCACTGGCAAGAGTCCGACAGGTAGTATAATGAGTCTTTTGAACCGTTCTCTAACTTCGTTCCTTTCCTTCCTTAGATGATGGCCGGCGTCCGGGGATGGCGGCGTGCTGCTGAGATGAGTAGGGCTGAAGGTGAGTGAGAGCGCGATGCGCGATGCACCCCTTTCGTATTTGCATTGAACTGAGTTCTTTTTCTGTGTTTTTTAGGTGCGCAGCGTTTTTAGCGTGGATGCCGGTTATGAAGAACAAATGCGGTGGGTAAGCGCGGTATGCGGCGCCTCCAGATGTTTCCACGCTAACCTGGAGTGTCTTTTCCCTCTTGCAGATGTATGAGAAGTTCCGGAGACAGAGCTCCCCCAGAGCGGCTGGGATTCAGGTAAGCGTTTGAAGCTCGTACAGTATTTAAAAATAAGCGAAGATTTGGAGAATGCTTACTAATGCCTTTTTTTCTGTTCTTTTCCCTTTTCCTTAGAAAGCAGCGTGCCAGGATGGGAATGACACCGCCAAAGATGCCCGCAGAACAGAAGGAGCAATGAATGATGGGCAGAAGCGTCGCAAGGTAAGGCTGTTCCTAACAGTGTTCTTGCAGGAGCTGAGCGCAGAAGAAAGATGCAGGCCTACTGGAGACCGATCCGAACACTGTGAGTGTCACGCTGCAGGTGCAGAAAACGCAAAGCATGTTTCTCAGCCTGGGTGTGGCTTAAATAGTCTCTGGGTATCCCAGGTGTCTCTGGGCTGAACCACACCCAAAAGACTAGACCGCACATGCAGTTCTGGGAACCAAAATATGTGGGGGCATCCATCTTGTCCCCATCAATGCACTACAAGTCCAATCTCCAATGTTATCCTATGGGAGTGAGTGAGACTGGTGCCACAAGCGCCAAGTCTGACTCCAAGTGGGTCTTTGGAGGGATGGAGAGGCCCTTGAGGGCCATGTAGGTGATCATGGCCTGGCTCCAGTCTGACAACTTGGAGGGCTGGGGACATGAGGGGCAGGAATCATGACACATCCCTCAGGGCTCTAATCTATCACCTTGGCTCTTCAATATTTACTTGGCTCCTCTGGCTCACCTCATCTCCACTTTCTCCCCTCATTTCCAGTGTTATGCAGATGACACTCAGCTCTCCTTCAAGCTGCCTTGGTGCTCTGCCAATGATCTCTGCCTTAAAGCCAGTAAGACAGAGATCCTCCTCATTGGGATGCCTGCTCCGTGTTTACCCCCACTCTCTGGCCTGACTCCCTGGGTCCTCTCCCCTCACCCAATTGTGAGGCAAAAAACTTTGGGGTCATCTTTGACTCCTCTCTCTCTTTCTCTCCACACATCATGGAACTTGCCAAGAAGTCCAATTGTCAGCTCCATCTCCTCAGCCGCATTCTACCTTTCCTCACCTTCCTTAAGAAGCTCAATGTCTCCAACATCTCCAATCTCTTCCTCAACCTGCCTCTTTCCTCCCTTCGCCCACTTCAGCTAATCCAGAATAGGACTGTAAGACTTATCCTTGGCCTCAAGACCACAGAGCGCATCTCTCCAGCCCTAAAATCTCTCCACTGGCTCCTGGTGACCGCCAGGATCAAATTCAAGACCCGCAGCATCATCCAAAAGGCTGTCTGGGGCCTGGGACCTCTCTATATCCAGCTTTCCCTCCCTAAATACCTCGCAGCCAGAATCCTTCAATCTTCTGGCTGCAACTATCCGGAGGTCATATGTTTCTCCAAGCAGAGAGTGGGAGGTAGATCCCTTTCCTCCACTGGCTCATCCCTCTGGAACAGCCTCCTTCTCCCCCCCAGACTTGAGCCGGATCTTCTTAAGTTCCGGAAACTTCTCAAGACTTTCCTTTTACCTTTTCTTTCCCCCAGCCCCGCCCCTTGCTAACTTTCCATCTGCCGCTGTGACTGGGTCCTGGTCCCTTCAGACTCATACAGGGGCCAGACCACCCCATACCAGTCCCCCCAACATCCTCTGGCAGCATTTGTTTTGGGCGCCCTTCCTCCGACTAGGCCAACTTGGTCCTCCCAGTCCACCGCATTCATCACCCCCCCTCTCCTTGGTACTTGCAGCCTAACCCACCCAGCACTTCCCGCCCCCACCCTTGGGGTTACCCCAGGCCTGCACTGCTCCCTCTATCCTCTCCCCTTGCACTTGCCACCTTGTCATGCACTTGCACGGTAGGATTGTCACAAGGGCGATTTAACCGTCTTTGTTGCTCTACTTTTTTGATTCCCATGCCCCTCCCCACCCCCATATTGTCTTGTGGAGCCTGGAAACATCTGTGTATAGGCGCCATACAAATGTTTAATAAATAAAATAAATAAATAAACTAGAAGAGCATCATAGGTATCACAAAGGTGTTTTTTGCACTGTCCTCAGGAGCCAAAAGTATTTGTTTTGTGGGATGTATTGACCCACTCTGCTGTGCTATGCAGCATCACCCTGCCAGTTATGGTGAAAGAAACGGCAACAGTGGTGGCAAAACCCTTGTGCGCGCCAAAAACCTACAAAAACCGTGTGCTTCAGCACACAAAAAGAGGGATGCACAACCTGCCACCCATGGTGCATGTGAGGTGGAATAGAGCACACACTGCAGAAATGTGCCAGTGGGCTCCATGACCAGCAAACAGAGTGCAGAAAGAGAAGCAGCACTTTGCAAGTGAAACCCAAAAATGTGCCTACACATGACATTTTATCTGTTGCTAAAAACTCCTGAATGCCAATACACAACACTTCTCCACATTTAAAATCTTGCCTGGTGCTAAAATTCATGTATCAAATGAAGCATTGTGAAACATACAAAGTCTGAAAACTGACAGCCTAGGCCAAAATCTGGGTGCAGTACCCGGGGCTACCTGAATGACAGCTGTCAGAGGAGTACTGAGGAAACTTTTAAAGTGACCTAAAACTAAAAAGTCTGCTGGATTAGCAAACACAAAAAGGATTGTTGCCAAAAAAGAATACAGATTGTTTTGTTTTTCCCACAGATTTTAAGGCCAAGAAAGAAATGTATTTATGTTTGATGTAACAAATTTGGTTTTTGCTGGATTTAAGAAGTTCATTAGCTTGGCTGAGTCGCAAGAATTGGAAAAGCAGGTTTCTCCCAGAAGGAGGGCCTTCCTCTCAGCAGAAACTCACTGGGAGGTGTTAATTGCGGATTAGAACAGAATCTTGTCTACAGAAAGCGAAGGAACAATGACAAAGCTGCAGCCCAGGAAAATAGAAGTGTGAAGGGGGTCGTAAATGGCCTCTGGAAGGAACAAACAAGGAGGGGGATGACCTGGACTGCAGGGAGACACAAAGGGGCGTAACATCTGTTGCTAAACATGAACAAAGAACAATTTTTAAAAGGCTCATAACTTGCTATTCAAAATGTTGATAAATATAAAAAGGACAGAGTTGTTAATTTAATTTCTGGCTGCACGTGTGAAGAGGCGGTAGAACTGTGTGACATGTTCTGGACAGGAATGGCAAGATATGTGGTTTTATGCAAAATGTATTAATGTTAGAATTGTGAAAATTTACACGTACATCCCTATGTTAAACACACACATTTGTGGAAATTTGAATAAAATTTGAAAATTGTGTCCATAGCAAAAAGGACAAAATTCTGTAGAAAGTTGAGACAAGATCCCACCGCTACAGGGTTTTGAGGAATAGCTGCTAAATAAAATATGCCATCTTTGTGTGTGATTTGCATAAAGGTGACCAATGTAGAAATGTACATTTAGTATCAAATCCGATTTTGAGACCTGTGGCTAAAGGGAGGTCTCTGAGGACTGTAAAGCAAATCATAAAATGTGACATCACCCGGCCTTGATCCAATCACTCAAATTGCAAGGCAGAGATGAAGTGTGGACCTATCCCAGCTCACAGGGGCAAGCTTAGCTAAGTCGGCCCATACGCCCACTTTGTGATGTCATTTTAAAGGATAGAGACAGCTGACAACACATAGGGACTCACTGATCCAGCCATTTTCCTGATTCCGGCAAAGCACTCTGATCCAGCATTCTACATCCAGCTATACTATTCTTCCAGATCCAGAGGCCAAATCTCTTGCCGGCAATAGAGAACTAATGATTTCCAGCAAGGCCCAAATCCTCAAATGTATTCTCTCCACCCAGTAAAGCGCTGTGTGGTGTGAGAAGGCCTTTTGAACCAGTATCCTGAAATCCTCTGGCTTGCCACCACTAGGCTTGCCTGAGGAACTCACCATCCAGCTGATTCAAACAACCACAGACAAGGAGTGCAGATCCTGTGCCAATCCGGCGACCGGCCTAGATGATCCAGTACCGTGCCTGATGTGCTGTATTTCCTAGACCAGACCCAATCCAAAGACCAGAGCTGACGGTCTCATTTAAAAACTTATCCTGTGAGTATTAATAGGAAGAACTGTGGCCCATAGTATATTTTCATTGTCTTATCCCTATCCCAAACCCATTCTATCTTTCATTCAGAACCAGTATTGTTAGAACTATCTTTGCGCTGACCCTTTTCTCATCTGAAGAAGTTGAGTTTCCTTAGCAGGCGGGTCGCACTGATCATGTGACTGTAAGATCCCTGTGTGGTATTCGCTTTTTCATAGTCATCCTGTAGTGTAAGCAAACCCATTTGTCATTTGTCATTTTCAAAAGTGCATTTCTGTTTTCCATTCTTGTGCCTATTTTACAAAAACGACCCTCACTAAAACCTCTGTAACTCCCTCAATTTTTGTGATAGAAACGAAATGTCAACTCCTACTTGTACCTAACATCTATAGAACCCATAACTGTTAGAGCGGATATCGCGCAATGAATAGTTTGCCGCGATTTTAAAAATCTGAAAGGTTTACACATGTGAAATAGCTCTAAACTGCTTCCAACTTGGACTTTAAGATTTCAAATGTTTTCTTTGGACTAAATCATAGTTTGTGATTGTGTGCAACTGTTCATAGCGGCTCCCATAGAAATGTACAACAATTTAAGTATTTTTGACAATATTTGGTGTTTTTGCCCAGTCAATTCCAAAGATAATTTAAAAGCCATGCTGGCAGCTGAAAAGTCAATTCCGTATTTCTCTTGTGTTTTATGGGGGAAGGTGGGTCTGATATTCTGTTTGATTTGTGCTATTCCTGGATACCTGCTCTCTCTTCCCGTCTCTTTACATTGCCTATTGGGGGTTGAGGGGTGTTGCAGGGGGAACCTCTAACCATAGTGCTATCTGATCTGAACCAACACAAATGTATTATTTCTGTGCTGCCTTTGTTTTGCTCATTACTTATTCCTAGTGTATTAAAGATATTCTTCAGTGTTCTGTCACCCCATTGGTGATTGTTGTGTACCTATTAAAGGATATTGTGATTACATTTGAAATACATAAATAAATATTTACCTTTGCAAACTAGACTGATTCCTGGTTCAATGTGACCGGTGGGGGCGAGGGGGGTTCCAGGAGAAGGGTGTGATATGAGTGGTATATCGTTCAGAATATTGAACTTATAGACACAAATAAATAAGGGTTTCAGTTGTGCACTACATGCTGGGCTTTGACTTGGGTGTGTGCTGGATTGAAATCACTTACAGTTTATATATCTAGGTTAAGTCAAGGGTAGAGGTGGGCACTGGGTGCACATCAAATCTTGACATTTCATTGATGTTTCTAAAGGCAATGGCTCTTGCAGTTTTCAATGATGACCTGACCCAACATCTTCTGAACTTCATATTGTATAACTTTCTTTTGGACAGATCTGGTGTCGACCGCTTTTCCAGATGGATACTCTATGCTGTGCACAAACTAGGTGCTTCATCCTGGTTTCTACGCATAGACATTCTGGAAGCATTCTAGGTAATCTCCCAGGTTAGAAACTTCATGAGGGTTTGGGTTCTCCCATACTAGTTTCCCTAGGTTAGTGGTAGTGTCTAAAATATGGTAGATATCTGTACTGGCCATCAACTTGGGGTCAATCAGGGTTATTCCACACTTTCATCCAGTTCATATAGTATACATTGGAAGTGTTTTGATGGTCCAGTTAGATGCTATGCTTCAGATGACTTCTGTAACTCCATGCCATTTGGTGAGGAGTTTGTTCTCCGGGATGGAAAAGAGAATCATGATTTCATCATTGATTTGGAACTTCCTTAGATGGGCCTAGTGCATCGTATGGCACACCTGATTCTCTTGACTGGCCTGCAAAGTCTTGTGTATTAAAGCTCTCACCAGCCAAAGTCCTCTTGACTCCCCCAGCCTACCTTGAGCATATCCAAGATGTCTTCAGTATTTTGTGTGCAACTAGCTCAAAATGAAAACAATCTGTGGAGGCAAAGGTCTTCCTCATGACAAACAGGGCCAATGATAATAGTTTGTCGCTGTTTCTGGCATCTTTGCTGGCTAGCTTCTGCAGGGAGGTTTTTCAGGGTCTGATTGAATCTCTTAACTAAGCATTTGTCTGGGGCCATGACCTGGAGGTACAGATTGCTTCTCTTCACTAAGCATTTGTCTGGGGCCATGACCTGGAGGTACAGATTGCTTCTATATGGAGGAGATTCTTAAACGCATCATTAGTTTTGACATAAAGGCTGACCCTTCATGAGTATTTCTTTTAGGAACTCCACCCTTGTGAACTGGGGGACTACATGCTTACATGCTTACATGCATAATGCCACTGGATAATGGGTGGCATTATGCATAGTTACTATTAAATTCATATTCTCCTTCCCCCTTTGGAGGGCATTAGAGGTCCCATGATGTAGATACCAAGCATAGAAAAAGGCATGTTAATGATTGAGAAGGAGTTGCAGGGGAACTCTTCCCACATAGCTTTGGAAGATACTACAAACCTTGTACTATTTATTTAAATGCTGCTAAATCTGTAGTCAGAAAAATGTACTTTGAATATGGTTCTGAACTTTAGCAATGCCCTGATAACTAGGGGACAAGTCTGAGTGTTCAAAATCTAAAACCTCTTCCCTGAATGCTTGGGGTACCAGTAACTGATACCAGGGTTGCCTACTCCACTTGGGATTATTTTCAACCCAATATAGTAACCCCTGCTTATCCACAAAGTAGGTGAGATTCTAATGTCTTCCCACCTCGAGGGAGATTGACCATTCAAAGGTGCTCCTACGATATGGATCATTGTGTTTGGTGGGGACGTATTTCTAGATCATGGATAGAGAGTGAAAAATCTTTTCGTTTGGGGTATCAGTCTTTGTTGTTGGCCCGTAAATCTTCCCTCATGTAGGTTGGGTTGTACCAGGAAAGTGACCTGGTCTGTACTGCCCCATGGTTGCTGCGCATCCCCAAAGCCTTTCTTGCCCTTCTCATTTGGCGATTGATCAGTAGCCTCTTCTGGTTGCGTGAGGAGATATACTTCACAGATGATCTGGACTATGAAATCCCCCTCTCCTGGATGACAAAAGTATCAGCCCCATGAATGAACAACAAGACCTTTATTTCCATGTAGACCCGTCCAATATTGCACCACCCAAAATAATGCCGTACTCTTCTGCCAACCCACATTTTGCTGCTATCCTGGCACAACTTCCCTTTATAATAATATTTATTGTGTTATAGTTTAAATTGTAAACTTTACACAAAACCTTTAAAATAACAATAACAATTGATATATAATCTAGATACAAATCTAAGTACAAATAAGGAAGAAAATTCTTTGCCTAAAAAGAAAGAAAATTTAACATATAAAAAAAAATCTATCCACATATATTACATAGATTCAATTCGCAGTTATCTATACAAAGTTAGCCTAAAGAGTTATGCCCAATCTAACTTCAACACTCAGCCAAATGGTATAGAGAGCTATCAACAGACGCATACTGTTTGAGTTCATACAATGGTGCCAGAAAAGGTCATTCACTTTGGAAGCTGTATTTTCAGACCAGTAAAACCCACAGCCTGGCGCCTAACGGCATGCCCAAATCCTTGTCACTCAAGTGTAGATTTGGAGGGAAGCATTGTCAACACTGTAGCTCTCTCCACCCCTATAATGGCTACTGGAGGTCTAGAGTAGGCTTCTAGTCAATCCTTTGTGGACAGCACATGATATTTCAGCGAAAAACCCCAATGGAGTCCTTGGGGACTTCAAAATGGGGCCACCACTAATCTGCCATGTAGTTTGGCAAACAAAATACAGTAATAGTCATAATGAGGCCCAGTGTGTAGGCCGTTTTAGTTCATACAAGTTTACGTTAAAAAAAAGTTCAGCACCTGCTCAAAGATTCAAACTCAGCTCACAAGGCTGCTCCCTTTTTTCAACATCTAGTGTCCGTTCATACCCACTACTAATGCTCTGATTGTGAAACATGTACAGAGAAATACAAGCTTCAACACAGCAGCAGATGACTAAGCGCTGGGGATGGCCATCAGTGCCAACATAACATGGCAGTAGATAATGCAAATAATAATGTAAATATTCTTCTTCTGCAGTCCAGTGTGCCTCAAGTGCCACACCGTGAAAAAAGTGGGGAGGTGCTGTTAGTTTTCTTTTCGGCATATCAATGATGAGAAAAAAAGAAATACACGAGTCAGAGGTCAATACCCGAAAAGCAGGGTTTCACATTGTGGCAAAGAAAACATTGTGCCTCATTACAAGTGTGTTGGTCTGGAATTAAGGGTGCCATTAGCAACATACCGGCGCCCATTCCGGACCAGCAAAATACAATGCTGCTGGTGTGGGGCGTTATGCCCGGCAGGTCTCACCTGCCGGGCATAACGACACCCGCCCGCAGAGTTTTCACGGAAGCACCAGCACCATTGGCAACAGTGCCAGTGCTTCCGTCTCCCCACTCCCATGGAGTCCTATGGGACTCCACAGGTATGGGTAGTTATTAAATGCGGCGCCCGACTTCCCGCTCCACCGGGACTTGTAATGTCTCAGTGGCACTGGGAAGTCAGGTGCCGGATTTGGTGTTACAGTCCGGCAGCACCTCAGCCAGTAGCACTGGCAGGTTAACGCCGGACTTGTAATGAGGCCAATTAGCGACAAACAGATTACAAATGTTAGTTACAAACACTGTAAAAACACTTTATCAGACAAATAATTGACCATAGATAAATTTACACATCTAGTGGCAAATGAAAAGCTTGCATTCACATGGAGTTGTGATATCTCTGTTGTTTAACTTATTTGAGAGGTAGATTACCACTTTATATGAAACAATATGTGTTGTTTAATATTTTATATTATCTCACCATTATGGCCTCGAGGCATGGATTTTATTCTTCCTATAACATCTACTAAAACAGTAGGAAGTTGTTCCATTGCACGTGCCCCTTCATCAGTTGACTGTTGACCTATTGGTAGGCTTTGCCTAAAAGAAGAAAATGTGAAATATGTTGTTAAAGTCTTGTCACAAACTAGGGTTAGCTGTAATATCTTTGCCAAGTTCTTCCCTGTTTCATCCACGGCACATAAATAAGCATACAGTCTCATTACTTACACATTGCTGTGAGAGAAAGGGCAGGAATGTGTTTGTAAGTTATGTAAGGAATGCATGGTATCAACAGTAAGACAGACACAAGTGACCACAGTTCAAGAGTGTTTACTGAACTTCAACAAGAGTGTGATAAACACCTATCTAGTCCTAAATCTACGGATTGGAGTAAGCTACCACCATCAAATAATAATTATGCCATCCTAGTGGAGTCTCAACAAAATAAAAGGGCCTATACTAAAAAAATAACTATTGCCAATCCTTACCTCTAAATACAAATAGTGTTTATGAAAAATAATAAAGTGGTCACAAAAATGATATGTCAGGAGGATCAGGCTGTTGGCCTTCCTTCCCCACGTTTTCAGGATGGAACAAGGCGGTTCTCTCCAGCATAGCACACTCTCAGGCTTGTCGGCATGAGAATACAGTTCCAATACCAGCATCAGGACCTTCTGTGCCCAAGTCTCTTTACTTATAAAAGTCTCTTTATTCAGAGAGCCTGATGTACCAAAACAAATAAAAGGTTCCTTTCCTCATACAAGTACGCAATTGAGGGGGGGCGCTGTTGCGCCGAAGCATGATGGAAGCCTAGCCGCAGAGCTCCGCGCTGGGAGAGCGATATAATCCTCAAATAAGACTCCGTAGCTGCAGCTATCCTCCTGTGCACCGGCGGTCCTTCCTCCAGAACACATCAGCTGCAGCCCCACGGATTCCTGGCACCCGCCACCCCCTGGGGACCGCGCTACGGCCCTCCGACTTCACCGGGGGCTGTGTGAGCCTGGCCGCTCTGCCCCGCGGCTCCACTGGCTGCAGCTCTTCCTCCTACTTGAGCGCGCGGCTCTGCAGGCCGTGGTGGGGGAGGGGCGCCGGAGCCCTCCTTAGCGGCCCGGGCCTGCCGGCTCCCGTGTTCGCCCCGCGCTCCATCGATCATCTCATCACTCTCCTGGAGGACCCCACGGATCCCGCCCGAGCCAGCGACCATCTACATCTGCGGGCTCCCGTGGCGCTTGAGACGCTGTTCTACTCGGCTCCCCTGTCTCGTGCCGTGGGGACCCCCGCTTCTCCGCAACACCTGCCTTCCTCTCGATTCATGTCAAGATAAGGGGTGCGGGGGGAGGGGGGCCGCTTAGATCTCCCGGCTCCTGCAACCCTGGGCTCTGCACACGGCTGAGTCCGTGAGCCGATCTGCCCTAGCCGCCAGGCTACCTCCCCTTGGCTGCTGCCGCTCTTTGAGGTCCCACAGCCGCCGCGCTACATCGCATCATCAGCCTCCATTGACAGTGACTGTGGGTCCGGAGCCCCCGGCGGACACTTGCTCTTGGGCCACTACTGTTCTCTCCGGCCTCCACCTCGCCTGCCCTCCCCCCTCCTGCCGATCCACCCCACTGCTGCGGCACTGTGCTTCATCGAGGCGGGGGGCGTGTGGGGGTCGGCTGTGCCTCGGCGGTCCTTGCGGCTTCCCATCCTCCTGCTGTGGGCCTGGCGGACCACCACCACTCATCTTCCCGCTATTCAGGCGGCGACTCGCCTCCACTGCTGTGCACAGGCTGACACGGCTGGGGACCCTTGCTCCAGCACTACTTCTTCGCCCTCCTGGACCGTCGTCCTTTCTGCCCCCCCCCCTGGCTGCTGGCTGTGGTCCCCAACCACAATTCCGGATCTGGACCCTCCACTGAGCTATCTACGGTGAAGTGCCCCTCCTCAGCTCCACTTCTACTCCACGGACAATAGGCTGCCCTCACTTTCATTGCGCTGTCACGCGCCTGACTACTTACCTTCTGTGTGGTTTTCCAGTGCACTCAGGCCTTTGCGGGCAGCCCACCAATAACACCCTGCTGTATGCCCTAAACCTCCTGCTCCGGGTGCACTCCATGGGGGCTGATACCCGGCCTCAACAACTACGTACCGTCCCGACATTCCAGTGGTAATATCACGGCTGGCCTACCCCTCTGGTCCTCGTGTCCGACGGTCTCGCTCTGTGTTCTCTGGTGTCTCCCCCGGCCTCGCTGACTGCTCTCCACACCTCGCCTCCTCCCCCCCTCTGCGGCCTCTGTGGCGGTGCTCGGAGGGTCTCCCGCCGTTTCTGTGCCGGATCCGGGACGCCAGACGTATCCTATCACCATGACCAAGGGAGCAGGGTCTAACAAGAAGCAGAGTTCGCTAAATATGTTTTCTAAAACTCCCTCCAAGCCGCTTACTGACCCTCCGGAGGAGTCACCGGCCACTGCAGCACCCTCAGCCTCCGATGACGCGCACAAAATGATGGAATACATGCAAGAGGGTTTCACTACGCTCCACACTAAGTTAGATGATATGAATGGGACCATCTCATCCATAAAGGCACATATTGAAAGAACGGACAGTAGGGTTGCTGAGATTGAGACAAGGGTTGGCACCGCAGAGGACAGCCTGGTCTCCCTAGGCGCAGCTGTGACCACCCTGACCAGCCGAGTCTCTATTGTCGAAAAGAAAAATGACGACCTCGAATCCCGCTCCAGGCGGAATAACCTTCGCATTGTTGGCATACCGGAGGACAACATCAGGGAGCCAATGGAGGACTATGTAGAGCGTACCCTTTTGACTCTTTTGGATAACCCCAAGCTTTCGGCACAATTTTCTGTGGAGCGAGCTCACTGCTCCTTGACCGCGAGGCCCAGGCCAAGTGCCCCACCCCGTCCCATCATAGCCAGAATCCTCAATTTCCGGGACCGTGATGCCTTGCTCCGGGTGGCCAGGGCCAAGGGTGAGCTTCATCTCGGGGCGGCTAGGATACACTTGTACCCGGATTACTCCGTGGCTGTGCAGCAGGAGCGTAAGACTTTCCTGGCGGTGAAAAAGAGTCTTCGGGAACTGGGAGTTAAGTACTCCATGCTTTTCCCCGCCAAACTGAGGATCGAACACTCTAACCAAACACACTTTTTCACCATACCCGAAGAGGCCTCGAAGTTTATTGATGAACACTTTCCTGGTTGATGTAAACAATGTTCACATAAGCTTTATGGTTTTGCTATAATTGCTATTATGCCGCCGCGCTCCTCCCCGCGTTGACCACTATTCATCGCACTTCATTGTTGTTTATGTTGTTGATGTTGCTCCATTACCTATCTGTGTAGGTGCATTTTCCCGCCCTGCTGTGCCATCGTAGACTGTATTGACCATCTCCTGTGGGGTCCCTCTCTCAGAGTTACCCCACCGTTCATCCCACTTACTTTTGTCAATCATGCCCGATACCCGGGCCCCCCCAGACTAAGACCGCACCCGACTATGCTGCTGCCGTGTCCTGGCACACGGCCGCACCCCAAACTCCGATGAGCCCTCTGCTTATAGATCCGGTCCCGATGTTGCTCGCATCCACCCTTAATGCCCTGCTTGTCCTACTACGCAGCATAACTCTCCTTACGCTCTCCCGGTCCGGCGCGCCATAGCCCGGCCGCAAACAGCCCCCCAGGCGTTGATGCCTAAGAATTTATGTGTTTTTTGGTTTTGTTTGGGTTTCGTCCCTCTGATTGGGGGAGGGATGCGGGTGGGGGGTAGGTTGGGAATGTTATGGTTTGAAAAAGTCTTGACAGCCTCCAGAGGTGCCGCAGGCACCGCGCCCAATCAATTCATACATATGGTCGGGAGGCCGCATACACCTCGGGTCCACCCCGTTCACTTCACTGGAATCCTCTTTTGCTTTTCCCACTATCAGCCCTCCAAATATGGCTGATATGACTCTGACCTTTATGAGCTGGAATGTCAGGGGGTTAGGCAACTATAAAAAGATGAGACAGATTCAGCTCCACGCTGAATGCCACGGAGTGAAGATCTTATGTCTCCAGGAAACCCACCCCCGCTCGGAGCACTGTGAGCGATTCGCCAAGCAATGGGGCCCCCAGAGGTATTACACTAATTATTCCACTCAGAGCCGAGGCACCCTCACCCTAATACATAAAAGCCTGAAGTTTACGTGTCAGCACTCCCACATAGACCCACTTGGAAGGTTTGTGCTCATCGCCGGTATATTACAACATCAGGAGATAGTCATCCTAAACATATATGGTCCCAACGTTGATGACCCTGACTTCTACCTTCATCTGGCCACTCTACTCGAGAGCTACCCCCTAATCCCTATCCTATGGGGTGGCGACTTCAACACGATACTTGATGTCACCCTGGATAGATCGGGTTCTCGTCCCCGCCAGCTCTCCAGGGCGGCATACTCTGTCCTGACCTTGCTTCCCCGCCTGGCACTGGTGGGCGCCTGGCGCCTGATCTATCCTGACGACCGTACATACACCTTTAACTCCTCAGTGCACGATTCACACTCCAGAATAGATAGTTGGCTCGTCACGGACATACTGATCAGATGCATCACCCGCTTAGCCATCCTTCCCAGGACACTATCAGACCACTCACCTGTACTCATCTCTTTAAACTGGAGACTAGACGCCAACAAAACAAGACAGTGGAGGATGTGCCCCCATGCGCTCCTTGACCAGGCGTTTGTCTCTGAGCTTGAGTCCTCTATCGAAGAATACTTTGAGATCAATATGAATTCTGTTTCAACACAAGCGGTGCTCTGGGTGGCCTTTAAAGTGCACACTAGAGGGGTTGCCATCTCCAATTGCAGTGGCATACTGAAAGACATCCGTGCCTATATTGCTGCCAGCGAATCAGCCCTGTCCGTCTACGAAGCCCAATACGCGGTTGACCACTCCCCGGCCACTCTGGTGATGCTGGGTTCTGAGCTGGACAGGTTCCGGGGCCTTGCCAAGCGCGAGGTTAAATTCCTGGACTCCCCTCAATCGGCGAGGAAATATGGCGAGGGTGAACGGCCCGGCAGAATGCTATCTAGATTACTGCGCCGCGAATTTGGTGCCCCCAATATCCCGGCCATCTCTAGACCGGATGGCACACTCGCCACTTCCCCTCAGGACATTAACTCCGAGTTCCTCGCGTTCTACACGTCCCTATACTCCGAGGTAGACAGATCCCAAATTTCTGACATCAATTCCTTTTTAGAGAGCCTTCCTCTATCAGTCTTGTTAGACGACGCTAGCGCCTCCCTCGAGAGGCCTTTTGCCCTAGAGGAAATTGTTGAGGCCATTGAGTCATTGGCATTGAGTAAAGCCCCTGGCCCCGATGGGCTTCCGATAGACTTCTATAAACGATTCAAGGCCCAACTAGCGCCGCACCTACTGACGCTCTGGGAAGAATCATGTGACAGGGGCATACTTCCACCGTCCCTCCGGGAGGCGTTGATTACAGTGCTCCTTAAATCAGGTAAAAACCCTACGCAGTGCAGTTCATACCGCCCCCTCTCTCTGATTAATAGTGACATCAAAATATTTGCCAAACTTCTTGCTAACCGCTTAGCCCCGTTTATGTCCCACATTATCCATCCGGACCAAGCCGGCTTCGTTCCCGGTAGGTCCACGTCCCTCAATCTGAGGAGACTCTTCAATGTAATCAGCAGAATCGACCCTTCCACTCAGGCAGTAGCGGCTACATTGGACATGCAAAAGGCATTCGATTCAGTCTCATGGAGATACCTGTAGTGTGTTCTTGAGAAATGTAAATTCGGCCCCAACTTCGGCACCTGGATAAAGCTCCTTTACACCTCCCCATCGGCTAAGGTCCGCACAGAAGATAGGTGCTCTTCCCCTTTTCAGATATTTAGAGGTACCCGCCAGGGATGCCCCTTTTCCCCACTCATCTTTGCTATTGCCATGGAGCCCTTCGCTGACATGATTAGACAATCGCATTCACACAGGGGGTTACGCACGACCGGCCAGACCGACATAGTCTCCCTCTACGCTGACGATACCCTCCTGTATGTTCGATCCCCGGCAGTCAACCTTTTGCCTATACTGACAGATGTGGCTCGATTTGGTGACATATCCGGTTTGAGGGTTAACTGTTCTAAGTCTACATTGTTTCCGCTTAAAGACTCCACACTGGCACCCCCCGACCTACATGGGTTTAACTGGTCTCCTAACAGTTTTACCTACTTAGGGGTGGTGGTCTCCCGCCACACGCCTCAGTTGCGCGATGATAACTTCCATACTTATTTAACTAACCTGGAGGCTAAAACCTCCAGCTGGACTAAACTTCCCCTTTCGCTTGCGGGCAGGATTGGAATACTCAAAATGATTGTATTGCCTCAATTGCTGTACCGATTTACCAATCTGCCTCTATGGCCAGGGGACACTTTCTTTCGAACACTGCGCTGCATATGTAATACCTTCCTCTGGCACTCCGGGGCCGTCCGCCTCAAACTTTCCACACTATCCACCCCTAAGGCGTTGGGCGGTTTTAGCGCACCCGATTTTGTCAGATACTGGGTGGTGGCCCAATCGCAGTTTGCTGCATTCTGGTTCAATACCACTGATCCCCTCCCACATGTTCGTCTCGAGAAGCTCACTGTCTGTGACCGTGTGATCGCTTCCCTGGTCCTCCAACCGATTTCCCCTGACTCAAACTCTGCAAATCCTGTAGCCAGTACATCTCTGGCCTTGTCCAAATTCTGGTCCATGGTCGACATCCCCTACCCTTTCCACGGGGATCTCCCACTGTGGAACTTCCTGCCTGATGTTCCGCACGTTCCACTTTCAGTGGTCACTTGCTGGGCCGCTGCTGGCGTCTTGTCTCTGCACGATGTCTTTGAACAGGGAAACTTTATAGAATGGTCTGACCTTCCTCCCTCACTTAGGCGCCGACCATCGGTGTGGCTGCAGTACTCGTCACTCCGTGGACATCGTAAGGCCAGATACCCGCATTTCCCCGCCTTACCCCCTGATGAACCTATAGTGGAGGAGCTCTGCTCCTATCTCTCCTTCAAGGGCATGGTGTCTAGACTTTACTCCTTATTGCAAACTAGAGCGGCCCCCCACTTCACCGAGCTGCGGCGCAAATGGGAGGAGGACCTTGGCTCTGAGATCACTGATGAGAGGTGGGCTCGGATGTGCGCCTGTACCCACGAGGTCTCCTACAACACCAAATTTAAACTTATCCAGTTTAAAATATTGCACAGGTATCATCATACACCCATGAGACTCCATCGCATGTTTGATGCTCACCCCCCCTCCTGTCCTAGGTGTGTCGCAGATCAGGCTACCTACATACACATGTTGTTGCTCTGTCCCCGGCTATCCCAATTTTGGCTAGACATTTGCTCTACATTGTCCGACATTCTGGAACACCCGATAACCCCTACCCCACTGCACTGCTTCTTCCACGACTTCCCCCGGTTGCCTCGTGACTCTAAGAAACTGGCAGGCCTCTGCATGCTGCTGGCAGTCCGCTGTATATTACTATGTTGGCTTCGCCCTAGAGCCCCTACCTATACACAATGACTTAGATCGGTTACATGGGCTCACGACACTGAGCAGTCCTGGGGTGCGATGCAGTGTTCGCGCTCCAGGCCGAGGGATATCTGGCCGAGATTCCGAGACTTTATCTCTGCCTTGGCCTCACCATCAATTTCCCCCTCTGTTTCCCCAGGTAGTACCCCTTAGTCAATGACCTATTAAGGTGTATGTAGCAATAACTTGTAATCTGCCTTTTACCAATATGTCATATTTTATTCATTTGTACTGTCTAATATTCGCACTGCTTGTTCTCAGCGCTGGTGCCATGTGGCTCTCTCTGTTGTTCTTTGTTGTGCTGTCAAGTTAATAAAAAAGAATTAAAAAAAAAGAAAGTACGCAATTGAGGTGATTCACTCTTTACCCTGGATTCCCCTCAGCAGGCTCAGATCCCTTTCTGTACCACTCCCGTTACTTTGGATCCCCCTCTTCTGATCCCCTGCTCCAATGTTCAGAGAATATTCTTTCTCAGGTTACTCACAGTTCACCCCGGATCTTCCACAGATGGACTCAGATCCTTCCTCTTACACAATTAGTCTCCCTCAGCCGGGCTCGGACCAATTTCATTTCGTATTAACTATCAAAGACCTTCGAATGTGCACAGAGTTTAGCTTGACCTGTTGCAGGACCACTTCAATTTCACAATTCCTTTTGCATTTGCCACGTCTTAGTTGGATACCTAACAGAGACCTTCGAATGAGCACCAACATGTCGCTGGACCACTCTATATACGGTATCTATCTTGGCTTCAAAGGTTCAGTCACTCCTTTCATGTTCAATTATATTCACGCCACTCGTCACATACACTTCACACACTGTTCTCTTCAGATTTCTTCATTCAATGTTGATGTTTGCAACCTTGGTTCTACCGAAGACCGGTCTGCTATCAGTCTCCCGGACACACGGGCTGTGCTGACTTTAGTGGCGCTGCTTTGTTGTAGGAGCCAAGGACAGCACCATGTCGGCAAACGCTCCTCCTTGCCTTGGCTATCGATGCAGGAGAGTCCCGGGTACCTCTGACACACAATGCAGGTTTATTCAGCTTTAATTCCAGGGCTTATGTTTCTTTTTCTAGAAGGCTCGTGAAAGTAACAGCCTTCCTTTGAAAAGGTCAAGGGCACTTCCCTCCTTGCAAGCCTCTAGGGTCTTGCCGTCTTCCTCCTTGTATTAAACTGCCATCTTGGAACTGATGCTTGCTTGTGTGCTTTATCTTGTTCACAGTGAGCTTTTGTGCTCTGCCTTTTATCCGTGTGGGGAAGTGTGATGGTAGTCAGGTGTGTGTAATGATCAGTAATTGCCTGACTCTGTCTGACCTTTGTGTTGTCCGACATACGGCTCGGGTGTTAGTCCCTTTTCTCTCACAGTGAGCTGTCTATGGAAAAATGTTTGTGCCGGGAATGGGGTGGGAGCTGAATTCCTAAGTATTCTACTTGGTAGGATGGGGAAAATGTATTACAGGGAAGGGGATACCGCGTCTCACCATCCGGTGTCCCACTCCCTGAAGACCCCTCATCCAGGTGATCCCCACGCACATGTCCACCCCAGGAACTGGATCCAAAAGCGATGGCCATGCCCTGGCCACCTGGATGACAGATCCCCGGGGACTAGCAGGTGAGACACCTTCAGGTTTCTCACAGTTAGGAATGAAATACAGACACATTAGAGAGTGATATCTGGACATATTCTTTTTATTACCTAAAACCGATGTTTTAAGGACACAGAACATCACTATTCTGTTCCCAAAATAGTGTCCGATACAGCTGTGTGAGACACTGGCTGTCTACTTGTCATTCAACAGGGATCAAAGCAGCTGTAACGCATGCCCTATACAAAACATGTAAGACGTACATGCTCAGTTGGACGTCAGAGGCGGCTGCTACCTTCTGTTGCAGTGCCGCTTGACGTTTCGTGGGTCCTTTTTTCTGTTCTTTCCTCTGTCCCTCATTTTATTTGCTCCTCATAACTCGTCGTTCGCAGCACTTGAAGCTGTGACTGCAACGGTCTTGGCCGTCGGCTGGGGGCTGCAGCGCGGTGCACAATGTCCCTGGTGCCAGGGTTCGATGGTGGCCTGAGTGGCATGAGCCTGTGGTGCGGTGTGTTTGACCGCCAGTTTGGGGGAAGTGCCAGCACTGGTTCTGATACGGATGAGTTCTCGATGCTCGAGGGCACTGTTTTCATCTCTGGCCTTCTGCCCCGGTGAGTCAGAGCTGCTACCAGTGCTGCTACTAGTGTTTTAGGGTTGAGCCCTAAAATAAGTTTTAGACAAAGGGCGAGAGCACTAGGAACATGTGGGTACCGCGCCAAACTCATCCCATATCTGTCTGATGTTGAAGCTGCCGGCTGCAAGAATCCGTTGGGGCAGTGATTCTATGCCTCAGTCGAGGGGTAAATAGGTGTATGTTGGATTCCTGCGATATTGGCACTCTGTACATGGGTGATATATTTTAGGAGAATTCCTATATTCTTTGTATCACAGTATCACGAGAGATGTAGTCCACTCGTTATGGATTTGTGCCATTAGGTCTTTATTATCATTATCATCCTATCCACTCTCTCCTCCCTATCTCCTCCGCCCCCTCTACATCTGTACTTTCTGACCCACCTTCAGACACCCTCCCGACCACCTTCTCGTCCTTTCCTCTTTTCTCCCCTGATGAGGTTGCTAGACAAGTCCGATCTATGAAAGCCTCATCAAAACAGGTTCATCCCTGTTCCTCCAAAACCATTGTGGACCATATTGACACCCTCGCTCCGGCCCTTGCCGACTTCTGCAACCTCTCCTTTGCCTCTGGATCCTTCCCCTCCTCGCTGAACCACTCCCTTGTGCATTCTCTTCTCAAGAAACCCACAGCAGATCCTTCCAATCCCGCTAACTATCGCCCAATTTCCATCACTCCCTTTCTGGGCAAACTCCTGGAAAAGCTGGCCATCTCCCAGCTTAACCTTCACTCCGATTCTGTTGGCTGTCTCCACGACCACCAGTCTGGCTTCAGAGCAGCCAGAAGCACGGAAACTACTCTCCTGAACATCCGTGAACATCTGCTCTCCAACCTTGACTCTAACATTCCCTCTGTCCTCATCCTCCTTGATCTTTCTTCTGCCTTCGACACAGTCAACCATACTATCTTGCTCAACCGTCTCCGTGATAACCTGGGTATCACTGATTAGGCTCTGGCTTGGCTGACCTCTTTCCTCTCTGACCGACCCTCCGAGGTCCAACTTGGGTCCTTCCTATCATCTATCATCCTCTCTACCTGTGGTGTCCCTCAGAGGTCTAACCTCTCACCCTGGCTTTTCAATCAATACCTGGCAACTCTCGCCCACAGCATTGCCATCTTCTGCTCAAATTTCCAGTGTTACGCTGACGACACTCAGATAATTTTCAGGCTGCCCTCGGCCACCTCTTCTCCCTCTCTTATCTCTGAATGCCTAACTGCCATTCAAGATTGGTGTGCCGCCAATGATCTTTGTCTGAATGCCAGCACGACTGAGATCCTCCTCATCGGCACACCTTCACCATCCTTTCCCCTCACTCTCTGGCCTGCTTCCCTCGGCCCTTCACCAACCCCTACCTGTGTGGCTAAGAACCTCGGGGTCATCTTTGACTCCACCCTTTCCTTCTCCGCCCACATCTCTGAGGTCTCTAAAAAGTCAAACTTCATACTGCATCTCCTCAGAGGTACTCAACCTTTCCTCTCCTTCCCCCAGAAGCTCATGGTATCCCAAGCTCTGGTTCTCTCTAGGTTGGACTACGGTAACAGCCTCGTTCTAAATCTACCTTCCTCTACCCTCCGCCCTCTGCAACTAATTCAGAACAGGACTGAGAGACTTGTCCTTGGCCTTAAACCCTGGGATCGTATCTCTCCAGCCTTGAAATATCTTCATTGGCTCCCAGTGGATTCAAGGATTAAATTCAAAACCCTATGCATTATCCACAAGGCTTAC
The DNA here is from genome assembly GCF_040938575.1 of Ambystoma mexicanum. Lineage (NCBI taxonomy): Eukaryota > Metazoa > Chordata > Amphibia > Caudata > Ambystomatidae > Ambystoma > Ambystoma mexicanum. The sequence goes on from NC_090933.1 coordinate 1,089,743,664, forward strand.
TGGGGCCTGGGTCCGAAATACCTTCAGCTATCCCTCAGCAAATACCTCCCCTCTCAAGCTCTCCACTCCTCTACCTCTAATTCCCTCAGGGTCAGTCATTTTTCTAAGAAACGAGCTGGGGGCCGATCTCTTTCTTCGGCTTGGGCCTCCCTCTGGAACAACCTCCCTACAACCCTAAAACTTGAGGAGAACCACCTCCGGTTTCGGAAGCACCTTAAAACCATCCTCTTTGCTTCTGCTTTCGCCCCCCTCTCCTCCTCTGATTCTGGTCTCCCTTGGTACTGTGCACCTGGCCACCCTCTGTCCACTGGTCCTGAGCTCCTGCTTATCTTTTCCACCCTCCTGCACTGCCTCCCGGCCCCCCTTTGCACTGGGGTCTGTATCTGTACTCACACAGGCCCCCTCTTCGTCCCTTGCACTTACCAGACCTACCCTGTCTGCTTCCCTCAACTTAGCACTTGCTTGATGCACTACTATTTTCTGTGTTTGCTGTTTCTATCATGTATTTATCAGTATTTATTTCTGCTCTCCCCTTGCTCTGCACCTTCCACTTCTCCCCCCTCCCTTGCACTTTTCCCCAGCACCCTTTCCCAAGCACTTGCGCATTCTCAATGTCACTGGGCCTAGTAAAATCACTGTTTTGTCTCCTCCCCTGTTCCCCTCCCTTGTCTGGTCGCACTCTGAAACACATGTGTATGAGCGCGATATAAATAAAATATCAATATCAATATTATCACAATAGGTGCCGACAAGTATTTTGACGTGTTTTAGCGGTAGAGGGACTCCTCGTCCTTGTCCCACTACCTCCTTACACTGTGTTTTCTGCTTATTTTCTGCACAGGGGTCCAGTTGCGACCCCGGGCAGTGCAGCTCTTCATTTGTGTTCTTGGTGGACAAATACCCCTGGGATACCCTTGGGGTACCCAGGGGTAGGGCTACAACCTGGTAACCCTAGTGTGTGTTTTTGGGCACATGTGTGTTGCCCACAGAGCAGGGTATGGGCTGGTGGCAGCTCAATGCAGACTTGACAGTGGCTCTGAGTGTCCTCCCTTTTTGGGACACCCAGGCCCTGCCATAGGAATCAATCGATGTCAAAGGTAAAATGGCCACTGGTTTACTTTCCCTTTCTCCCTTGTTTTCCAAAGTTCTGAGAAACACTGTCTCTCTTCCCTTCCCTTGTCTGGATGTGGGGTGGAAGAACCATACATGGATTTGGGGCTGCCCCTGGCAGACTTTTATGAGCCTTACCAGGGATTGCTGTTGTGGGTACACCCCAGGGCTGGCACCTGTCTGAATGGAGAGAGGAGTGAAGTCACATTCTGTGTCGTGAATGGCTGGTTTTGGTTGTGTGTCACAATGCCTGTGGTACTGCCTGAGCCCACCGTGACTGGAACTGAGTCAATGCAGTGAATGCTCTGAAAGGCTGGGAGTTGCCTCCAATCCGCATCCTTTGTTATTGGTTTCTGGCTTTTTTGTGAATGACCTGAGTGTGTCATGATCACTGGGTGTCCCCCTAAATTAAATTCCAAGGTGTCTTGGACGGTGGCATATCATTCCTGGAGCATGGGTAGGAAGAACCATATTAAGGCTATCCAGAGTTAAACACTTCCTCATTGTCCAACATGGCCGTCTGGTTGTTCCCTGAAGAAATCAGTGTGGTTCTAGTTGTCTTGGTTGGTTCGGTATTTAAGCCCCTCCCCCTTGTGCTTCCATGCTTCGCATCGTTCTGCAGTAGCCGCTTATGAGGCTGGCTGGAGGAATACCAGCAGGAGAGGAGGCACGCAGATGTTGTGAGAGGCGGAGCTGCTAGCCACGTCACTTAATGTGCTGGCTTTGTTGCAGGGGAGAGGAGGCACGCAGAGGAGGCGGACCCAGGCAGGGCGGAGCAGTGACTGGCTGGAGGGTGCTGGACTCGAGGAGGAGGAACGGATTCTCGAGGCGGATGCAAGGAGTGAGTGTGCTTGGAGGAGGTGGTAAGAATGGGTAAAGGGAAAGGGAAGGTTGGAAAGAAGGGGGGGTGGAGGAGGAGGCAAAGAGGGGGAGGATGCCGACTGTGAAGTCTATTCCTGTGGAGGAGGGGAAGGAGGGAAGTAAGGGGCGGCATCGCAGCAGGTCTCCAAGGGATGATGGAGGGGGGATGGACCGGAGCAACTCTGGGACCCAGGGAAAGTGCGCTTTGGAGAGGCTGGAAGCCTCAGGGAGCGGTGTCTGGGGAAGAGAAGATGCAGTGTGACAGTGTGTGGAAGGTGGTGATGAAGCTTGAGAGTCGAGAGAAGATGTTTTTGGGGGTGAATCCGTTGGAAATTGCTAGATGGGTGGAGGCCGCTGTGGGGGATGTTACTCGGGTGCTAGTGGTGGCTGGGGGCCGGTTGTTGGTGGAGGGGACGGATGCTGGTAGCAAGGCTAAGATTCTGGAGGTGCGTTGTCTGGGTAGGCATGCAGTGCGAGTGATTGATCAAAGTGGTGTGTTGTGTAAGGGGGTGCTGTATGGAGTGCCAGTGTCTGTGAATATGTCTGAGGTGGAAAAGGAATTGGCGGATGTGGGGGTGGTGGAAGCATGGAGGTTGGGGAGGAGAGATGCACATGGGGATGTGGTGGCTACGACTGTGGCAGTGAGGTTTGCGAGGACGGAGTGTCCGGAAGCGGTGGAGTTGGGATATCAGAGGTTCCGTGTGAAAATGTATGTAGCGTTGCCTTTGAGATGTTATAAATGTCAACAGTTTGGACATGTGGCGAGAGTATGCAGGAATGAGAGACACTGTGGGATGTGTGGTGGAGATCATGATATTAAGGAATGCAAGATAGAGACCCCCGAGAAGTGTGTGAATTGTGGGGGGGGCATTCTACCGCGTATAGGGGGTGTGAAGAGTCACAGGGTGGCGAGAGAGGAAGTGCAGATGAGGGCGTCAGAAGGTTTGTCTTATGCGGAGGCTGTAGCAAAGGTGAAATCGGCACAGGTAGTGAGTGAGGTGAGTGCAAAAGAGCCGGTAGTGGATGAGGCTGTGGGAAGGAAGAAAGTGGTGGGTGAGGTGAAAGGCGTAGAAATGGTGATTGTCCCGAAAACTGAGTTTATGTGCTTCATAGTGAGTGTGCTGGAGCTGGTCCAGGGGAATGTATCTATCAGTGTGTCAGATCTTACGAAAGGAGTGGTGGAAGCGTGGAGGAGGTTTTTGAGTGTTGTGGATGTGTTGGAAGAGGATGTGTTTAGGATGGTTGCTAAAGTGCGGAAGCAGAGTGGGGTGCCGGCATGAAGATTTTGCAGTGGAACACGAGGAGTTTGTTGAGGAATGGACAGGAGTTGAAAGCTGTGTTGTGTGGGGAATTGAATGTTGATGTGGTTTGTATTCAGGAGATGTGGTTGAGGGGTGATCTGAGGTTTGTGATTCTGGGTTTTGAGTTGTTTCGTAAGGATAGGTTGGAGGGGAGAGGGTTGTGTGGCTCTAGCAGTTCGAAAGGGGTTGATTGCAAGGGAGATTGTGGTGGATGGAGCAGTAGAGGCGATTGGGGCGGGGATTCGGGTAGGAGGATCGGAAGTATTGGTGCTGAATTATTATAATCCGTGTGAGGTGGTGGAAGTGGGTGTGCTGTCTGGAGTGATAAGGGGACATGTGGGACCTTGTGTTTTGTGTGGCGATTTTAACAGTGCCAACACGTTGTGGGGTAGTGATCGGACAGAAACAAATGGGGAACTGTTGGAGGATATGGCGGATGAATTGAGTCTGGTATTGCTGAATGATGGTTCGGGTACGCGGTTGGATGTGAGGACTGGGAAGTTGTCGTGCTTGGATTTGACCTGGGTGACTGCTGCAATTGCGGGTGAATGTGATTGGGAGGTGCGTGAGGATGGGGACATGGGGAGCGATCATTCTGCTATTTTGGAGATTGTGAGGGGTGAGGAAGGGATCAGGCCATGTATGTCTGGGAGTCGGTTGAATTTTAGGAAGGCTGCTTGGGAGGTGTATAAAGGAGTGTGTCGGGATTTGATTGTTCCATGGGGAAGAGATGGGGGGGTGGATGAATGGAATGAGCATCTGGTGCAGGGAATGAGGTCAGCGTCTGTGGCAGCAGTTCCGGAGATTGAGAAGGGAAAGGGTGGGAAGAGCGAGGTTCCTTGGTGGTCGGTGGAATGTTCAAGAGCAGTGGCGGCACAGAAGAAGGCTAGGACGAGGGCGGTGAGAACGGGAATGTTGGTGGATCTGGTGGCATATAAGAAGGCTAAGGCGGTGGTGCAGAGGGTGATTAGGGAAAGAAAGCGAGGATATTGGAGGTGCTATTGTGGGTCCCTGGGGAGTGATTCTGGTGTGGGTGAGGTTTGGAAACAGTTCAAGCGGATGAGCGGATTGATGAGACCGCAGGGTGGTATGTCTGTGTTGTTGAAAGGAGAAGAGGTGATTAGTGAGGATGGGGATAAGGCGAATTTGTTGGGGGAGTATTTTGCGGGGGTACACAGTTCGGGGAACTTCCCAGAAGCGCTGAGGCTACGAATGGGTGTGGTAGAGGAGGAGATGCGGGAGGTGTTGGCGAATGTTGGGTCTTGGGAGGAGCAATATGAGGTTCCGTTTTCGATGGTGGAGTTGGATGGAGCAATTTGGAAGGGGAAGTGGTCTAGCCAAGGGGTGGATGGAGTTATGTATGTATTTTTGGAGAAGTTGCCTGTGGAATGTAAGTTAGAGGTATTAGCGCTGTTCAATGAGATCTGGAAGAGTGGAGGTTTGCCGAAGTTGTGGAAAAGAGCGATTGTGGTGGCGATTTTGAAGGGTGGCAAGGTTCCTACGGAGTGTAAGTCATATAGGCCGATTGCGTTGACGGTTGTGCTGTGTAAGGTTATGGAACGGATGGTGGTTGAGCGATGGGGGTTTTATTTGGAGTGGAATGGGTGTTTGAGTGACTTTCAGAGTGGGTTCAGGAGGAATCGGTCGGTGGCTGACCCATTAGTGAGATTAGTGACTGGGGTGGAGGAGGATTTATGTGATGGAGAGTTGGTGGGAGCGTTCTTTTTGGATTTGGAGAAGGCGTATGATATGGTGTGGAAGAGTGGGTTGTTGGTGAGACTTTTGGAGATGGGTGTGAAGGGGAGGATGTTTCGGGGGATTAGTGCATTTTTGGCGGATAGGACCTTTCAGGTGAGAGTGAGGGGGGTGCTGTCTGAAGTTTGGAAGATGGAGAATGGGACGCTGCAGGGAAGTGTGATTAGTGCATGGGTGGATGGGTTGATTTGGGCTTTGGCGGGAATAGGGTGTCAGGTGGATTTCTTTGCGGATGATGGTGTGGTATGGGTAAGAGGGCGGAGTTTGTTGTTGGTGCAGAGTCGGTTGCAAGCTGCGATAGTACGCATGGAGGAATGGTGTGGGAAATGGGGCTTTTCGGTGTCTGTGGATAAAAGCGTGAGTATGGTGTTCTCGAGGAGAAGAGTGCAGCAGGAGTTGAACTTGGTTTTGAAAGGTGTGAGGGTGAAGAGCGTGGAGGAGTTTCGGTACTTGGGGGTGATTCTGGATAGAAAGTTGAATTGGAATGTGCAAGTGGATGGTGTGGTGGATAAGTGTAAACGCAGGCTAAATTTGTTGCGGGCGGTGACTGGGAAAGAGTGGGGTGCGCAACAGAAGTGTTTACGAATGTTGTATAAGGGGTTGATTTTGAGTGTGTTAGATTTTGGATGTCAAGTGGCAGTGGGTTTCACAGTGAGTCAGAAGTTGCGGTTGGATAGGGTGCAGGCGAGGGCATTGAGGGTGTGTTCGGGTGTGATGAGGTCCTCTCCAGTGAATGCGGTTCAGGTACTTGTGGGGGAGATGCCGTTGGGGTTGAGGAGGGATGTGTTGAATATGAGGTGGTGGGTGAAGTGCGGTGCGAAGAGTGTGGCTCATCCGGTGCGTGAATGTTTGCTGTACAATTGGAGGTCCGACTATTATGGGGACCGGTGGAGGAGGAAAGGGGGCACTTTGGGGTTTCACATGTGGAAGAAGGGGGTAAAGTGGGGAGTGGGCGAGTTGATGGCTGTGACGGATATGGATTTGGTGAGGTGTCCGATGTGGATGATGGGGTCTCCAAAGGTGTGTTTAGAGTTGGCGAGTGTGGTGTCAAAGAAGCGGGGATTGCGGGGTGAGATCAAAGCTTTGGGTCAGACGTATGTGGCAGGGAAGGAAGGGTGCTGGGTGTTCACGGATGGTTCAAAGGATCCGGTGTCTGGGAGAGTGGGTATGGCGTATTATTTGGAAAGCACTGGGGAGTATAAAGTGGGGCGTCTGACGAATGATGTGTCAATTTGTACGGCTGAGTTGGTGGCTATTGCATTGGTGATTGATAGGGTGTGCGAGTTGAGGTTGAGAAGGTACTGGTGTTTTCAGATTCATTGAGTGGGTTGCAGGCGATTGTAGCAGGGGATGGTGATAGGAAGGATGTGATTTTGGATATCAGGAGAAAGATTGATCGGTGTGTGCGTGGGGGGATGAATCTGGAGTTGGCGTGGGTCCCCAGTCACAGTGGCATTTTGGGTAATGAGTTGGTGGATCAGGCGGCGGGTGAGGGTATGAGAAGGGAAGCGGTTGATGTGAGGTTGCCTTTGAGTGTGGACGAGGTGAAGGCTGTGATGGTGAGACGGGTCATGGATGAGTGGCAGGAGAGGTGGGTGAGTGGGGTGAAGGGCAGGTGGATGTTTGGTGTTCGTGGGAAAGTGTCGAAGAAGGTAGATGTGGGAAGTCTGGAATGGAGGAGGGGGGAGGAGGTGATGCTGAACCGATTGATAGGGCACGTGGGGCTGAATGACTGTCTGTTCCGAGTGGGGAAGCGAGAGTCGAGGGACTGTGCGGTGTGTGGGGTGCCTGAGACTGTGGGACATTTTCTACTTAGATGTGAGAGACATGTTGCAGAGAGAGAAATGATGAGGGTTCGGTTGTCTGCGCTGGGTGTGGCTGAGTTGAGTGGGAAGGTTTTGTTGGGAGGTGACGGGGTGAGTGGCAGGAAGAAGAGCAGTGTGTTGTTGGATTTTGTGAGACAGACGGGGAGGTGGGAGGAACTGTGAGTTTATGTGAGCTAAATAATGATTGAGGGGTTAGGTGCGCATCATCCTTTAGGATGGGGAAGCGCCTGCGTGGGTCCGCCCACGCTTTCGATAATTTAGAAGAAGAAGAAGTAGCCGCTTACCGCGGTTCAGCCTGCTGACAGAAAATTCCATGAAAATATTTCTCTCAGAATTATCGTCTTGCTGCTCCCTTTTATTCATAGCTTATTTATAGTTTTGCATTTGCAGTACACAGTGTTATCCCATTAGGTCCTGAGATTCCTTCGTTATTTTCTGTCACCATTCCTGTGAGAACACTGTTTAACGTTGCGGGGAGTTCATGCCTTGTCAACACTGCCTCCTGTTTCATCTCACCGCAAGTATTAGCATTGTAGTTTAAACGCGCCCACATTGTTCCTTGCTTTTATGATGTGCCGCGTGTGGTGATTAGTGAGAGAGAGATCGCGCGCACATTGTTCCTTGCTTTTATGAGTGGCCGTGTGTGTTTATAGTTAAAGTAAACACACGCACATTTTTTTCCTTGCTTTTATTAGGTGCCACGTGTGTTTATGGTGAAGTTTAAACGCGCGCTCTCATTCACAGCATTTTCTGATTGCCGCGTTTGTTATTTGTAAAGTTTAAAAGTGCGCACATTTTCTTGCATTTACTATGGTGCCGCATGTGTGTTTGTAGAGAAGTTTCAAGCGTGCACTTTTCCTTGAAATTCCTTTATGTGTTGTGTGAGTCGTTGATGCTGACGTTCCCTGCACTCCTGAATCCAGCTGGAGCGCTATGAACAGTGTATGTTTTTTTTTTAGATGTGGACATTAGATGACTTCCTTTGATTGTTTGCATAGTTAGGCTCCGTGTGTTTAGGAGCCTTGGGAAGTTCATAGATTCTAGAAGTCCATTCACCTATTACATTGCCAAGGGTTTTCTAACTAGGGTTTATTGGAGTTTGAGAGCACTGGCACAAAAAAATCTGTTTTCCTGTGCATGGTGAAATCCTAGTGCTTGTCATTTGACCACCATTCCATTTAGTGTCAGCAGTTTTATGGTTAGGGTGCTGGGTACTTTAGGCTCCAGGGGAGTTCTTAGCTTCAATTATCTGCCACCCTTCATCTTACTTACTTGGGATAATTTCAATTTCCTCTACCCTCTTGCTAGTCTTCATTACAAATCCCACTCTACAGAACAAGCGCCCCTGCGCAGAAGCAGGATGGAGAGCCCACCATAAAAGAGTAAAAGGTAAAGAAAGTGACAGAGAGAGTGATAAAAAGTAATTCCCTTCCAGTAGTTTCATCATTCTACAATTAGAATTCCTTGTCATTTTTCTAAATTCAGATTACAGTTTGGAAAGGTATCAGAGAAGTGAGGAACCAACGCTAACCAAGAAGAGTTTAGGTTCACCTCAAGAGTCTGTCCCCGCGAGTTTCTAAGTTAAGCGTTACAGAGTGTCTGTGAGCATGATTGGTATCTTCAAGAATGCACTTTGTGTGATTGGCTGACTGAGTCTGGCCAGCCTCAGTGAATAGGGAACATTTGTGTATAACTAGGGACACCTCACTTATCTCCTTGTCAGAAGCTGAAAGTCAAAACCAAAGCAGAAGTTGAAGTCTCAAGAAGCTTGCATCCCGAATCCAGCTGGAAGAAGTCTGCGCTGCTACTCTTCATCAAATCCAAAAGCTGCTTTGCTGATTCGAGGACTGAACCAGAGAGGACCTGGATAGGCGACCTCTTGACGTAGCTACAAGGGAGCAATGTGCTGCTCTTCACCCAAAGTGTCCCAGGAGCCAGTCGTGTGTGTCTGCCGCCCTGAAGAGATGCTTTCATGGGCTTTCACAGTGGGCCACCGAAAGGGAAAGTGGGAAAGGGGGAGGCGGTTTTGAGGCTGCAGGGCACAGTGCTCTATGTGATCGGCAAATTATTTTCGACATTATGGGCGGTGCAGTGATCAGATTCCTTATATTTCAATGACAAAAGCTTATGAGTAATGAAGCCAATGAAGCTCTTGTCTAGCCTCTATAACATGGTTTCTCCTGGACATACCAAAAACGGCTCTAACAGTCGCGTTTGGGCCACTTGCAATGCATGGAGATTGGCTTTCGATGTGCCTGCCAAAAGGCTGTTCGCATAATCCAATTGTGAATTGACAAGGACTGTGGCCAATAAAAATCTATTTTTGAGCGAGATGAAAGGGCGAAACAATTCAGTAATTTGGTGATGTATCCGCAGGATAATTTCACTTGGGAAACATGGGGCTTTATGGGCAGCTCTGCATCTAGAGTAATGCCCAATGTCTTTACTGACTTGGCCACTCTGACTTTATTGCCAGCTATGGAAATGCTCTCATACTCTGGACCGAAATGTTTGATTTTATTTCCACTCAGCTATTATCAGGAGTTCAGTCTTATCTGCATTCAATACTAGGGAATTCCTCATCATCCACTCCTGAATCTTCTGATAGATACAATTAATGCTATTAATATCATTAATATAACACCCAGAAAGTTCTATTAAGACCTGGGAGTCATCTCCATAGTAGGTATATTGAACATCCAGGTCATCCAGCAGTGCAAGAAGGAGCATCATATATATATATATATATATATATATATATATTAAATAATGTAGGTGAAATATAAGATCCCTGATGCACTCTACAAGTGACAGGAGCAGGGGTAGAACTGGCATTATCTAGAGCCACCCTAGCATTTCTTGGCCCAGGAAGGAGGAGATCCACTGAGAGGTGATAGGCGAGCAATGTACCTGTTTGGCTAAGCAAGCAGTTAAGAGCGAGTGATCCACTAAATCAAATGCTGCGGACAGGACAAGCAGCATAAGGAGTGCTGGCTTGCCCTTGTCCACAATGTTGGCTATGTTGGATTTCAGATCCAACAATGCAGTTTACGTTCCATGTTTGGACCTGAAACCGGATTGTCTGGGATTCAAAAGATGATTACTGTCTAGAAAGTCCAGAAGCTGTTTCGGCCCTTGGCCTTCTTCAAAACCAGACAATTACTATATATCAAAGTCAAATTAATTGCAACGAAGATACATATTGTATGCACATAACCAAAACAAATTTGTGAAAAATGATACATGTCTCATAGAAAGAGACAGAGATGTAAGGGGGTTGGACAAAGGTGAGGATATGTAAGGAAAATATTAATATAAGACAAAATATTACGTGAGCTTTGATTGTATGCCATTCATGAATTGAAGTTGTCAAATTGCTCTTCAATGGCTCCCATTACACTGCATCATAAAGCTCTATTGGAACGCACTCTTGAAAATAAACCATGCAAAATTGTGTTGGACGAGTCATTGTTTGATACATGGTTATGTAAATATAAGTGAAAAACAACTTACCCAATTTATGAGCAAAGTAAAGTAACTGTTTGCGAAATGTAATCCTGTGCGGTACTTAGTAACTGGATAAAATCCCCGTGCCTACAAACAATGTAGATGTCTGAGCATCCCAATTATACAACATATCTTCTCTAATATAGTAACATGTACACCTTGCATTGTGGGTAGTGAATACTGGCTACGAACTTGTAATGCTTAATCTAGATATACCAAGGTAGTCTGCTTCCCATTATTTTTCTCTCCATGAGCCACTTATGTTGAGTTACAACATAACATTCATATTATTGAAACGCACGTTTTCTTGTGCGCATCATTGCTTTAAATGTCCATCTCGTTTTGCTACTTAGACTCGGCAATTGCTATTTTTTCATTAACTCGTGCTTAAAGGAATGCAAGAAAAGTCTGCGTCCCCGTTTTTTTTCTCTCCATGCATCCCTTCTGAACTATTTACAAAGTGAAGTTAATTTTAGTTAAACGCACGGTCCTATGTGCGTGTCATTACATTAGCTGCCCCTTTAATTCCATGGTTTAAAGTGTCTTTTTTATTCAAGTGCAGCGACCAAGCTTGCTATGGCTTGCAAGTGGATCAATCTCTAAGCATTGCAAGGCAAGTGCATTGAAGTATTACTCACATATGATCGACAGAGATAAATTCTCCTCGCGGCCGCGTGTAGAGAAAACCGATGCGGCAGTCACTTTCACTATTTGTAGCGGAAAGTGTGACGTGATTGCCACGCCTTCATCCTCTGCAAGACTGGCCAATATCTAGGAGTAACGTGGTGAGTAGCATTAGTTGCTATGACAACGAACACAAGTGATATCTTATTGCTGCAAAAATTAATGACATGCTACGTTTTTCAGCCCTTTTCTTTCTTACATTTGCGCTTTTTCTTATTAGAAAGCATTAGTTGAGAACTAAAAAAATAAAGGAAAGAAAATTACGTGTTTGGTAATATTCTCGCCTTCAGTTGGCTTCCTGTTGGTAATTCCGCCTCATGTGCGTTATAGTAGGCCACGGGTTTCTATCGGTCATTCACTCAACCAGCCACGAGGAGAGCTGAGCATGTGTCCTGACAGTTGCCGCTCCCCAGGCGAGTAACCACAGCCTGACCAGCTAAAGACTCATTCCTGCCGCAGAGCGGCCGCAGTGGAGCCCTCAGAGCTCAATAATATGGAGACCCTTCGTTGTTCTTCTAGTCAGAACAAGGGAAAGACATCTCAAACCCAGCAACCGCTTACACGGCTACAGATGCGCAGGAGGATCTCGTGCTCAGAACTTGAAAGTCCGCAATTGCACAAGTGAGTGACATGCATGGTTTATCTATGACTTCAACTGCCAGTGTCACTATCACAAATGGCAAACCTTCTTTGACCCCCCAAACGATCCCATGAGCGTCAGCATGCTGACTGAAAAGTCCACAATCCCACTGCTCCTGCACACGCCTCTTGCCCCCACACATAAGCAACAGCAATGGCGAGCTCAATTTGACTTGCCTGAAGAGTAAATCAAAAGGTGAGCGAGAAGGGGTAGGAGCCGAATGTGACATGTGCATGGCACCAATCTCTGGACTGGCTGATGTAAAATGTGCAGTTTTAAGGATTTCAAACACATTCAACAAGTGAAAAATAACCTCTCAATCATTGTGGCATTGTTTTATATTGAAACACTTTCAGCAAATGCATAGTTTAAGCACTTATCATGCCACAGCATGTCACCAATCTCGGGACTAGCTGATATCAAAATTACTGTTTAAATGACTTCAAAGACATTAAACAAGTGAATAAAAAGCCTCACAATCATTGTGAGATGTTAATAAATCAAATAAAAAAAATAAAAAAAAATTTTGAAATCCGACTGCTTCCAGGAACTTTCAATCTTATGCACTGTAGTCTGAAGTGCTACCATTGCACCAATGCTTTAGATAGGACATCTCTGGTGTTAGTTCTTATGACCTATTCACATAGCAGGCCCTGAAAGTCCCTTTTCAGTGTCAATTTTAACGTGGCATGCCACCTACATATTGCTTTATATCTGCTTCAAATCCGTTTTTTCATTGCTTCAAAATTTCTTTAGGCATCTCACCTCTTAGGCTCTTGTATTATATTTCATAACTTACAGCAATTGAATGGTTTAAAGCACTTGGAACTCCAGCATGTCACCGCTCTCAGGACTAGCTGATGGCAAATTTACTGTTTGAATGACTTCAAAGACATTAAACAAGTGAATAAAAAGCCTCACAATCATTGTGAGATGTTAATAAATCAAATAAAAAAAATTGTAATCCGACTGCTTCCTAGAACTTTCAACCTTATAGTCTCAAGCGCTACCATTGCACCAATGCTTCAGATAGGAAATCCCGGTGTTAGTTCTTATGACCTATTCACAAAGCAGGGCCTGAAAGTCCCTTTTCAGTGTCAATTCTAACGTGACATGCCACCTACATATTTCTTTATATCTGCTTCAAATCCGTTTTTTCATTGCTTCAAAATTACTTGAGGCATCTCACCTCTTAGGCTCTTGTATTATATTTCATAACTCACAGCAATTGAATGGTTAAAAGCACTTGGAACTCCAGCATGCCACAGCATGTCGCCAATCTCGGGACTAGCTGATGTAAAATGTTCAGTTTAAATGACTCCAAAGACATTAAACAAGTGAAGAAATAACCTCACAACCATTGTGAGATGTTAAAAATAAAATGTAATAATAAAATTCTGTGCGTCACCTTGCGGCTGCTAGCTGTCTGTCTCCTGTGCATTACACAATATGGCCTGGGTAGAAGTAGAATTCTCTTACAGCAAGTAAAGCAGAGAAGGGCCTTCAAACATTCTGCAGGACCCCTCTCTGGGACAGCTGATGGAGAAAGCAGCATGTGCAGGTCCAGGGCCGTTATCCCATAAGCTTGACTTTCTCCTGGGCTGGGTCGCCTTTTCGCAAGGGCTGACAACTGTGAGGCCCAGAGCCTGCAAGAAACAATGCCAGGAGGAACATAAGGCCAGTGGAAAACCACTGTCCAAATCATGCAAAGGACACACAAAATAGTGGCATGCTAAGGGAAAGGCGTGATGGAAGGGACAAGGTGACATACCCATAGCTCTCAACTCACACGCTTTTGGCCGGTGTCACCGGCCTTGTAAAGGGCTGATTCACCCGCCAAGCCTCCTGCACGCCTATTCATTCCAATGGGCATCTCACCCGCCAAAAATAAAATCGGGTGATTTCACCCGCTTTTGCAAAACAAATGGTTGAGAGCTATGCATACCCCTTAGCCCACAAGAAGACCAAGAGGGCACGGAATGGGATTCCAGCAGCACTGAGAGTTCTCACCTTTCTGTGAGCTTAGCCACTCCTCAGGAAGGAGAACCGTGCAAAAGGTATAATACGAGCATTTAGAAATGCAGAGATAGTTCCCTGGTCGACCCCTTTCATCCAGACCTGCTACTCCACCCGAGATCCTTGGAGGGGAAGCCCCCACTTAAGGCCAAAAGGTACTTGAGCAAGCGACTGCGCATGCCTCTAAATAAGGAGGTGAGAGTCTAATTGAAGTCACAATATCCCAGACCTTCTCTGCCGGATGAAGTAGCAGACACTCTGGAGGTGGACTCATTCATGGTGAAGCACATCAAGGACCTGAAAAGGGCATTGACCGCTCATGGATAGCATGCCAGGACACGCACCCCAATATAGGTCTGTTGGCCAAGATCATTAAAATGGTGGAAGAGACCAAAGAGGCCCTGCCTATGGATGTGCATATTCTGGCTAATTGGGCACAAAGAGCAGTTTGTTTAATAAGTAATACCAACTGTACGATAGCATCGGAGTGCAGACGATCGACTTTAGTAAAGATCGACCTGAAACTCAGGAAGTTGGCATTCTCTGAGGCCGCTGCAGCAGCTAAAGGGCTTTTGTTTGGAGAAGCTTTTGTCAAAGACATGTTCAGATTTGTTAGCACCTTTGCTGCTCTGGACAAAGGTCAGACATTGTTAAAAGAGTGTTTGTACCCTGTGTATCCGCCAGGGCGGCAGAAGCAGAGGCGTCTCCTTCAGGCGCTGAGGAGGCCAGAGGCCCTATAGAGGAAACAACTGGTGACAGCAGGAAGATAGAAGGCTGAATCCTTCCTTCCCCTCCCGTGGAAGAGGCAGGTGTCAGGGCTGGCACTGCATGAGGAGGTGAGAGTACAGTCGTATGCACACAGCGCAGCAGCAACCAGAGCATTCCCGCAATAGGTGGTAGGCTAGCGATGCACCTAAGCGCTTGGTAGGAGTTTACCGTGGACTCTTGGGTCGTAGAGACTGTGCAGGGGTGTTGTCTGTAATTTTTAAAGAGCACAGACAAACGAAACTGCAGCAACCTTTTGCAATTTCAGAGTGTTAGGCAGAATCACATGCAGTACCCTTTGGGAACACTACATGCAATTAAGACTACAAGTGTCAGTACAATTTCACCTTTGGTACAAGCCTTTACTACACAGTTATGTGGTAGCATTGGCTGAGCAGCCAGTCTTATCTCAAGAGTTTAAGTGACAAGTAGAACAAGTTACACAAAGGGACCAACAAATATAGTGGTTCAAACAAACACTTACTCAATGTTTCTTGGTAAAAGAATATACATTTATTTACAGTCAATTAGAAAACATTACACTAGCAAAAGCAGCTTAATATCATACACTAATGCACCACAATACACAACCAATAAGTTACTGAACAAGTTCGGCTCCCCTGAAGTGGGAGAAAAATGGCACTTCAGCTGCTTTAAAAAGGGGTCAAAAGACAAGGCTATAAGAAATGCAGCCCAAATACATTCATAGGTACGGTAAAGGGTTTCAGTTAACTACGACCAGCAATTCAATTTGATAGGCCTGGGCCAAAGTCAATGGTTTTGAGTCTTTGTATAGGATAGCACAGTTCTTGTAGATAACGGTTAAGTCGTTGCCACGGTTTTTAGAAGAATTTGGCTAGGCGAAAAGTTAGACAAATGTTTAGGGAAGGACCAGCCTTCAAAGAGGGGAAAGTTTCACAAACTTTCTCTGTGGTCGAAAAGATTTCCGGACCGCGTTTGCACAGTACCTTTAAAGTGAAGAAGAGCTGTAGTGGAGGCAGTTGTTCCTGGCAGTTCGAGCAGACCTCGCTGTTCCTGTGCTTCAGTCATGGGGACAAGAAGGAGGACGTCAGGAGGTTCCTGCACTGCCCAGGGAAGAGGCCACAAGCTTGGATAAACGTCGGTTTAAGGTTTGAGCGCCTTAAAGACCACAAACTGGTATGCTTCCCACTGGCTATCCGGTTTTCCACAGCACTCTGTAGAAAATTCGACCAGGAGGGGACGGTTTCCAGGCGGCTTGTGAGTTGGTTGGTCCCACCAAACTTAAGGGAAGAAGTTAACCTTGAAGGGCTTCTCTGTCGGGCTTCACCGGTCGTCCAGGAGTTGCAGCAGTCCTCTTCCTTCAGCTCGTCTTCGGTTCTTTCGTTCCAGAGGTCGACTCTGCTTTCCAAGTCCCAGAGACCTGCTTTTAAACAGTTTTCCCCCATTCATTCCAGCCTGGCTGTCACTCACACAGCAGGGTGACTGTCCTTGCCGGACAGCCAGCCAGCCAATCATGCCAGAGTGCATTCAGGTCTCCTAGGAGACTAAGCACAGGGAGTTTCGGGCACCTCCCTCACATCCTGTCCACCCCAGGCACTCAGGCGCCAGAGGAGGGCTTCAGCACTGAAACCCGCTAAAGGCCAATGAACAAAGGGACCAAACCTGGTTTGGCACGCAGAGTTAAACACAAGAATGATCTTTCCGAAAAGAAACGGCGAAAAAAGTCAACCGGAGTCTGTTTTTACAGGTACGTCTTGGGCGCCATCTTGAAAAACATGGCTGACCCGATTTTTTGCTACCGTTGTTCGCGGTGGGGTAAAATCATGGTAGTTTAATCTAAACCACTGCTACCAGCCTTTTAAAGTAGGAAAGGGTAACATTTGGCTGTTACATGAGTGTTTTAACTCGGGGGATGCTAGACAACCCCTCCAGCACTCCATAGTGTGTGCTGGGTCAGTAAATATAAAGAGACTAGAAAAGTCAATTTAACTTCACATGCACTGGGAGACAGTAGTCAGTCCCAGAGAAAGTGTTTAAACCGTGGGTAGTCTGAAAGACACCCCTGTGCTACTGCACTGAAGGTGCTGTGTGACACAAAGAAAAGGATGATGCCTATGAAGTTGTTTTAAAACACCATAACCAAAGAACACAAAAGTAAAACACACACCAAAATACATGGAAGAGTGGGAATAAAGGCTCACACTCTTCCCAGGTAGAAAAATCAAATCCTAGAAATCCAGGAAAGTTGCTGGGTGTCTCAAAAGGTAAGGGAAATTAGCACATTTTGAGAATTCTCCCTAATGCAGAGGAGGAACAAAGCCTCATGGACAAGGAAGTAGGAGAGTTTCTAAAGAAAAGGGCGATAAAGCCAGCGTAGCAGGTGGTGCAACGCTTCCTAAGCAATGTCTTAGTGGTGAAACAGAAGCAAAAGGTCAGGCCGGTGATAATCTCAGACAATTTAACGACTTTCTCGTGTACCGACACTGCAAGATGGAGGCAATCCATCTCTTCAGGGACATTTTGCAGAAAGGGCACTGGCTAACCTGCATAGATTTGAGGGATGCCTATCTAGCAGTACCCAGTCCTGAGATGCACCAGCAATTTTTAGAATTCCTCTGGTGATGGCAAAGGTGGGAGTTTATGTGCCTCCCTTTTCAGACTAACTTCAGCACTGTGGTGCTTCACAAAGCTACTCAGGAGTGAGACTGATTTTATACATCGAGGATATTTGGCTCATGGCGCAGGATCCAATGTGGCTGCTAGAGCAATGGTCCTAATGATGGGTCTCCTAGAGAAGCTGGGGTTTCTCATCAATTGGGAGAAATCCGAGACCAGGCCACAGTAGAGAATGGAGTTCCTGCGGTTTATCACAGACTCAAAGCTGGGACACTGTCTCTGCCCCTGTAGAAAATGAACAACCCTTTGAAACATCACAGTATTGACTTTCCATTAAAGACTAAACTTTACTTGACAGTCTTATGTTTGCTCAATCACCTCTTCTGTTTAAAAGTTCTTTTAACTAACTGATCAATTTTCCATCAATCATATGTCATAACAAGTTGCATTTGTCAGTAATTTTACATTCACTTATCTAAGAAGGAATCTGCTGAACCTCCAAGGGAACCTGACTGCAGGTGCGGACACTAAACAGGCAGACAACACAGGGCGGATCCCTGCTGGATTTGGAGGCGGTTCATTATAGGTTTTGTTCTTCGCTATACCCTGTTCGAGATGGAGTCATTCATTAGGAGGCTACAGCGAGACAGTGAAAGAACGAGGAATTGGGGATGAGGAATTGTGAGGTGATAGGACCATAACATTGTGATTCATGGACTAGGACAAGTGTCGTGCCTGAGGGCAATAGAGTTTCAAACTGCAAAGACTACATTGACACCGAAAATGTTTTTTTCTTTGATTTTTGTTTAATGTTTTTTTTCTTTTTTTAAGAATGCTGCTTGAGTTTTAATAAAGAATAGTATGCATAATACGAGCCTCTGTGTCTGTAATAGAATCATGACTTTCCTGAAAGAAAGTATGGACAAACTGGACTCTACCACAGTACTAACTGCCTCAATGGAGTTTACCATCAGACAGCATTTCTGGCTTGTCCCTTTTTTCTGGCAATGTATTCCATATCGTGTCATGGAGTGCCCCCTACATTTCTCTATCAACAGAGGTGCTGAGTCTCCCTAAAATCGTGGGAGTCTCTAGCAAAAGGAGACAGACACCTGCACTCTCACATTTGAGCAGGATTTTCTTTCTACATCTGCAAAGATCTTCAGCTGTGCCTCAGACAGTCCCTTTGTTTGTGGCAACACTGAGTTGAAGTAAGTAACACACCGCTGAACACACCACTCAACAGCACATGCTGGTCTGACTGGGGCTAAGCTGTGTCCTGTACACCTCGACTGCCGAACTTCCAGCTGATCTCAGTGGCAACGTTGGCTAAAAAGGGATAAATGGGATAGATAAGATGATCATGTGTGTAATTTCAGCACAGGTGGTGTGCGAGAGGCTACACAGCCCATTTGATGGTCTGACATGCATATTCTGGCACACAAACATGGCTGTAGTGTCTGACAGGACATATTCTTGCTTTGCTTCTAAATTTGATTAGAAACCACATCCTGCAGTCTCATATGAAGCACAGTTTAGGGTTTCTAAGCCAGACCTTTCGTTTTGTAATGTTACATCAGGAAAGGAGAGGACCTTGCAATTCTCTTATTGATTTCATGTGCAAGTTCATCACTACCAGGTCGGTGCTGCGGACCCCCGGTCAAGGTCAAGGGATAGGCTTCACGGAGGGACTACTTCGCCTTCATGTCTACTTTCCTTAAGCCTCAGCCCGAGGAAAATCCAGACACTTCCCAACAGACTGGTCCCTCTGAATGTCGCTGTGGCTCATATGTCTCACACTCTGTCCGACCTCTATTGTCCTTCAAAAGCATGCATGAAATGGAGGCCTCAGGGCCACAGCTTTATGGAAGAAATGGCAGCAATTATATGGCTTTTCCCCTAGTCAATGTTGGCAAGAGAGTAACAATATTCTTATACTGCAGGCCCATGTGAAATATAGCTTTGTCTTAAAATCTATGTATCATATGTTTGTCCTTCTTTAGGCTGTTGATTTCTTGGAGTCATAGAAGTGTGTGATGTGTTAATTTTTGATAAGTCGTTCATTTTGTGAGGCCCATTGCTTCCGAGTCACATTTTACATGTTACTTTGTGGGATCTCAGCAGTGGGTCAAAGAATAGAAGAAAAGCATGACAGGGTTTAGTTAAAAACAATATTTCCAGAGACACATGGGCTAGATGGAGCCTGGGGTCCCCTGGTATATTAAACAGGCCAGGCATTTCAGGAGCTACATAAGGAAAGAAGGAAGGCCCTTTACCCTGGAATAGGGGGTGCAGAGATTAGGGGCTCCCAAAGCATTGATACAAACAGAAATGCGACATTTACAAATAGAGTGTGAGGTGTTCCTTTTTCTGTTATGGTGTCGCCATGTCCATCTTTACATTTTTCATCATCCTATCATGATCGTGATGGACACAAAACCCCTACTGCCAATTTTCCAAGGGTCATTTCTCCGCACACCACTCCCATTAGAGCACTTGATTGCAACTGTCAGATTACATGGTCACTGTCCATTTCGATGCAGTGGCTGGCAACCCCATGGACTACCTGCTGGGTTATCCAGGTCTTCGGGCGTCGACATCGGAGGCAGTGGAAGTTGAGGCGAAAGCTCTGGTTAGCATGGTCAGATCGATGACTCGTCTTGCTGCTATTTAAATTCGTTTTCAGCTGTGTGCACATTGTGATTGTCCTGCTGATGTTTAAATTAATTTTCAGCTGTGTGCACATCTTGATTGTCCTGCTGCTGTTTGAATTCGTTTTTAGCTGTGTGCACATGTTAATTGTCCTGCTGCTTTTTAAATTCGTTTTCAGCTGTGTGCCCATCTTGATTGTCCTGCTCCTGTTTACATTTGTTTTTAGCTGTGTGCATAACCTGCTTTTTATGAGAATGTGTTAACAAGTCCACCCCTCTGTACTCTGTCTAGTCTTCTACCGGTTCCCTCACCCTTCCTCAGTCCCATTGTCCCTCTGTGCTGTTATTCCCCTCAGCCCCACACCCGCTACCCCCCCTTCCTCTGCGTGTTCACTGTTTTTCTGTGCATATTACCTCACCCAGCTCCCATAGTTTTTCTCCCAGTCTTGTTCCCTGTCTCCCACCTCTACCTTCTGTTCTCGCTGCGCCTCTGTGGCCTCAGCCTGGTTAAGTGTACCTCACTCTCTGCAGTTTGCTATGGCGCTATCTATCTCTCCTATCTTCTCAAACTGCTTCTCTATCTCTTATCCTTCACCCCTTACTAAGTCTGTCAGGAAGAACCTCAAGAAGGACATACTGAGCTCTAACCCAGGCCTTCCAATTGCAGGCACCTACGTCATTGCCTCTGCCATAGAGACTCTCACAGACATACTCTATGTCGTTCTCTTACCCGTCCTATGGACTCTCCATATGATTGCTCTTCTCTCTCCTTTCTCTTCGCCCATCAATGGTGTCACCCACTGGGAGGTCTTTCTTGCCCTCTCCACCTCCAGGGTCTTCATCAATGTCTACTGCAATGGTACTATCATGGTCCAGGGTCCTCAACCCAACCTTCTACTCTTTGATAGGCTCCTCCCCCGCCTTATCAACCTCCCTCCGCCTTCTGTACCAGCTCCTTCAGCTGCCCTGGCTGCCATGCCAGCTGGGCCCACCTTGGCTCCATTGCCACCTCCTAACCACCCTCGCCATGGCTTTCTTGCCACCACCCCACACATTGGCAACCGGTCTGCCTTCTCCTCTTGGGTGAACCAGTCACCCACTAACACTGTATCTGGGGCTCCCTCCTCACCCATTATGGTCCTGGCTCCCTTACCAGCCTTGGCTCCTCTGCCCCTTCTACCTCTGTCCCTCAGGCACTATCGTCACTTGGGGGGGCCACTGTCCCCTGCTCCCCCCGTAAGTCTTTCACTGATTGCAATCTTCTCCACATTGCCATGGTAAGCACTCGCTCAGCTGTCAAACACTCTCCTGACATCTGCAACCTCCTTGAACTCCTAGATTGTCATGTTCTTGCCATCACTGAAACCTGGTTCAAGGATTGCACTTTCACAAGTTTTGACACACTTCTCCCAGAAGGCTACACAATACTCTCTCTTCCTAGACCAAACAGACCAGGTGGGGGAGTAGCATTGATCTTCCCTGAGTGTACCCCTGTGTCTGTCATTCCCACGCAGGCCTACTCATCCTTTGAGTGCCTGATCTGCAGGCTGTCCCTCTCTCCAAGCTCTTCACTGCTGCTGTCCACCTTCTATCGGCCACCTGGTTAGCCCTCCCTCTTCCTTTCGTAATGGACTGACCTGGCCTCCTCTCTCCTTTGCTCCTCTTCTCATCTCCTCCTACTGGGTGATCCCAACATCCATCTCGAATCACCTGATTACTTAAGACCTTTATGCAACCTTTGTGACTCTCCATTTCTTTCCATCTTACCATCTGGCCCAACGCACAGTGCTGGCCACACCTTGGATGCTCTCTTCTAAACTGACATTCCGCTATCTATCCCTCTAACTACTTCTCTCTCCTGGACTGATCATTTTATCCTCTCTTCTCACTTGAAGCTCTCTTCTCCCCTTGCATAGGTAAGCCCAGCACTGCCTCCCGTCTACAAGGTCATCCGACCCATGAAAAGAGTCTCAGTAGGTGCCTTTGCCTCCACCTATTATGCTCCTTCCACTCCTGTGACTGACTCCCACCCTGCCACATCCCTCTCAAACTTTAACCTCTCTGTTTCCAATACTCTTTATATTTTTGCCTCTGTCATGAGGGTACGACTGAAGCCTACCAAAAAGTGCAACTCTTGGTATGACTCCAAATCAGCTTCCGTTAAACACAAGAGCAGGGCAGCCAAATGGAAATGGGATTCCTCTGGCGCACCCTCTGACAAACTGGCCTGCCGCCTCCTCCAAAGGCAGTATAGACTCTGCATCTGCTCCCGGAAAAGAGTCTTTATACAAGCCTGCATCTCTGCGTTATCCAATAAAACGGACACACTTCTCAAAGTCTACAAGGAATTAGCCAACCCTACCGCAGCCTCCTCCACCATTGCACCCTCCCAGGCAATTTGCTCGGCCGTGGCTGCACACTCACCTCAAAAACAGTGGATATCCTATCCTCCCTCTCTTCCTCACCACCTCATGTAGCAACATCTCATGTAGCAACATCTCTTGTACCACCCTTGGCCACCTCCACCCGTCCCCTTCTTCTCCCTTCTGTCTAGCTGTCACACCTGACGAGGTTACTAGACAAGTCTGGTCTATGAAACCCTCCTCCTACAGGTGGACCCCTTTTCCTCCAAAATCATCAAGGACAACATTGACTCTCACGCTCCAGCCTTGGCTGACCTCTACAACCTCTCCTTCGCCACTGGAGTTTTCCCCACCACTGCTCTTAAGCACTCCCTTGTGCACCCTCTCCTGGAAAACTATCGCCCGTTCTCTATCACTCCTTTCCTGGGCAAACGCCTGGAGAAGTTTGCTATTTCCCAGCTTACCCTCCGCACTGAATCTGTTGGCTCCTTCCACGACCACCAGTCTGGTTTTAGACCATCCAGAGTGTTATGATGCCTACCCCCGGAGCACCAGGCCAGGCCCAGCACCCCCCGAAGCAGGCATCATGCCCTCGGGTAAAAGCCCAGCGGCCCCTTATAGGGGCTCTTTGGACTCAGTCCTGGCGACTTTGGCGCCAGGCTCATGTTGGACATCAGTCCTGGCGCCATAGGCGCCAGGCTCATAAAGGGAGGTGTTTTGTGCACTTACCTGATGCAGACCATGCTGCACGCTTCAGGCCTCCCTGAGACCTGAAAGGGACTATTTTTTCATAGGGACTATTTTTTCACTCGGGCGTGGCCAGGGAAGGATACATACCTAGTTGGGGAAGGATACATACCTGGGACTTCTTTGGAGGCTATTTAAGCCACGCCCAGACAGCAGCTCATGCTTCGCGTTGTTCTGCTTCCTGCAGCTTAACGCTCACCGTGTCTGCTCCTGCTCCTGGACTCCAGCCACGCCCGCCTCGAACCTGGAAGACCTGCAAGGAAGGAAGAGAAGAGAAAGGTGAAAACCAAGGACTATTTCAAACTTCTTACCTGCATAAGGAATCTTCTCGCCAGCATCCCTGAAGAAAGACTTCCATTTAAAAGCATCGCGTTGCTCGCTGCAGCGCCACGCTTCACTCGCCTGTCCTCGAGACATCTCCCGGCTCCATCGCGGCTATCAGCATCGGACGCCACAATCTCTGCACCTAGGGGAGAGAGGAAGAAACAAAAGGTGAGCAGAAGGAACACAGAAGGAAAGCCTGATTAACAGCCATAATACTTACCGGCTTTTCTTCCACATTTCGGGTCGGCGCCGCCCCGTTGGCAGGTACCGTACCCCGGCCCCTATGGGGAAAGGACAAGAGACATTTCTGGGGAATGATAAGGACATTTAGAGGGATCGCCCTCATCACTACTCACCTCGGCAGTTTAACCCCTCGACGCATCGCGTTCATTCTGCACCTGAAATAAAGGACAGATCACAGGTTAGAAAGACAACATAAAGGGGGCCTCACTTGAACTTTGAACTTTCATACTTACGGCGCATCGCTCAGGAAAGTCAAGTGGATTTTGCCAGCGCCATTCTGAAAACCAGTGAAGTAACTGGACGAACACACGCCCCTGCACCAGAAGCAGGATGGAGAGTTCATCCTTCCAAACCATAAGGTGAGCTTAAACCGGGGTTTGGAGGAAGTTAGAGAGGAACGAAGGGGGAAGGGGGAAAGGGGGGAGCTAGCACACTATTCTGCAGACTGTTAATCCCCTTTCTCATCTGCAGAAGGATATTCCTACGGGCCAGGCAAGCACGATTTGGAGGTCCTGTCCAATCGGTGTTCCGGGTCCTGCGCATCACGCTAGAAGAGGCCACAGCAATCCAGACTAGACCAGCGCCCCCGTGGGAACCAGGTGAGCGTTACAGAACGCAAAGCCTTCCTACAAATTCCCACCCAGGCGCTATGGAAACTTCCGAAACTGACCAGTTGGCCCAATTACTGGGCGAATTACGGACCGAAGTACACGCCGCTCATCAAGTG
Source organism: Ambystoma mexicanum (assembly GCF_040938575.1). Lineage (NCBI taxonomy): Eukaryota > Metazoa > Chordata > Amphibia > Caudata > Ambystomatidae > Ambystoma > Ambystoma mexicanum. The sequence goes on from NC_090933.1 coordinate 1,089,767,782, forward strand.
ACTAGTGCCCTCAGGAGGGAAGTGATTGTAATAAAGGATAGAGCTGATGACCTGGCTAGACAGCTTTTGCAAGGTCAAGCTGGACAAACTCCTTTACCCGGTTCCGGGGGGAACCCCGCTCCTGTGGTTTCCAGTAACCCGGTGCAGATTAATCTACCTGGAAACACGCCGCTGGCCCCACCTGAACGCTTTGCTGGGGACCCCAAACGATTCGCCGTATTCATGAATCAGTGTCGTTTGCACTTCCTATGCAGACCTGGGGCCTTCCCTAATGATCAGACCAAGGTAGCCTTTGTGTTGTCATATCTCAGCGGCTGTGCTGTCGATTGGTCAGTCCCACTGGTAACTCAAGATGACCCGATTCTTCGTGATTTTCAAGGATTTCAAACAAGCATGGAAAGGTTATTTGCTCAACACTCCCAGGGACAGGCTCTGGATAACGAACTTCTATCTCTGCGACAGGGCAATCAAGACCTTCTATCCTACATTGCAACCTTCAATAGACTAATTGTGGAAACTGGTTGGCCAGAGGATAAAAGAATCACGTTATTCTATTGAGGTCTACGCGGAGAACTTAAAGATGTCCTGGCACAAGTTGTAAATCTGCCCCAAGAATGCACTGAATATATAGACTTAGTGGTCCAATTGGATCACAGGCTGCAAAACAGAAAAGCAGATCGGTCCAAGTTTGAAACCCAGGGTGTTGGCCAAGACCCACGCTAACCCCAAGGGGGCTGATGCCTCGGAGCCTATGCAAATCGGAGGTGTTAAAGGACCCCTAACTCAAAAAGAACGGGAAAGAAGACGACAGATGCAATTATGCCTTTATTGTGGGTCCTCTGGACACTTTCTACGAGATTGCCCGGTTAAGCCGCCCAAGAAGGTGGTAGGAGCCGCTGATAAAATCCATGGAAACTCTGTATCGGGAAACGACCACGCCCGCGTAGGGGTCCGCTTGCCGAGCTTGAAAACTAACTCTCAGACCTCGCATTTCATTGTGCCAATGGTCCTCGTAGATCCGGAACAGCCTAAACGGTTGCATGCTATAAAGGCATACATCGATAGCGGGGCTATAGGAAACTATGTGGATCGAGAATTGGTCTCTAGGATAAACCTCCCTCTGCGTCCTAAAACCAACAAAGATGTCATCACCACAGTAGATGGAACCGAAATTGCCTCTGGACCGGTAACACATTCCACAGCTGAGGTGACACTTGTAGGTCCGGATGGCCATCGGGAGGCAGTTGTGTTTGATGTAATCAAGGCTCCACAGTTTTAGCTTATTCTCGGAATCCCTTGGTTAGAGACACATAATCCTCGAATTGATTGGCGAGCGAAGAGAATAACCTTCCCGGATTGTGCACAAACCTGCTACCCAGAAAATCCAAAGATTAATCTAGCATCAGTAACCTCTGTCCCCGTGCAACTACCTCCAGAGTACCAAGACTTTCAGGAAGTCTTCCAAAAGGAACAGGCCAACACGTTACCTCCCCACAGATCGTACGATTGCCAAATCGATCTGGTGCCCGGTGCACAACCCCCTTGTAGCAGGATTTACGCCCTTACTGAACCAGAGAATCTGCATTTGAGAAAATATTTAGATCAATACCTCGCCAATCGTTTCATTCGCCCGTCAAAGTCCCTGGCATCCTCAGCTTTGTTCTTCGTGCCTAAAAAAGAAGGCGACCTTAGAACTTGTATCGATTACCGCGCATTGAACCAGATAACTGTTAAAAATCGTTACCCTCTGCCTTTGATCCCTGAACTCCTTGACCAGGTGAAGGACGCTTGCGTATACACCAAGTTAGATCTCCGGGGGGCTTATCATCTGGTACGAGTAAAAGAAGGCGACGAATGGAAAACGGCCTTCCGTACAAAATATGGACTATTCGAATACCAGGTGATGCCTTTCGGGTTGTGCAACGCGCCTGCAGCCTTCCAATTCTTCATGAACAATGTCCTTCGGGAACTCATCGATGTCTGTGTTGTCGTGTATATCGATGACATTCTTGTGTACTCCTCTTCGGAATCTGATCACAGAAAGCATGTCAGGGCCGTCCTAGAGAAACTGCGCCAGCACAAACTGTTTGCCAAGCTGGAAAAATGTGTTTTCCATACCACCGAGGTTGAGTTTCTCGGATTCATCCTGACACCTAAAGGGGTCCGAATGGATTCACAGAAAGTGGATGCCATCCTCAAATGGCCATCACCTAGTTCGGTGAAAGGTGTCCAAAGCATGCTTGGTTTTGCCAACTTTTATCGCAGGTTTATCCCGGAGTTTTCACGTGTGGTGCAACCCATCACTGCACTCTTGCGAAAAAATAAACGTTTTAAATGGACCGAGGAATCCGAACAGGCCTTTCAGGAGTTGAAAGCTAAGTTCACTTCCGCACCTATTTTGAAGCACCCGCGTCCCGATCTCCCATATATAGACGAAACCGACGCGTCCAGCTTAGCCATGGGAGCTGTCCTGTCTCAGAGAGACCCTGAAACCAACCAACTGCACACCGTAGCATTTTGGTCCAGAAAGTTCTCGCCGCCGGAGATAAATTATGCGATCACCGATAAGGAACTATTAGCCATTAAGTCCGCCTTCAAGGCTTGGCGGCATTATCTCCTCGGCGCCCGGCATACCATCACTGTGATCACTGATCACCGAAATTTACAATATTTAAAAACTGCCAAGGCTCAATCATCTCGACAGCTCCGATGGGCTTTGTTCTTTGCTGAGTTCGATTTTGTAATCACCTACCGCCCCGGCTATAAGAATGGTAAGGCGGACGCTCTATCCCGAATTGGAATGGAAGAAATAGACACAAACTCAGAACCTGTGCCGATAATTCCCGAACAAAGAATTTTGGGGATAACCACTTTACAAACCCTTGAAGACATTCAAGCACGAGTGAAACAATTCCTTGACTCTTCAGCCTTGCAGGATTGGATCAAAAGGGGGTCTAACTTTTCAGTCAAGGATGGCTTACCTTACTTCCAAGGACGCTTATTTTTGCCAGAAAAGGAATTGCAAGAACTGGTTATTTCCCGTCATCATGATACCCTGATGGAAGGACATCCTGGCATTGCCAAAACAGAGGAAAAGGTTAAACGACAATTCTGGTGTCCTTCCTGGCGAAAGGATATTAAATCTTTCGTGATGTCCTGTGGAGTTTGTGCCCAAAACAAAGGTCAAAAGACAAGACCCGCCGGTCTTCTTCAGCCCTTAGACATTCCACCAGCACCTTGGCACACCCTGTAACTAGATTTTATCACGGACCTGCCCTCTTGTAATGGTTACAATACTATTCTGGTCGTGGTGGATTTATTTTCCAAAATGGCCCACTTTATTCCGTTGAAAGGATTACCTTCAGCCTTTGTTCTTGCCAAAGAATTCCTCGAAAATATCATCCGTTTGCATGGATTCCCGTCCATACTAGTCTCCGATCGGGGAAGCCAGTTTATTTCTCATTTTTGGAAAAAGTGTTGTCAACTGGCACAAATCGACGTAAGACTCTCGACCAGCCACCACCCACAGACCGATGGTCAGACGGAGAGAACGAACCAGACCCTTGAACAATATCTACGATTTATGTTGCACCAATCGGAGGGTAATTGGAAGGACATTTTATGGGTGGCAGAATATGCATACAATAACTCGATACACTCTGGAACTGGTCAGAGCCCCTTTTATACCCTATATGGACAACACCCTCGTACTTCAGACTTGGACTCACCTCTGAGCCTTGAAATGCCCGCAGTGGACCATTTGCATTCTACGATTACTCAAGCCTTCAAGGATGCAACTGCACATTTGCAACATGCGAAAGGGAAATAAAAAAAGAATGCGGATCTGCATCGAAGAGAGGCGCCTCCATACCAAATAGGGGATCAAGTATGGTTGGCTACCAAACACCTATCACTCAAGGGGCCTCGAACTTTTAATCCAAGGTATTTAGGCCCTTACTCGATCAAAGCTATAATCAACCCAGTGGCAGTCAAGCTCGATCTACCAGCTAACATGCGGATTCACCCCGTTTTTCATGTGTCACTTTTGAAACCAGTGCACCCAGGAACCAGATTAACAAAGCCACTAGAACCGATTCAGATAGATGGGGAGCCTGAATTCGAGGTGAAGAACATTTTGGATTCTAAGATCTCAAAATCAAAACTTTTCTATCTAATTGATTGGAAAGGGTACGGGCCTCAGGAAAGGTCTTGGGAACACAGTGATCACGTACATGCACCTCGGCTGGAACGACCTTGGGAGGGGCCTTGGGGGGGAGTGCTGTCATGATGCCTACCCCCGGAGCACCAGGCCAGGCCCAGCACCCCCGGAAGCAGGCATCATGCCCTCGGGTAAAAGCCCAGCGGCCCCTTATAGGGGCTCTTTGGACTCAGTCCTGGCGCCTTTGGTGCCAGGCTCATGTTGGACATCAGTCCTGGCGCCAGGCTCATAAAGGGAGGTGTTTTGTGCACTTACCTGATGCAGACCATGCTGCACGCTTCAGGCCTCCCTGAGACCTGAAAGGGACTATTTTTTCATAGGGACTATTTTTTCACTCGGGCGTGGCCAGGGAAGGATACATACCTAGTTGGGGAAGGAAACATACCTGGGACTTCTTTGGAGGCTATTTAAGCCACGCCCAGACAGCAGCTCATGCTTCGCGTTGTTCTGCTTCCTGCAGCTTAACGCTCACCGTGTCTGCTCCTGCTCCTGGACTCCAGCCACGCCCGCTTCGAACCTGGAAGACCTGCAAGGAAGGAAGAGAAGAGAAAGGTGAAAACCAAGGACTATTTCAAACTTCTTACCTGCATCCGGAATCTTCTCGCCAGCATCCCTGAAGAAAGACTTCCATTTAAAAGCATTGCGTTGCTCGTGCAGCGCCACGCTTCACTCACCTGTCCTCGAGACATCTCCCGGCTCCATCGCGGCTGTCAGCATCGGACGCCACATCTCTGCACCTAGGGGAGAGAGGAAGAAACAAAAGGTGAGCAGAAGGAACACAGAAGGAAAGCCTGATTAACAGCCATAATACTTACCGGCTTTTCTTCCACATTTCGGGTCGGCGCCGCCCCGTTGGCAGGTACCGTACCCCGGCCCCTATGGGGAAAGGACAAGAGACATTTCTGGGGAATGATAAGGACATTTAGAGGGATAGCCCTCATCACTACTCACCTCGGCAGTTTAACCCCTCGACGCATCGCCTTCATTCTGCACCTGAAATAAAGGACAGATCACAGGTTAGAAAGACAACATAAAGGGGGCCTCACTTGAACTTTGAACTTTCATACTTACGGCGCATCGCTCAGGAAAGTCAAGTGGATTTTGCCAGCGCCATTCTGAAAACCAGTGAAGTAACTGGACGAACACGCGCCACTGCACCAGAAGCAGGATGGAGAGTTCATCCTTCCAAACCATAAGGTGAGCTTAAACCGGGGTTTGGAGGAAGTTAGAGAGGAACGAAGGGGGAAGGGGGAAAGGGGGGCTAGCACACTATTCTGCAGACTGTTAATCCCCTTTCTCATCTGCAGAAGGATATTCCTACGGGCCAGGCAAGCACGATTTGGAGGTCCTGTCCAATCGGTGTTCCGGGTCCTGCGCATCACGCTAGAAGAGGCCACAGCAATCCAGACTAGACCAGCGCCCCCGTGGGAACCAGGTGAGCGTTACACAGAGGCATGGAAACTGCTCTTCTGAACACCCATGAAGATATGCTCTCAAATGTTGGTTCTAACTCTCCCTCTGTCCTCATTCTACTTGACCTCTCCTCTCCCTTCGATACGGTGAACCACAACACACTCATTGCACGTCTCTGTGATACCCTGGTCATCATTGATCAGGCCCTGTCATGGCTAACCTCCTTTCACTCCGACAGCCCATCGCAGGTGGAACTGGGGTCTTTCCTCTCCCCTATCACTCCCTCTACTTGTGTTTTCCCCCAGGGATCTGACCTACCCCCCTAGATTTTCAATGGCTACATGGCCCTCCTGCCCCGTATGATAAGCCACCTTCACCTCCAACGTTCAGTGTTACGCGGATAACACACAGCTCTCCTTCAGGCTACCCTCGGCCTCTTCCTCTTCCTCACTAATACCTGACTGTCTGTCCGCAATTCAGTCATGGTGTGCTCCAAACGACCTCTGAACAGCATCCACAGTAGAATCACTCACCTGCGACAGAAATTAGGGTTTCATGTCCATTTCAGCACCAGAGGCTTAGACTTCCTCAGAGGTGTACTCAGAGACACCCCTGGCCAGGATGGTCCGTAGCACCAATGGATTCTCATGGGCTACCACACCACGTCCTCCTCCACTGCATCCAGTGCCTCATCACCTGCACAAATAAAAAAGAAACATGAATACAAATGTTAATAGCATAGGCCACACACATAGGTATTACAATGATGTCAGCCAACACATGAACCTGCCATGTCACACATGACACAAAGTCAGGCACGCACGCAGTGTCAATGAATGGGAAGTGGAGCCTGAAAGCAGACATGGATGCGTGTCAAAGGTCAAAATAACACATACTGCATAGCACCTGCATCACACACAAGCATGTGACTGGCATAGTCCTTCCACAAACATGATTGATGCCAACACACAGATGGCACGTAGCATAGCCATGCCAGAATTGTCAACCAGCCTCAGATGGAAGTTGTGTACTACTGACCATGAGCCATGTACAATGCATGTCAGATGACATTTCATGTAATTCACTATTAGAAAACACACACATGTGTCACAGGGTGCACCAACGCTAGGGTGTTGTAATACAGTGAGGGCAGGCATACGGATTCAATAATGCTAGGTCACATTGACATCACGCAAGTGAATAGGCATGTTGAAGGGGATAACAGGGTTTAGAAGTGTGTGCGTGCAGTGCAGTACATGGGTACGGCCTCAACTATGAATAAAAACACAGATCCAGTAATGTCAATATCGTGACCTGATGGAAGTGTAAGGGTAAATGCCGTCATCATGTGTAAAGTGTTGGTAGTGGGTTGTAGGGCTACAGTAAACCCCACCCCTAAGGGCGGGGGGTGGCTGGGAGGCAGTGCATGGGTTAAAATGGTTGCTTAGAGGACCGTGTCATAGCAGACAGTGTGGGCAGGGCAAGGGCATTCTCTCAGTCATCTGGGACTACAGCAGGGGAGAGGAGGACAGAAAGCAGAACACATGAGGAAGCATCAGAAGTGCCTGCAGACCCGGAGAAGCTACACCTCCAGTTACATAGAGGCAGGGAGGCTGTACCAGAGGGAGGCCCCAGCTCAACACAGACGTGAACCACAAACTAATTTCCATGAGGAGCAACTGACCCTGAGGGAGTAAGATAGGGATGATCGAAAAGACCATGATAATGAAGTAAATACTGGAGGTGGAGTTGAAGGAATTGCTGGCCCAGGACCCATAGGGACTTGCTAAGAATGCACAGGGTTCAGGAATGAACACTCATAGCCACTGTGAGCCTGTGCCATCATCACAGTCCTAGAGAGATACCTTGCACCAAGCCTAAAAGGACTTTTCACACAGTCCAGGACTGGCAGAGTTGCAGAGGGAAGAGTGTAGAATCACAGAAATCATGGTAAAGCCTGTTGCAGTAGTCCACCATAGGAATTACCAGTCCTCTGGAGACAGTGAGCTGCTGGGGGATGGAGATGAAAGTAAGAATGCCTCTGAGGAGGAGTAACTTGCAGGGTGATCTCACAGAGACGTCAGTCATGTGACGATAGAAGGCGACTGTTGAGTGGAAGATCATCACAAGCTATCCGCGACCACAGGTTTGAGCAAGAATAGGGCCAAGAGAGGCTGGACAGAGAGTGTCATGGAAGGAGGGAGCAGGTGTGGTGATGAGGATTTCCTCTGTGTGCAGCACATGGTTTGTATGCAGTCTGCATGACAACAAGCACGTATCAGTCCAACATCACATGGGTCACACATGGCAGTCATGACAATGTAGCCTGAACTGGCAGACAATCATAACACATTACCCAAGCAACATACACATGGCCTGTACACACGCGCATCACCACTCACCGGACATTCCCTCATACATTGGCAGGTCTCCCACGCCTTGGATCTGACCCACTGCAATTAAATCACTAGTGATCTCCTCATGTCCAGTGAGTTCATCGTCCTCTGGTGGTGACCCACTGCCAATCACCAGAGTAGAGGCGAACTTTGCAGCCAGCTTGTCTTTTGCTCGGTGTCGGAGGTCATTCCAACGCTTCACACCATCACCAGCTGTGCGCCTCTCATAGCCCAAGGCGCTAATATGGTCTGCGAGGCACTGCCAGTGGGTCATACGCTGAGCAGGTGTATGTGTGCTCCCTGCCTGCACCAGCATGTCACAGCCGTGTTCCAACATGTAGTCCACGAGAATGTCCAGTTCCTCATCACAGAAACTCCTCTTTCTCGACGTGTGGGACTCCTGTGCCGTGCCTGGGGTCTTAGCCTGTACTGCTGGGGCATGCTTCTGCTTCTTGTGAGGTGGTGCACACACTGAGTGGCTTGTACCGCTCTGGTCAGTAGGAGCTGGAGGACAGGTGGACTGGCCTATGGAATCGGCCACCAATGTAACTACAGAAGGTCAGCTTCTGCGCCACACGTATCTTGGCCTTAGTGACAAGGGACTTGGCCCCTGAGTCACACTGGGCCGGGACCAATCCAGTCCTGGTTGGGTGACCCTGAGCCAGGGTGCCGGTTGCTACAGCTGCCCCTGCAGCTTCCAGACCGTGGCCGGTGTGAACAGCAGATGACACCGCTGCTCCAGTTCCCCGGGTGCCGGTGCCTGGAACTTGCACCGAACGTGTCTTGGCCTTCGGGACATGGAAATCGGCCATTGAGTCACCCTGTCCCTGTGCCGGGACCACTACAGTCCAGGCTGGCTGACCCTGAGCCTGGGTAGTGGTAGCCGCAACTGCCACTGCAGCTTCCACACCCTGGCTGCTCTGGACAGCAGATGGCACTGCTTGTCCGGGCCCATGGGTGCTGGCTATGTCAGTAGCTGCTGCATCTCCCTGCCCCGGTTGGGTGGGGGGCATACTTCTCCCTGCATGGTCCTGGACACCTTGCCCACGTGGACCACCTTGGCCAACCTGGCCACGTCGCCCACCTTGGCCACGTCGCCCACCTTGGCCACCTTGGCCACCCTGGCCACGTCGCCCACCTTGGCCACCTCTGGCAAGTCGCCCACCTTTGCCTCCCTTCCCACTTGTTGCCCTCCCAGTCATGACACCGATGGACTAGCGCAATGGGAGGTGCAGTCAACAATTGTCCTGGGCAATTGGAGTGAGGGGGCAGGGTACGTGATGGAAAACGTATCACTGTGCTCCAGAAAGGCTCTATGTGACCCCTGGTGAAAAAATAATGGGTCGCACAACGCCCAGGCACTCCAAAAACAAAAATCAACATGTAAGCGACCGCTCGGTAGCCCACGTGTGAGTAAAAAACATCCTGCAATATGCTCTGTCACCCAGCAACACAAAAAAAATGCATACGCGAGGAACACGTAGGCTACTATGAACTCGAAAATGGGTTACGCAACACAAAGGGGCAACCACAGTGGGAGAAATGCATGCACGACTCACTGTCTGTCTCGTAGAATGAAAAAAAATCACACGCGCATAGGCAACTCCCCTCGCAAAACAAGAAGTACGCACTGCCATAATAGTGAACTATTCGTGGGTGAACCCACAAATTGTTCACGCGTCCGTCCCAACGAAAAGCACATACAGTGCACTGTTGTCCTATGCAGACCTTTAACCTGATACTGAATGGCAACGCCCAACGTCCAGCGAGTGTCTCGTAACTTACGGGTTTAGGGCCTTTCCTCTGATTACACGCTAACGCGCTGTTTCCGCACATGCAAAGTCACTCTGTTTCCAGCCGGCCACGCAAAAGAACACGGAAAACCCACGCTCCTGCTTACAAGGCCATTTACCTGCCTCCAACTTCCCGAGCTGCCTCCTACGAGCCATCTGCTGCTGCCAGCCCACTCTGTGTACCTGCTGCCCATACACCCTGCAGTTTGGTGCCTGCTCATCAGCCATTGCCAGTGATCCTGTTGTTGTGACCACCTCTGCTGATCCTGAAGACTCCTAACTGCCATACCACCGGTCCACAGCCCAGCTCCAGGACCACCTTGCCCACCCACACCTGCCTCGGGTGTTGCCATGTCTGACACCAAACCATCTGAAGCAAGTGGCAACCCCCCGGCAGAGAGGCAGAGGGCTGTCAGCTTCTCACCCAGGGAAGTTGGCATCCTGGTGGAGCAAATCCTGGGGCATCATGATGCCCTCTTCCACGGAAGAAGATCTGGGGGGACATTGTGGGTGCTATCAACACGGAGGGGGTGGCACCCCGTGACTACCATCATGTCCACAAGCACTGGGAAGACTTCAAGTCCAGGACCCACAACAAGGCCCAACGCATCTTCAATGCAGTTGATGATCGAGCGAGGTGCCGGGGCCAGTTGACCACCGATGTGATGAGGGTCCTGGAGCACTTCTACCCAATGCTGTACCCCCAGGTCTTGGAGTTGGTGCTCCGTCTGGAGTCTACTGGTAAGTGTTCATGTGTTCTTGTCCACCATAGTGCATGTGCATGTTGACATGTTGCTGGAGTGTGCACCTTGGCCTTATGTCTGGCATGCCTCCTGTATAGATGTTTGTGTGCATGTCCCTGACAGTGCTGCATGTGAGTCCATTCAAGCGTGTCCCACATCGATGGTGTCTGTGTTGCAATGCGTGAAGCGCACGGCATGTAACGATGCGCACATGTTTGCATACCTGTGTCTGGTCTAGGGCATGCGAGAGGTGTGACACATGGTCACCATCATGGACATGCATGGTGTACATGTGCGTGTGTCTGAGTAGTGAGTGTGTGTGACTGCCCAACACTCTGCACTTATGTTACTTGAGTTCTTGATTTGTGATTGTCTCCCGCTGCCAATTTGCCCTCGAGTGCACTGTGACGTGATAGCTCCATGGCCTGCCTCATGACTGTCAGGTGATGTGTGTGAATGAGATGTGTATGTCCCATGATGTGTGTGATCTGAATACACAATTATGATTTTGTGTCAGTGCCTTGTCCATGGATGTGAATGTCTGTTGTGAATGACAGACATGTTTGTGAATGTGTGTGAATGGGACTTCCCTGTGTGTATTGGAGGGTGATGATGGTTGTGACCTTTGACAGTGCCACTGATCTACATTTGCATTGTGACAAACACACATACCCACATATGTTCAGTAGCCTGATGTTTGTGTTCTATGTTTCCCTATCCACACCAATGATGGAAGAAGAGGGCGGAGAAGGTGCTGGGGAGCACCGCAGCAGGGATGCCTTCACCAGGCACAGACACAGGGCCCAGTCCTCCTCCCAGGTACTGTTATCTTCCGGTAGTGAGGAGACTGGTGCTGCGTCCATGACAACAGCCGCAGGGTGAAGTTGGTTGTGGGCACCTCGGCAGTGGGAGGGACAGGTGAGCCCACACAGGGGCAGTCCGATGCGGAAGACAGTGGGGAGTCATCCAGGTTGGTGGTGGTGGTGGAGGAGGAGGAGGCCACATCAGCCCAGAACATGGGGCCCGGCAGGGCTGATGAGGTAGGTGTGACTGGTGCAGTCCAGGATCAGGTCACCGTGGAGGGGCCTGTGACTGATCTTGTCCCTGGAACTGCGACTGCACCAGTATGCACCTATGGGCATGCCTCAGGCCGGACCAATCCGCATGTGGCGGATGTATCCACGCAAATGGATCTTCCAGTACCTGCGAATGAAGCAATTCGTGACAGGGTGGAACCGTTGTTAGCCGGTATTGTGAGGCGTACAGCCAGCATTCGTGATGATGTGCAGGCTTCCAATCGGGGGCTTGCACATCATCAAGATGAGGTCTGTTGCCTCATTAACTGGCTAACTCAGTTCCTGATCACGAATCTGGTACATGTGCTGGCCACTGCTGCAACCCCCACTCCTCCATTTCCTCCTCTGTGCATCAGTCGTCCTCCCTGCCGTCTTCTGCCCCAGATACCACCAGGGCCTCCTGTATTCCTGTCCCAACCCCGGCAGCCCGTCTGGTGGAGATCACATCCCTGCCACAGTCGGGAGTCGAAGGAGGATCAGCAGAGGTTGTCACCGCAGCGACAGGAGCTATGGCAATGGAGGAAGTGCAGACACCAAGCAGCAGGGCACGTGCACGACGGCCCCCGGGTGGTGTCATCCTCACGGAGACTGTCCTTGTGGCGCAGGCACCAGGCATTTTGGCAGCAGCAGGCTCAGGGTAGGATGCAGCAGGACTCGGGGCGTTCATAATCAGAGGGGCAGGTATGGGCCATCGGGCAGGAGGCAAACGTGGATCTTACGACAAGGATGTCTTCGTGTTGGAGTGTTTGGGCCAGTAAATCGCGGCAGCGTGCACAGTAGGCGCACCTCACCATGGCCAGGGCGGAGAATTCACTGCGTCGGGCAGAGAGGCGGGCAGAGGTCCTCGAGGAGACTAGCAGGGAGTTTGAAAGGAGCATGGAGGAGTCCCTGCAAGCCCTTGTGGGGGAAGCCGAGGCACGCCTACTGGAAGTGGACACAGTGTTCGATGAGGCCCTGGCGGAGACTATGAGAGAGCATGGTGAGGAGATGGACTAGCCCACTGCCTTTTTATACAATTCTTTAGGAGTAGGTTTCATTTGTTTTTCCTTTTTATTTGGAGTTCCTGGACTTTGCTCCGCATCTTGTATATAGTTATTTTTGTATTGTATTTTTAGGATTTTTCTACATATTTTGGGACCATGGACCCTGGATCTTTGTAAATATTTGGATTTTAATTTGAACAGTTTTCTTAACCATGAAGGAATGGTTTTCACATGAAATGTGATTTAATTTGCACATACGTTAATGGACAAAGACCACATTTTTGACTCTTTCATTTTTTACATCACATTGATTTTGGTTTTCACTTTCTTTTGGTTTTTGATTTGGTTCATGCATGTTTAATTTGTTGTTTTTACTGTGTGTGACTTATATACATGTTTTTTAATATCATTTTATGACATTGAAATCGAAGTGGTATCTGGTATCAATGGTTTAGTACATGTTTCACTCCTCCATGACTCATTTGTGTGTCTCTGCTGTTCACCAATGTTGTTCATGTGTGTGCACATGCATGCATGTGTGATGTTAGGATTCAAATGACATAGGGAGCATGACCAATGGATGGGTGTTGAGGTGCACCATTGTGATGCAGCGTGTTGTGGCATTTTAGTTGGCATGTGCTGCGTGATTGTATGTTGGTCCAGTGTGTTTTGGGGTGGGGGCCGGGGACATGTGGTGGGGCCTGCCTGCTGGTTGCTGTCTCTGGTGGGGGGTGGGGACATGAGGCGGGGCCTGCCTGCAGGTTGCCGTCACTGGTGGGGGTTGGGGACATGAGGCGGGCCTGCCTGCAGGTTGCCATCACAGGTGGGGACAAGTCCTGCAGGTTGCTGTCTCTGGTGGGGGGTGGGGACATGAGGCGGGGCCGGCCTGCATGTTGCCGTCACTGGTGGGGGATGGGGACATGAGGCGGGGCCTGCCTGCGGGGTATGGTCACGGGTGATCATGTGGTGTGGGCTGCCTGTGGGGTATGTTCACAGGTGATGGTGGGGGTCCCATGTGGTGTGGGCTGCCTGCGGTGTATGTTCACGGGTGATGGTGGTGTCCCATGTGGTGTGGGCTGCCTGCAGGGTATGTTCACAGGTGATGGTCCCATGTGGTGTGGACTGCCTGCGGGATATGTTCAAAGGTGATGGTGGGGGTCCCATGTGGTGTGGGCAGCCTGCAGGGTATGGTCACGGGTGATGTTGGGGGTCCCATATGGTGTGGGCTGCCTGCGGGGTGTGGTCACGGGTGATGGGGTGGCCATGTGGTGTGGGCTGCCAGCAGGGTATGTTCACGGGTGATGGTGGAGATCCCATGTGGTGTGGGCTGCCTGCAGGGTGTGGTCACGGGTGATGGGGGGGGCCATGTGGTGTGGGCTGCCTGTGGGGTAGGGTCCACTGTTGGGGTCTGGCTGTCCCGTGAGGAGGTGTCTGCTTCCAGGGGAGTTGTGTGGGTATCACGGGGTGCACGCGGGCCTTCCCACGTGATTTGGCTGGTGCGAGCGGGGTATGCGATTTCGCTGGGGCACGGACGGGGTATGCGTGGGCCTTCCCACGCGATTTTGCTAATGCGAGTGGGGTACATGATTTTGCTGGGGTGCAGACAGGGTACGCACAGCCCTTCCCATGCGATTTGGCTGGTGCGGGCGGGGTATGTGAGTTCAATGGGGTGCAGATGGGGTACGCGCGTGCCTTCCCATACGATTTGGCTGGTGCGAGAGGGGTACGCGATTTGGCTGGGGCCCGGACGGATTACGCACAGGCCTTTTCACACGATTTGGCTGGTGCGAGCGGGTTACGCTCTGATTTTTCACGCAATGACGATGGGGAGGGGGTTGCGTGCTGGGTCACGGATGGCGCGGACCTTGTGCCGTATTGGGCATTTCACTGGCTTTTGCCTGCGCAAGGGTGTGTGTTGGGGGCGTTACTGGCGCTGCTTGGTGTTCATTGCGCCACGGCTACTGATGCCTCGGAAAATCCATGAATACGAGTGCCGCGCAATTGCTGGTTTGCGCCATAGCTGGTGCATGCGTGGCACACGTTCCTTCTCGTCGCGCGGCACTTGCTCTGCTTCTGCACTGGATTCTATGAATTCGCCCCTAAATCGGAAGATTTAGCAACATTTGTAAATTTTTTCATGATCGTGCATATACTCTGATATAAATTATAAATATTATCGGTCGGATATGGTTGTACTGTATTTATCACAGTTCATACAGTCAAGTGTGAAACGCATAAATTAATGTATAAACACACACACTTTAATATTGCGTCCATAGTGTTTTGGAAAACATGTACACAATACATGTTTGACATTTAAAGCATTATACAGTAATAGGTTTTGGATTGAACTGTTTTTTATAATTAGTATTATGCAAGAAAAGCACAAGATGCAAATACTTTCAGTAAATTGTTTCTATCCTACAAACTTTCAGAATCGCACATGCAGTTTATTTTAAGATGTAACTTAATTTAAAAAAAGAGCATCATTGAACCATGCGACAGTTCACATTAGAGATAGAAGTTGACCATTCCATGACGTGCGACAAAGTGGCGTAGTGTTTAATGGAGTTAGGCCCGAAAGCATGAGGTCTTGAGTTTGAATCCTCAATGGAGCCTCTTAATTTTATTTTTAAAGAAGGATTATAATTGGTGCTTTGTATTTTTATATTTTAAAAAGAGGATTATAATTTTAAAAAACGAAGAGACAGACTTACCATGATACGTGAAACCTTTTTTGGGGCATGGCATGTGACACCTTCCAGTGTCACGTGTCACTTGTAGTGGTGACATGCAGTGGCACGTGTCACTGGCATATGACACATGCCACAGCGTGCCACAGCATGCCACCAATCTCTGGACTGGCTGATGTAAAATGTGCAGTTTTAAGGATTTCAAACACATTCAACAAGTGAAAAATAACCTCTCAATCATTGTGGCATTGTTTTATATTGAGCAAAAAGGACATATGGGAGTATCTGTTGGAGGATTGATACTTGTTCTCTTGGTATGTGCTACCTTGCTCCTTCTGACCATAAGAGGTGCGGGCGTACCCTCTGTATTTACAAGATGAGCCCCTAAAGGGGCAAAAAGACCGACGGTCCTTAGCCTTGTCCTTTAAAGAACTGATAGCTTGGGCCGTGTCCATGTCTGATTTGATTCCCTTCAGGTGGTCGTCTATTTTCTTCCCGAAGAGGTCTTGTCCATCAAAGGGCATGTCCAATATCTGCGCTTGGACATCAGGCCTGAAATTAGTAGACTTCATCCAGGCCTGCCTTCTGAGTACTGTGCCATGGGCCATTTGTCTGAAACCTGATTCGGCCACATCAACCGCTGCGTCAATCATATTATCAGAGGTTGCTTCACCATTGTCGATTATCAATTTGGCCTCTTCCTGAAGCTCTGGTGGTAACTGCTTAGCCAATTTGGATATGCGTAGCCAAAGCTCGCGATCATATCTCACAGTCATGGCCATCGCATTACCCGCTCTGATGGTAAGTGACGCCGAAGCTGATACCTTTCTGCCCATCGCTTCTAGCTTACTTCCGTCCTTGTCCGCTGGTGCCGACAGCGGCGAAGCAGGATAGGTAAGCTTCTTCCTAGCCACAACTGTGATTACAGAGTCCGGTTTTGTATGACCTCTCAAGCAAAGCGGCGCAGACTCGGGTGCTTTATATTTCTTCTCTGGTCTGGACACCAGAAACGGGATAGACAAGGGCGTAGATAAGATCTTGGATCCGGACTCCCAGATGGTGTCGAGGAGAGGTATGGTGGTAATCATCCTCCTGCGTTTGTCCCTGTGCTCATAATACACCGATTTCCTTTCCTCTGATGTAACCTGAATTTTGAACAATTCTGCAGCCTTGCCTATTATGGTGTGGAAAGAAACCAGATCATCCGGAGGTGAAGCCTCTCCTGGGGAATCTCTCCTCCTGGGCTTCTCGACGATGTACTCGTCCCACTCACTGGCTGCGTCAGGCTGCTGTGTAATTTCGCCTTCTTCTGGGTCAGAAAATTCTCTAAAAGGATTCTCCTGCCAATCCAAGACTGAAACGGAGGACAGCACCATTGTGAGATACCTATCTGGAGATCAAGGTCTATGCAATGATGTTGGTGATGGGACCCTTTTTGGTGAAGCACTGTGAGTCCTGCTCCTAGACCTTTGATGAGGCTCAGGTGATCGTGCCCTCTTCTGAGGTGAACTTCTTGATGTGCCTGGAGTTGGAGACGTGTCTCTCCGAAGGGGTTCCGGTTCTAAGGGATCAGACGGCATGCTCTTCTCCCTTTGACGCCTGTAGAACTCATCCATGATCCTCTGTACGGACAACATCAGTATCGGGTCATGAGGATAGTTGGCCTCTTCCGTAAAGGGCTGGCAAGGGGGACTTTGCAGCTTAGGGGAAGGACAAGGTCGTTCTTCCACCACTTATGCATCTGAAAATTCCTCCTGGAGAATTACATAAGGAAGCTCTGCATGTCCCCCAACGGAGAAACCTGCACTACCATTGGTTCAGCAGCTTCAGCAGCCTCAGGAAAACTGTCCTCAATGACAGGTGTCACCCTGGCGTGAGTGGAAGACGCCTCAGGCTCCAATTCTTCCATGTTCAATGGAACTTTCGTCGATGACCGTTCCGCTAACTGTAGTTCCGTCGATGAACGCGGCTTGGATGGTTTCGCCCCCGTCGACGTGTGTTCCGTCGACGAATGTGTTTTGGCTGGTCTCTCTCCCATCGACGAGTGCTTTGTTGATGAATGTGTTTTGGATGGTCGCTCCCCCGTCGACGAGTGCTTTGTGGACGAATGGTGCGTTTCCTTCATCGACGACTGTTTCGTGGACGATAAATCTGATGACAAGGATCTTGCCGTAGACGATGTCTTATGTGTAATCGTCGTCGATGAGGGTTTCGTCGATGGTGTGGCTGACAATGGGCCTTCATCTTTCACATCGCTCGTGGAAGGTTTCCCCGTCGACGAATGCCACCACCCCCCGGCTTTTTGGAAACTCCTCCTTACCTTTTGGAGGTAGATTTGGCTGATGAATGTAAATATTTCTGGCTCGAGGAGTCCAGTGGAGGTAGAAAGGGTATTAACTCTAGCTTCCTCTTACTTTTGGCAATGGGAGAGGAACTCCTTTCCACTGAAGAGGACCTTCTCTTTGAAGTTTGCCTCTCAGATGGAATGCTGGAGTGGACAGGAGCTGTTCTGGCAGACTCTTCGTCCGAAGATTGATCCCTGGATTCCAGATGTAAAAGAAGTCTTCTGTGCCTTTCCTGAAAAGTCTTGTTGGAAAAAGTCTTGCAAATATCGCATTTCTGAATGTCATGTGGATACAAGCAGTAAATACAATGTTCATGGGAGTCTTTCATGTAAACTAACTTCTTCTTGCACCTTGTGCAGTCCCTGAACAGGGAAGGCTTCTTAACAGCCTGAGATGCAGCCATTCTGAAGAGGAGGTTTACACAACAATTTTGGGTCAAAAACAAGAGATATTTGTCTCAAAAACCACCTGAGACCAAAGCCCCTAAACAGGGGAACAAAGTGGAATATATTTGAAAAATATATTCCACACAAAAAGTAGAAAAAGAATTGAAGAGCTCAGAGAGCATGAGGATTCACTATGAAGGACCAAAGTGAGGTGGAGGGACTACACAATAGAATGGCTCATAGGCCATAATGGGCTATGTACATGCATGGCTATGTAGCAATGTGTGTGTATTGGACATTTTTTAATAATTATTTTTATCACTTAGGATTCCCAGTCTGATGACGGGGAATATTCATGCATCTGAATCTATGAAAGATCCAATGCGGGAGAATATCACAAGTCCTTTGCCATTCGGCTGAGTAGACCGTGAAGCTCCCCGTAGACAATGGTAGCTTAAGCAAGAGTCTGCAGAGAGGGCCTGAAGGGACCCGTTTTCCCACACATCCCTTTCCATTCCTACAGGCAGCTGAGCGAGCAAAAAACCGAAGGAGGCGGTAACAAAGGCGGTGATCCCGAGGGTCCGGAGACGAACCATGTGAACGGTGAGTGAAGCAAAAAAATGTAATGCTTTGGCAAATAGTGCATGCCTTAGGACAAGTAAAGGGAAAAGGTAATGGAGAGAGGAGAGAAAACAAAATATAGTTAGAAGTAGAGAAGACTGTATATATTTAAGGGGATAATGACTCGAGGGTAATAAAAGGTAAATGAGAGGTTACCGGGGTAGACACCTGAGAGAGAGAGGTTACCGGGGTAGACACCCGAGAAGAGAGAGGATTTGCCTTATTCCTGCGCTTTAATATAGCGGCTAGAAGAAATGTGTACCCAGAGTCCCACATAATGGGGAATCACTAGGCTACCACAACATTTAAAGACGTTGTGAAAGGGGTACGTTTACACTCCATGAAGGAGTATTGATTAGAGGCAGAGATATTTGTGTCCAGCTGGTGTCCGTCTAGTCTGTTAAGTGTCTGTTTTACATGTTTCTCTGTTGTGACGTCACACATATGTATTGAACATTTTTGAGAAAACTGATTTCATGCGATTTGATAGCTGAGACAGAATCGCACATGAATTGATGTTTTTTGAACAAATCAGTAGTATACAATTTTGTGCAAAATTAGGGTTGGAGCTAGCGATATTTGGTGCTCGCTCATATTGTTAGAAGCTGTTTAAACCACACAAAAGTATTGACAAGTGGTATATAAGAGGAAAGGGAACAGATTTAAGCATGGAAGACATAACTCCTTGGCATACTTATGCAAGCAATTTCCAAAACACGCACCCAAGCTAAAGAAATATAGTACCGAGTGGGTTAAGGGTACCGCCCATAAGATGTTTATGCTGTGGCCACAAAATGGGTCTTTATCCAAAGCCGTTTTACAACACATGACGACATATTTGCATGCCACATATACAGGCAAGAAGTTAGAAAAACACCTTGCTGTTCTCGAGTTGTGGAAAATGTACGAACAGGTAAAGGAGGAAGAGCCACCACAGATTGGATACTTAATGTATGCACAGAGGGGGGGTCTGACGCCTATCGCACCACCTGCCCCACCCGAAACGAAAATTGAAGGAAGTAAGGACGAGGGATTATGCCCGTTGAGGGAACTTAAAGCAGCCACGGGGTACAGCAACCCCACATATGAGTCACCTACACATAATAGTGACTAGAATCAAGGGAAAGATAAGGACAAGAATATTACTTCCGCAGTCCCAAGGGACAAGGGGAGGCGCGATGATGAAAGGAAAGATCAGGCACAGACAAGTGCATCTCTTGACAAGGGGAGAGAGAAAGGAAGCGATTGAAGGGAAGCAAAGACTGAACTGATGAGATAGCATTCGCGAAAGACGAATGGATGAGAGGAACAATTCTATTGAAATTCGATGGCAAAGGCATCAATGACGCGAGGCAAAAGGACAGGTTAGATGAGACACAGAGGAAGGGGAAAGAAAAGGAGTTAAGAGACGAAATGGTAAGAAGGAAAGACAGACAAAGGCGAGAACAGCTATATCGCGAAGAGGAGAATACTAGAAGCTGTGTGAATTGGGGACAGACAATGTCCAACTCCAAAAGGGAAGAGCGCAAAAAAAACGAAGAAGGGCGGCAAAGTGAAAGGTGACTTCCAAGGGAAAAGGAAATAAGATGATCAGACGCAATATATTCCATGGCCACACATGGATCGAGAACATTTGAAAAATAAGCTTCCAATGCTGACGTTGGGAGCCGGAAAATGGATACAAGAGTTAGAAAAAATGACAGGAGGCAACACGCTAGCTATAGGGGACATCAAAGGTCTCTTGATCGCCATGCTTGATGAGAGAGCAGACGATGTGTGGGCACGAGCAGGCTAGCCTGGTGTAACCACAATTAATACCTCGCATGACGGAGCTCCATTTAACAATTGTAGAGCCGCAGTATGGAAAGCGCTACAAGTACTTTACTCAGATACTTCTGATATGGGAGCTATAATGACTCGAATAATGAAGGAGTCGGAAGATCCGCTCATTTATATACAGAATTTCCAAGAGGCGTGGGTGCTCGAAACGCATGAATCTTGGACGAAATCTATACATGTGTTTTACCATATACTGTGCCAAGGGCTGCCAGAATCGATGCAAAAAACAACTCAAGAAATTGGTGGGAATTGAAGCAAAATCTTGGGCAGAAATACAGTTGACCGTCAGACATTATTGTAGACTGTTGCAAGAAAAGAATCGCAAAAAGGAAGAAATTCGTAAGGGTGAAGAAGCGAAATTGGTGCAAAATAAATTGTCAAAATATGCTCTTGAGGGAGCCATGATAACTAGCACAACTGAATCAGGGCAATACGGGTTTCTATCCCAGGGGAAGAGAATTTAGGGGAAGAGGATGGCAGAGCAATCAGGGAGGTTTCCAAAATAATCAAGGAGGCTTTCAAAATATGCAAAATGGTAACCAAGATATGTCAAATGGGCAAATGATCCGACACCGCCAGTTTGTTGGCTGTGTGGAATGACAGGGCATTTGGCGCGCAGATGCAGAAACCAAGGCATGATGCAGAACGGCCAAGGAACAGGAGCAGGCATGAAAGCTTGAAAGAAAATGCCTTGGCAGGAAGAGAAATCGTCTTTATTGACGGGTCTTCAAGGATCGATCAAAATGACGGACAAAGATATACAGGCATCACTGTAATGAAACACATAGCAAATGGAGAATTTCGAGTACTTGTCAGTGCGCGAATACCATTGCATTACTCAGCACAGGCTGCAGAATTATTGGTGTTGATACTAGCCATTGAGAATCACACAGACCAGGAAGTAACGGTGTACAGTGACTCCACCTATGTGATGTTAGTGGACAGGCTGATTAAGGCACTACAGCTCCCAGTGGGCATAGCTTTCGTGAAATGCGCCGCCCACACAAGAGGGACAGATTTTGTCTCACGCGGAAACCAAGCAGCAGACACGGAAGCCAAGCATATGGCATTCAAAAGTGACACGTTTATGGAAGTGGAAGTTGCTTGTACAAATGAGAGAGTGTTGGTTGCACGAACAACACCTGAAGCCTATAACAGTCTTGGGCAAACGCAGCTAATGGAACTCCAAGGAGAGGCACCACAGGAAGAGAAGAACTTGTGGAAAAATCAGGGGTGTTCTTTAAACCCCTCTGATAGCTTGTGGCGACAAGACAGCACTCGTACACCAGTAATGCCTGTAGCCCTACTAAAAATAGCGCTGGAGCAGTTACATTACCCGGCGCATATGACAAAGGAGAATTTAGCAGCAATAGTCGCGGAAGATTGGTTCATACCAAATTTAGCTGAGCATGCTGCATTCTTTATGGTGAACTGCATAATCTGCCAGTAATTCACCACTATACATACATTAAAAGTTATGAGAGGAGTCATCCCCAGGCCAAATGGATCTTTCTAGCACTTGCACATCGATTACGTCGACATGATTCAAGTATGCAACGGGTACAGATACTTAATTGTTGTGGTGTCCATTATCTAGATGGATAGAGACAGGTCCATGTACACACCCAAACGCTACCTGTGTGGCAACATTTTTTGTGAGGGAAGTGTTCCCAAGGTGGGGGTATGCGAAATCATGAGATCTGTTAATGGCCCTCACTTTGTTAATGCAGTATTTGTCTCGTCGGCTTATCATCCACAAGGTAATGGGATCTGTGAGAAGCTCAACGGCTGGTTGAAGGAGAGAATAGCCAAGTTGAAGCTTACTCTAAGGAGGGGATGGTTGCACTGCCTTCCACTGGCACTGTATGCACTTCGGAACCAACCAGGCTCCGACCATCATCTTACGCCACACGGGATAGCCACAGGAAGAAGAATGAGAACTCCCCTAACACCCCGAGATAGAGATAGATGTGATGCCCAGTCAACAGGAGAGGTTTTAGGGTCTGAAATGCAAAACTATCTGAACTGCATGACATCTTGCCTTACTGTAATTTCAAACCAGCCGCAGCAATGACGAAAAGGGTGCAGTGCAGCACAAAGCACAGAAGGAGACACTGCAACAGACCCAGTTCAAGGTCTATGTGTTCCACACGCCTTCCCTGGAGACGCTGTCCTCGTGAAAAATTATACAAGGAAAAGGTGGGACGAGCCAAGATTGAATGGCCCTTTTATCGTAGAGGACTGTATTCTGTCCGCAGTGAAGCTGCAAGGCAGGAGAGCGTGGATTTTTCTCGGTGATATCAAAACCTACATCGGGGAAGGCCCCCTGCCTGCACCCCAACGAGAGGAATCGCGAGCGACAGGGAAGAACCACATCACGTGCAGACGAGATCCATGATGAGGAAGAAGGACGCATGACCAGCAAAGTAAAGAAAAAGTACTTTTTGCGAAGTTGTGGTTTAATTTGGACACTTCCTCTAAGCAAAAAAAGGGGATAAGGACTTAAAAACGGACACTCTATGCATCCTAGTTGCAGGGTGAAGAAGAAAGCTGCACGTGTAAGCCACAACATAATCTGTTGATTTGAACTTTGGACTGAGGCACACTTAAGCCTTAATGAGAAAAAGACTATGCCAAATTTTGACCGAGGACACTTACATTGGAAGCGAACACAGTACCCCAACTCGTTCCACACCAGAACCCTATTCGGAATCACTTATGGTGTCCCACAGTAGAGAATCACAAAGGATCTACTCACCTATTTCAACTTAGTACTAAGGTCATAGCCGTCACTGGTAGGGAGGCTCACCAGTGTCACAGACTTTTTACAAGATCCTGAAAACAAAAAGACAATAAGACAACTCCTCACTGTCATCGCTGAACAACTTATCCTACTCCCAGAGTACAGTGAGAAGAAATTAAATGTCCCCAACTCAGGCTAAAATAAATGAACTTGTCAGCACACTGTTCTTTTGTGTAATCGAAGACTGTCCAACTCTTATTGGAAGAACAACAGACACACTCACGTTTCTTCGAGATCCAGCAAACACTGAACATTTAAGCCATCTTTTAGATAAGATCGCCATTCTAGTCACACTTCACGCGACCGGACAGTGCAGACATTGTTTATATCAAGGAAAAAACATATAATCCTGAAATCAAGACAGGACAGATGTCCCTGTCACCAGAAGACAGCAGATTTGCACACAATGTCCTCTTTCGCCTATTCACTGACTTTCCAGAGCCAGTGGGGAGACCTATCGATTTTGAAGTCCTCGCGTTCATCAGAGATCCAGCTAATGTCGCACAGATGGGAATGCTCCTGCATGGATTCATTCACCAAGTGGAACTTTCCAACCATCAGAGAGACTATCTGAGGAGATTCTAAGAAAGCCTTCCGCCGAGGGACAGATCGGGGGAGGAGAGTCAAGAACTTAATTTGTTATATTTGTTTTCATTCTTTCCCTATTTCTTCATACTGATCAGTGTCCAATATGTCCTCAGCACTGAAGCAGATTCGAGGAGTGGACTAGGAGCTTACTTACTTTGAATATGCACAGTAAAGGAACTCACTGAAGCGTTATTTTATTAGATTTTTCTTCCTATAATCTAGCGAAGGAACTGCATCCTCAAATAAGAGAGAATTTGTCATTCACAAGAAGGGGGACACTTGTGAAGCACCTGACATTCATAACGATAAAATCTGAAAGACGACATTGACTGAGGGAACAATGACATTGACATTTGGCAAATGATCGAGATGGGGGTCCAGAGCAGCAACCTGGTCCCCCAACAAGCAGAGAGTCACCCCCGCTTCTCTGGAAGAAAATTCTGCCGCCTGACCTATAAGGGCATAATGTACTTATGTATTATATTCATCATTATTTTACTATCCTTAACGATCAGAACTGCATTCTTTATCGGTGCACGAAGCGTTCCAATTTCAGTGCACCCACCTGATGATACACGCATGAAACCCACAAAAGCACCCAGACCTTATATAGTAATTCCAGTCCCTAGAAAATCTGATGGTAGAGTAAATGTACTTGAAATGAACGTGATTAATAGTGATATACGCACACTTATGGTAACAAATGAGCAAGAAAGCCAGAGACAGGGTCGGCATGAAATGAATGAAGAAAAAACACTGACAACTACACGCAAACACACTGAATGCACATGAAACACCTAGTATCAATGACTGCAGAACCACAAACGAAAGCAGCAGAGAAGATGAGACTGTCTGCCATAAAAACCTTCACAGAAGATAGTGTGAGAAAACCAGAAGAATTAAGAGAAAGACCAACAGCAGCAGTCATATCAGAAACCCTTAAAAAAAAAACAGGAGCCGCCTCAGAGAAACTCTCGGCACGGACACAACTGATAGTAGACTCATTATTCCCATACATAGCCAGAGCGAGGAAACTACATGAGGAAATGAAGAACAAAACAACAGAGACTGTATTGCCAAGCACACATGTTCTAACAGAAGAGACAAGTACCAGGTCTATAATACAGCCATATACCGGACCAGTGTCGGGCTGGTTGGCATGGGAATTTGCACGCAGCAAAGAAAAGATGCATGAGGACCAGGAAAGAGCTGTCAGACTCCCGTCCACTCAAATGGCGCAGATGAAGAGACCTGCACCATGGACCAGGATACCTGAGGATCTTCCAGCAAGAAAAAGCCAAACAGAGGCATTCAGAGATGTAGTTATAACGAACTACAGGAAAACCTTAAGAATCAAGAGAAGCATGCATGAAGATGACAATGAACTAAACGACTACCTGGACAGCACAGCACATCTGGGAAACAACATTTGGTACCAGCACATGAAAGAAGTTGGAAGACGAAGTTCAGAAGGAGAATGCTTTGCTTGTGCACTCCTACCATACAGCATGGCAAAGTCCAAGATCTTCGTAGCTGTAGAAATTGATGTCCCAACAGCACACTGTCTCTCACACAATGCAATATGCAAGACCAGATGCCAGTTCATGGGAAGGGATGCCTCATTGATATGGTCAACTGAAACGGCCTATCCCGATGAAGATGATTATGTCAAGGACATTAAAACAAGAAACAGAGCTCACACTAGGAATCATGTGATTGGATACGAGAATCCTGGAGTTAAAGGAGCAGGAATCAGATGGGAAGGGAACCCGAGATTAAATGTCCAAGGAAAAACTCCAGAAGAAGCTCAAATTTGGAAAGACAGAGGCCAAATGCAGATTTGGGGAACGGTGCTTTCACCAAACGGTTGGGAAGAAGGAGTAGTGATCTGCCGAGCATGGATGGTCCTCAGAGCCTTCAAGGAAGACATCGAAAACTCACAAAAACTGTGCAAGCCAGTATGGCCAAAACTTGCAAAACTACAGACATGGGTCGAGGACAGAGGAGGACCCTTGCAGATAGTGCCACTAGAAAGCCCAGGATTGTGCTTCAGGAACAATGGCACAAGAAAGATGGGAGAGAATCAGAACTGTCGATGAATTTTTGATGCTCCAGGAATGGATCACGGAACCGCAGTAATTATGGATCATTATTGGGCATGCGGACCCAAAGCATAAATCAGACTGCCTAAAAACTGGTGAAGCAATTGCACAATAGTGAATGTCCACGTTCCAGCATTAGTAATCCCGAAAAGCGACCTAAATATTGACAGTTTCCTGAAAGCAGATGCTCACCTGAGGAAGAGGAGATCTGTGTGGAACTGATAACTCGAACGAAGAGACAAAACTACTTCTCTGCTAAATCAGAAGAAGCATTTCATGCAATCCTATATGAACACAGGCTGTTCAGCCTCACCTCATCAGTTTTCACAACAATCTTCATGCCAAGAATCCAAGTTGGAGTGACTATTAAATGGTTGCAGATAACTAGGTGGGAATTGCTACAGACAATCAACACGACCATAAAAGGATTCAATGCGATTAAGGAAGAGTTAAGAGCAATCCGACTGATGACTCTCCAAAACAGATACGTCCTTGACATGATCACAGTCATGGATGGAGGAGTTTGTGCAAAAATCGGAGAATCGTGTTGCACATTTATACCTTCTCACGACGAAGAAAATGGAACTCTAACAGAAGCTATAGGAATGCTGATGAGGCTACCGAATCAGATGATCGACGAAACTGACGAAGTTGATGATGACAACTGTTTTAGATCACTGTTTTCATGGGTTCCACAATGAATGGCAAACATATTCAAGTTCCTAGGAGGCCTGCTAGTGATGATATTACTAGGATTTTGTGTCATCAAGATAATAATCTCGCAATGCCAAAAAACTGCGAAGAAAGCCATAAGGATGAAGATCATGATTGATGTCAAGCCAGGATGGAGGCCTAGAGATCTAACTGATGATGAAATAAGAGACTTTGTGAAGGCCAGTGAGCATGCGCCAGAAGGTACAAAGTTTCTTTATCCCAGAAAACGCAGAAATTATGAAGGAAAATGGATTTGCTGCAGCCCAAATGGACAATGCCAATTAATGACATGGAATAAAGACGAACATGTAAGAACAGCAGGAAGCCTGAAAGGAGTGATAACAATATGGACTCCAAAGAGACACTTCTTCAAACCATCATGTACAAACCCAGAAGATGAAGAAGGAATCAACCCAGAAGATGAAGTGAAGATGAATCCAAAAGAGGAAGCGGAGTGGTCGATGAATCGACCAGAGGGGGAGTGTAGAGGAGGTTCCAAATTAAGCCTCCATTCCCATCGCCCATTTTGAAGTACCAGGAACATTCGCACCAAAATATGTGACATATGATGAGCAAATAAACGAGCAGAGAGCTGCAGTAGGGCTCTGCCCAGTGCCTATCAGGAGAACAACACCTGTCGAAATACTGATACCTAGAAAACCATGGACAGTAAGGTATCCATTGAGAAAACCCTACCAGCAAGTAAGATGAAATGAAGATAGCCTAAATACCGTCCCGGAAGAAACCACAAAGGCCTTAATTGAAGACGAATGGTGATGTCACGAAGGCCCGGACAGGCTTGCAGATAGAAGATAAGACGACCCAAAGCTGACACAAGAGACGAAATGTCATGAATAAGGATATCGTGAACGTAGAAGAATAGACAATGTTGAAATATAAAGAAGCTTAGACGATAAAGCAGGATGAAGTCATTCAACCAGCTAATGCCTGTACATATGCTTGAAAACGCAAGAAAGCTAAGAAAACAATGTGGCTTGCTATGCTTAATAGAAGATAGACCGCAGCAAGCGCCACCTATACATATCTACCTCAACGAAGCACATTATACAAGTGCAAGTCCACTTTACACAAAAGCAGAAGAATCAGCTCAGGTTACTAGAGGCCAAACAGGACAAGATTTGTATTCCAGCTAAAATGAGAACGGACGGCTGAATCAAAACTCAGCAGAGGCAACATGCACCAGGAAAGAGCCGGGGTCAGACCAATAGAAGGAACGAACAGTAGCCTCGAAGAATCGAAACTTAAGAACAGAGTATCCTATGTTTGGAAGGTCGAGATAAGGAGGCATAGGCAGGTGGCAAGCCGAATAAGAATTAAATGCACAAATTGAAGGAAACTAGGCAGATTCACAGTGTGAGCAGCACGTGAGCAGCACGTGACCATCCGAGCAAGAAGAAGCATGGGTTCACACCTACGCTTGGCAGCCACCCAGGCAGAGATATCATAACTTTTCCTGACAAGAAGACACAGTTTCGAGGCCGACCACAGCCAACTAATTGACACATAGCCACTAAAGTAATGATGGATTGAGGGAAGGTCGGGTGAATCATGGGGCACTCTGCATCCGGCTGACCATTCTGTGTGCTGCTAAGTAAAGTGGAAATGTATGCATGGGATTGAAGCCAACCCAATCACAATGGACCAAATAATCTAGGGTGCTATAGATAGCAGAACCAATGGGACGTCGTACTCTTAATGACGTCCACAATAGTAATGTTAGAAGGAAGGGCTTAGACGCCCACCTGATAATGTTTATCCAATCCTCTCACTCCGTTACCATATACAGATATAGTACCTATAGTAAAGTTACCTTTTCCTAACCAATAGAACTGCATGTTAACTTTTGAGTGTTACACGTCGATGAAGACGATTTTTGAGTATAAATGTTACTGCTTGTATGAAGTTTGCGGGAGTTGAAGCGAGACGGACTATTGCATCACTGTTGATTTCCATGTTTCCCCGTTTTTTGTACTTGTCATTAAACGGACTACCCTTTGCCAAACCATTGAGGTGTCCTTATTGATTGGTGTTGGAGTAATATAACTGAACCCCCATCCATCTCAAAGGTGCAGCTATCTCATCTTAAAGTACTCTGGAGCAAACCCAGACTCTATGGGCCGGCCGGCGGTTTCCCCAGTACACAAGCACAGTAACAAAAACCGCAATATAAATATTGTCTTGTCTTAGAGTGCATTCTTATAATGAAGAACGGCCTCCTGCTAAACTGCAATTTTTTGCATTTATTACATCATATACCATTGCTGCGACCGATTGTGTCAGGAGACATAAAACGTGTAGAATTCTTTAAAGAATGTGAAACAGACAGAGTAACACTACACATTGACTCTAGAATTATTTGTGACATTTTACTAAACGCTGCTTCTGTGTTACTCTCATTAGACTTTGATATGTTTGAATTCAAGACCGATTCTACCTGTGATAATGATGGTGAACGTAAAGCATCCTCAGACCTCTCGGATACTAGATTGAACAAGTTGGCTAGTGATAAAGAGGCTCCAAATAGTGATTTGAGTAAAAACAAAGAGGAGTCTTCAAGAAATCCAAAAATAAATAGCCCAACTAAAATAGTTTCAACTGCGATCAACGAGGACGCCGAAGCCATGCAATCAGGGGGAAAATCTAAATCACGTTCACCTGCAACAATACAGGGTCCTCTAGCAGCTGATGAAGATCCAAAGAACTGGAGCTGGATTGCGGCAGCCTTAACAAGGCACACCCATAAGTAATGCCAGGAGTTATCTTCGAAATCATCTATCTGTTGTGCCTCCTGGAACACATGAGGGTATAAACATCTGATACAGCACAACTGGTTGGAGGGTCTAGATATAATATGTGTCCAGGAAACATGGATAACTGAACCTCCCATCTAAGATACTGTTAGGGAGAATTCTCCAGAATGGCTAGTTTCCCTTACCTACTGAGTCCCTCAGCAGCTTTGCTGGATTTCTGGGGTTTACTTTTTTTACCTGGTAAGAATGTGAGCCTTTTTTTCACTCTCTTACATGTGTTTTGCTGTGTGTGTTTAGCATTTTATTGTGTTCATAGACTGTGGAGCCTCACCTACTCCATAGGCATCACCCTTTTACTGTGTGCTACACAGCACCTTCAGTGCAGTGACACAGGGCCGTCTTTTTGACTTCCCAACTCCGACTCCATTTTCTGGGACTGACTACTGTCTCCCAGAACATGTAAAGTTTCCATTGACTTTATTAGTCTCTTTTAAAACTCACATACCCAGTACAAACTATCTTAAATAGAGTTCTGGAAAGGGTTAATACTTATCCCTTTTTTGTCTGTTTCTCTTGGAGCACTGTTTCGCTCCCTTTTCATTAAGACTTGGCTGGTGGCATTGGTAACTATCCTATTTTTCCTACCGCGGTTATCTTAAAGTGCCCTGGTATTGTTTTAGGCTATCTTGGTAGCCTCGAACTTAAACCTGCTGGACCATATACGTTTTCATACGGTTCCGGCTGGGTTTATTCGCCATTTCTTTTTTGTAAAAGTCTTTCTCGTGTTTTACTCTGCACGCCAAACCAGGTTTGGTTCCAATGTTCGCTGTCTTTTTGCGGGCTTCTGCACAGAAGCCCTCCTTAGGTGCCTGTATGTCTGGGGGGGGGGGGCAGGATGTGAGGGAGGAGTTTAGGACTCCCTGCACAGGGTCTCCTTGGAGACCTATGTCGCACTCTCATCTGATTGGCTGTGGTGACTGTCCCAACGGGACAGCCACCCTACTGTGTGATTGACAGCAAGGCTGTGTGAATGGGGGAAAACTGCATAAAAACAGGTCTCTGGGGCTGGAAAGGCAGAGTCGCCACTGGAATGAGAGAACTGAAGAGGAGCTGACAGAAGAGGACCCCTACTACGACTGAACCTCCTTGTGAAGCCCAGTTTACCAAACTGCTCGCCAGGCCTCCCTTCTCTGGTCGATTTTGCTGTACAGAGCTAAAGTGAACCGGATAGCCAGGAGGAAGAGACCCTGCTTGCGTTTTAAGGAGCACACCTTTTATTTGTTGCTTTGCTTTGCTGCTGGTTTCTTCCCTGGGCAGTGCAGGACCCTCCAGTCTTCCTACTTCGTGTCAGTCCGACCGTCGCTTCAGGAACCGTGAGCCTGCAGGACCTGCCAGGAATGTCTGCCTCAGCTACACCCTTCTTCTCCATTTAAGGTACTGTTCAAATCCGGTTGTTCGTTTCATCCAGCCATGGTGAAAGTGTGTGAAACCTTTCGCCAATCCGAGGGCTTGTCCTTCTCCATTTTTAAGCTAACTTTTCTGCCGACCAACTTCGTCTTGAACTCTTGGCAAAGCCTCAACCGCGAACTACCCTGAACTGTGTGATCTTGAGCAAAGACTTTGGTCCATTGACTTTGGGTGAGGCCCCTGTGATTTGATTTCCTCACTGTAGTTCCTTTTTCTAGATTACCCTGCTTACTTACTTGTTGGTGCTGCTCATTTCTTGTCTAACTTTGTCTTTCCCTCCCTTTTAAATTGCTGGAGTGCCATTTTGCTCACACTTCATTTTGAGCCTAACTTGTCCAGAATCTATTGGGTGTTGTATAGTGTATTAAGAGTGTGATTTTTCAACTGCTTTACTTTAGTGAAATGTTTTACAACTGATGTGTAAATAAATGTATATTCTGTTACTCAGAAACCTTGAGTCAGTGTTTGTTTGAATCATAGTAATTGCTGTCCTTTGTGTAACTATTGATACTGCTCACTTGCTCCTGAGATAAGTCTGGCTGCTCAGCCATCGCTACCACTTTACTGTGTAGTACAGGCTTGTATTAAAGGTGAATGTGTACTGTCACTTGTAGTCCTAATTGTGTGTGGTGTTCCCAAAGGGTACTGCATATAATTCTGCCTAACAGATACCTATGGCATCTCATTCAATTCAGCAATTAGAAAGGACAGAGGAAGACCCATGGCGGGGCTCCTGACCCTAATTTGAAAAGGACTGGGCTATAAAATTACAGAGACCAGAAATGTGTCGCCCTACATTCAGATGACTTCTATAGAGAAAGAAGAGCAAAACAAGGGTGAAAAAGAAGTAATCTATGTCATCAACGCATACTGGCAGCACCAAGCTATTAAATCTGCGTGCTTTATTGACGCAATAACTCAGTTAATTGATGAGGTTAACGAACAAACCTATCAAGCGAACATTCTAATGGGTGGTGACTTGAACATCAACTGTATATTAAGAAATGCTCCCCCTTCGAATGGCAATTAAGAACTTTCAAATGTGTCCGCACAAAGGTCTGCCAAAATGGAGGCCAGAAACATGCACATGCTAAACGGCAACACTCCAGGAGATGTCCCGGCGAAAGCGACATGGAGAAGAAATAACGATGAATCAATCTTGGATTACTATTTTGTCTCTGAAAGCCTTCATCGACGGGTTTTAACCCTACAAGTCCTAGAGAATCCTGAGAGTGATCATAATATGGTGAGATTGTTCATTTCGAATTTGATCACAAAGGCTGATGACTATTGGAAATGCAACATCTCAACTGACTCAAGCAAGATAAGACTGAGACTAGACGACCATGAAGTCAAATCCCTCAGATTGGCCTATCAGAGGAAAGAAGAAGAACCGGAATACAGTCATCTCCTGACACAATTGAAAGAACAAAAACATGGTCTTTGTATGACAGGATTTGCACCGAAACACACATTCGACTTGGAAGTGCTAAAAAAAAAGAGAAAAATGAGAATGCAAATTCGGACAGCTCTATACCAAAATAATCCTGAAGCAAATATCAAGAAAAAACACATAATTCAGAGGTATAAAAATTGGCTAAAGTCCCACAAGGGCAATATGAACCAGCGAGACGCCAAAACTATGCTATCAAAACTCACAAATAACAATCTTAGAGAGTTTTGGAGCATCATTAATCAACTTGAGACCACTCATCACGCCATTCAGTCGAACATGGTGTCGGAGAACGAGTGGATTGGTCATTATTCTCAATTATACAGCGAAAAAGGAACTACAAAAGATCCAATCCTTCCTCGATTAACTTCTTGGGATCTTAAATTTGAAGAAACTGACATCCTGAATATTATTTTAAAAAGTGAGTACTTCCCGCGCTCCTGGAACAGACGGGTTGACCAATTACACCTTGAGATGAAACCCGGAAGAATGGGCTGGCCTTTGTGTGATCCTGGAAATGCATCGGAGGGACAGGGCCTCCGTATCCTTGTCCTGACCTGCTTTTTATTGTGTGTTCTGTCGTGTTTTCCATGCAGGAGTTCATGTGGGACTCCTGGCGGTGCAGCTCTCTCTCTTTTGGTTTGGTGAACAGACCCATGGGATACCCTTATGGCACCCATGGTTAGGGGTACAACCCTGTGCGCCTAGTGTATGTTTTTGGGCACCTGTGTGTGACCCACAGAGCAGGGTACAGGCTGGTGGCAGCTCCATGCTGAAATGACTGATGCCCTGAGCGTCCTCCATTTTGGGATGCCCAGGCCCTGTCATTGGAATCGGTAGATTCCTGATGGAGGCAAAATGGCCCCCCTGGCCTCTTGCCTTCCATCACCTGTTACCCGATCTTCCCGAAGTCCCGGGAAGCCCTGCCTCTGTCCGTTCCCCCTGACTGGCTGTTGGGTGGAAGCTCCATATATGGTAGTGTGGGGAAGTGCTGACCAGACTGGCTGGAGCCTTCTCAATGACCGTATGTTGTGGGTACACCTGTGGGTGGGACCTGGGTGAATGGAGTGTGTGACGAATATACATTCTATGTTGTGACTGTCTAGTATCTGGTGTTTGACACAATAGTTGAGACAGCCCTGCCCGAAACCGGTATGAATGCAGCTTGGAGTGTTGAATGGCTCGGTACTTGTCCCAATACACATAACTTGTTGTGAGTGTCTGGAGAGAGGTGAATGGCCTGAATACCTTGTGTGCCTCATTGGCTGCCTGCCTGTATGAATGCCTGTAGTCGTGATTGGATGCTTGAGTATGACCCAGCGGAATGAATGGGAGATCAACAGTATATATGGGGACCTCTCACTGCTAGGAATTGTGTTCAGAAGCTGAAGTCCACTACGACGAGTAAGTGGAGTGAAGCTTAACCTTGAGCCCTACTGGACGAGAAGAATTGCTGTTGCTCTCCTTCGCAATCTGAAAGCTGCTGTGCTTCAAGAACTGACCCAGAGAGGACCTGGTAAGGCGCCCTCTTCCCGTGCTACGAGGGACCATCGTGCACAGCTGATCTTTGCCTAAGCTCCCTGGTAAACAGACCTTCGACAGGCTGCCGACCCAATACGGGTACTGCTGCGGAACTCCAAGGAGAAGCGCCCGGACTATTGTCCGTCACTGTCGTCGACCACCGTCGCCGACTGGAGCCGCCATGCTCCCGTTGCCTAAAAAACTTCATTGATCCGAGAACGCTCTCGTCCGCATTGTCGCTGCTGTATCCTCCTGGAGAAGGCCTGACCGTCGACACGCCAAGGAGCATCCACCGGTGGGTTTCCCGCCACCCAAAGACCACAGAGATGCCGATGACTCGACGCCCTTGCTGGGCCACAGTTCTTCAACTCTTTGCGATCCAGAACTATCGACACCGAGGTGCCCCGCACGCCTCTTCCTTGCAGGACGTTTATGCTTCCCCGTCAACGAGCACTGCTAGGAACGGCACGGCCACTTCACCGTCGTAGCTCGACCTGTTCTCCATCGGATGTTCGACGACCCGTGACTCCTTCCTGAAAGGGAGGACACTCAAGAAGAGTTGTCGATTTCCCCGACGCGGAACGCTACAACACCAAGGTACTTTGGGGTTGCAGAACGCTTGGGAAGTCTAAGGGTGAACAATATATGGACTGGGCTTGTATATTTCTTCTACAGGTTGCCCAGGTGGGGGGGATCTCCACACAAAGCTGTGGTTAACGGTAGTTACCAGTATTCTGCCTATTGTTCAACCATCTTGCTTTCCTTTCTCTCTCTACTGCTGGTTTCCTCTTTGTTTGGATCTGTGTGTCATTCTGACTGTATGCACTTGAATAAGATCTAATAACGTTAGTGGTACCACTTTAGAATTGTACATATTTACCATTGTTGATTTTCGGAGTACAAAGTGAGTTATCGTGATTGTGTATATGACCTTAAATATTAATTATATAAAGACTGTGTTTTAACCGATACAGTGTGTGGACATTCCTTTGTGGGTGCTCGGGGACTACACTGTACTTAAGAACCAGCTCGCATCACCTCCTGAGAAGCTAGGCCTTGATTGCTCGACTACGTTACCATAATAGAGAATCTTGGCAGGGGTCTCTGTGCCTCCCCTCTACCATATAGAGAGCGTAAGTGCAGACCCCCCCTCCGGTCTTTACACTTTGCTGCTTGCTGTTTAACAGGATTGTTGCTGCGTGTGCCACCCCGTCATCGTGGAAGAGCGCAATAATTGTCCCTATATTTAAAAAGGGAAACAGAGCTGACCCTAAGAACTATCGGGCAATTGCGCTTCTTGATGTTCTTGGAAAAATCTACGCAACCGTTCTGCAACACCAACTAACAGAATGGAGTCTCCATAGTAACCATATTGATGACTTTCTGACTTTGCCCACACGTTTGAGAGTATCGATCGGAAACCAATATGGTCGAAACTAGTCAGCTGGAACTACCCTTCAAGCTTACTAATGTCAATAAGAGAACCCCACACGAATACAAACATCAGAATTCGATTAGATCGAGCTGGGAAATGATCAACACCAATATCTACTTTTTGTGGAGTAAAGTAAGGATGTCTTCTGGCATCCATCATCTTTAATCTTTTCTTGTCCGATATTGCCCAGAATCTTGATCGTGCTTCAGCATTTCCTCCTAAAATAAATGGCCAGCACATAAGATGCTAACTCTATACAAATGACCTAATTCTGCTACATGTAACACCCATAGGGCTACAAAGACAACTAAATGCCTTGGCAACATACGTCCAGTCTAATGGTCTCAGCATAAATGTTGCCAAATCGGAAATCCTTGTCCTTGAAAACCTAAAAGGGACCAACAGGACTCGCAGGTGTAAATTTCAGTGGCACATTGAGAAAATCTTCCTTCAAGTAACATCGACCATTAGAAACTTTGGGATGCTAATCAACTCAAACATAAATGATGCACCATGGGTTGCGAATGTAAAAACAAAATGTCATCAATTAGCAACCCAAGCTTCGATCCGACACAAAAAATACAGTTGATATTCACTTTTGCCAGTGCTTGGGTTTTATAAACAGAAAGCAGTACCTGTGCTCATATATGGAGCTGAAAGCGCTTTTAGCACCACAACCCATGCGTGGAACGCCCTTGAAACCATCATTTGGTCAAAAGTTCTACAACTACCACAAGGAACTCTTACAGCATGTATCAGACATGAACTCAGCTTAATATCCATTCATGGTAGAATCTGCTGGAACATGCTAAATTTGTATAGCAAAATCACAATTCAAGATTGTGCCTTGGACAATTCATCAAGATCCTCCCTTACAGTTTAAAATCCTGCAAAATGCGGATAACGATAATCAACAGAATGTACTGACAGCTTGGGTTGGTTGTTGCAAAATGATTTAAATTACTTAAATACTTGTATCGACACACTGCACACTAATCCAAACCTGGTCAAAAACCTGTTGTGGAAAAGTGACTGGATCGCAACTGGGAACCAAAGAAGAAGTCACAACATCATGAAAGACATCTCCAGCGACAAAAGATCCCTCAATAAAACACAACATTTCTTAAAAATGTTTCCTGATCCCTACCGAAGAGATCTCTACATCAAACTCCACATGCATTTGTTCAAAGCAAAAGAGCGGGAAGCTCAGTGGGAGAAAAATAGCTCCACATCTAAAGTTTGCAGACTATGCGCTCAGCACGATGAAACAATGAAACATCTTATTCTATTTTGTATAGAGCAGCGCACAGAGAGAACTAGGTGCCTTGGACAATTCATCTTTGAAAGACCAACTATAAACGCCGAAAAAATGGTGGCAAAAACTTTTTGATGAAACAGAGAGAAAATTAACAATTGCTCTA
Source organism: Ambystoma mexicanum (assembly GCF_040938575.1). Taxonomy (NCBI): domain Eukaryota; kingdom Metazoa; phylum Chordata; class Amphibia; order Caudata; family Ambystomatidae; genus Ambystoma; species Ambystoma mexicanum. Next base: position 1,089,804,564 of record NC_090933.1, read on the forward strand.
ACATTTTTTTCTGGAAATATTAAAGGAGAGATTTATAGAAGTATCTGGTAATGCTATACAACCACCGGCCACTGTTGTATCAATTCCGAACGCAGTGGCTTGATTATTTCTTACCTTCTCTCTTTTTGTTCTACTACCTGAGAACTCTGTTGTGACTATAGGTCGATTTCGTATTTATGATGTGGATTTTTTACTTGAATTTCTTCTTTTTTCTTTTATCCTTCTTTTTCTGTTTGCTTTCTTTTTGTACTAAACTAAACTACACAATTTTGTAATAAACCATAAAAAATAAAAATAAAATATATCACATTTGATAAGTAAAGAGGCAGTTACAAACGTTTTCTTTTGGTATCGTCATCACTCATTCCACTGGTGGTTAATACAAAAATAATGTCCAACAATTGTATCTTTGCAACATTGTATCCAAATACACTACAGACTAGTTCCCTGCAATATATTCAATGACCTAAAACATGCATCTTTCTTATTCTAATCCCATCTGCTTATGTCTGGCAATTAGGGCTATATTAGGCTTCACTTTGCCATTTCTTTTACGTTATTGATGATTACATATATATAATTAAAGTTCCATTGTACAGTTGCTTCATGATAGTCCTCAGACTATTACTTCCCCCAAATGTCTTGAATATGAACCATCCTGCCCAGCATAACGTGTGAATAATGAAACATGGACTCTGGGTAGGAACCCCCAACAAAGAAATATGCCCCAGAGATCCCTGATCAGCATAAAAAAGGGCCCTGCTGTTTAAGTAACTGGTGAAACTGAAAGTGGCAGGTAAAATGTAACAGACAATGGTCGGAGCACATAGTTTAAGCTGCTGTTGTAAAGGTTCACGTTTCATAATAATGGTGCTGTGATCTGCAGCAGAAGTGTCAGTGTAGCCTCCTCCGTGTAGCGTGCTTCCCGTCCCCAAAGCCTTGAACATAATCATCCTGCCCAGCATAACGTGGGAATAAGTTTTACATTGGACTCTGTAAAAAAAAGTATAGAACTATGGAAATGAGTGAATTTGATGGGTGTTCCCTTTTACAATGACATGGCATTGATGCGCACATTTTTAATTATAATAAAACAGTTAAGTTTATGTGGGCACTGCCTGCACTAATCCAGGAGATGGCGCCGATGTCCCACGTTCGCTATCAAGTAAAAGCAGAATTGTATTGGTGATAAAGGAAAAAAAATAATACAACGGCATGAGTGCGTTTTTGAATAATAAGTGCAGTGAAGCCAAATATGACTAATTGTGGTGAGGATTACCAATTTGTAATATATTTGGGCCGTTTGGGCGTATATGCACATTGCTCGGATATGTTGCACAGCAGGTCTGTGCTTCAGTGATGCATCCTGATGTCTCATAAAAAGGCTTTACAACAACAGGAAGCAGACTACCTTGGTATATCTAGAACAAGCATTACAAGTTCGTAGCCAGTATTCACTACCCACAATGCAAGGTGTACATGTTAATATATTAGAGAAGATATGTTGTATAATTGGGATGCTCAGACATCTACATTGTTTGTAGGCACGGCAATGTTATCCAGTTACTAACTACCGCACAGGATTACATTTCGCAAACAGTTACTTTACTTTGCTCATAAATTGGGTAAGTTGTTTTTCACTTATATTTACATAACCATGTATCAAACAATGACTCGTCCAACACAATTTTGCATGGTTTATTTTCAAGAGTGCGTTCCAATAGAGCTTTATGATGCAGTGTAATGGGAGCCATTGAAGAGCAATTTGACAACTTCAATTCATGAATGGCATACAATCAAAGCTCACACAAATATGATGCAACTGGCTGTTTCTTACATGGGACAGCTATCACCCAGCTGCAATGAACAGGATTGCTGTACTATACAGGATTTTTCGTGACATAAAGACTATTCCAGTTTGGAATGAGAGGATGTATTACTAACCAAAAACTCTTTTTTATTTTTTTGTCTTTTATTCATCTTTTTTATCTTTTCCTTACATATTCTCACCTTTGCCCAACCCCCTTACATCTCTGTCTCTATGACAAATCTATCATTTATTTACAAATTTGTTTTGGTTATGTGCATAAAATATGTATCTTCAATGCAATTAATTTGACTTTGATATAAAGGCCGAAACACGTGTCAGCTAACAGACACATTTCATTAATGAAATGTCTTCAACTGGCGCAATTTGTGTGGTGGCACTAATTGATGGACTCTTTAGGGTACATTTGCTTCAGAGAAGGAGAGATTCACAAGGCGTGTCACCCATGGGGCGAGAGTGTTTATAGAGGCTTTAAGAATGCTGGGCGTGCAACTGTCCCCTAGGCAGGTAGTAGATTTCATATCTGCAACAATTTTGCACATCTGGACCTCAGAGAAAGGTTTAAAATAAAATAAAGTACCTCCTTAATGTAATGGGCTGGAGTGTTAGCACCACTGGAGGAACTAGGGGGAGGCAAGTTGAAGTAACTGGGCAGCAATGGTCAATTGATGACCACACATTTTGGGCATCCCCTGTTCTTCAGGGGGATGCCCTGAGACTTGAAATATTGAATTTGGAGCTACCAAAAGAGAAGTTAGCCGTTCAGTACAAAAAGGTGGAAACGAAAGCTGAGTTGAAAACGGAGGAATTGACAAAAGTGCAGAGACACTGAAAACCAAAGAATCCAGCTGGAGAAAGCTAAGGTGGAGACTACACCTAGACCAGTTGGGGTGTCAGGTCTCTGCTACCAAATTTGGGAAAGATTTGGTTAGTGTGTTTGTTGAGGGTTCTGATATTCTCCAGTAGATAGAGACATTTGAAATGGCTTGTGAGATCCATGATGTTGACCAAAATCATTGGGATAAGTGTTTGTTGAGTAGAGTACCTCAGACTGGCTATGGCTGTATTCTGAAGCTGAGTGTGGAAGAGAGAGGCCAGTATGAGTGTATGAAAGTTGCTTTTATTGTCAACCTTATGAGGGTCAGGGACCATATGAAGAGAGAGAGTGTGTCTTGGGTTGAAGGGGTGAGTACTGCCCATATGGATATGATGGGGTGGATTGATGGATACAAGGTGAAAACCATTGTTGAATTATCTCACCTTGTGTTTTTTTAGAGTTTTATTTTAAGCTTGTTCACCAGAGGTTTGTCAGTACATTGCTGACCAGAACATTTTATACCCCTTTAAATTGGCCATGCTGGCTGACAATTGGGTCTCCCATAGGGAGTGAGTCCCTATGGATCCCAGTGGGATCGACAAGGACAAAGAAAAGGGCTGGGATCAGTACTCCAAAGTGCTGAATACTATCCCACTGAATACCTAGAGAGAACTTTAAGAAGAGTCCTCATAAAGGGCCAGTCTTCCACTGGTTTGAGAGACACTGGGGCTAGCATGACAGTGGTGGACAGGACCGTGCTCAGGTCAGAAGACCATATAGGTGCTCCTCTGATAACCACTCGGTTAACTGGTAGGCCTCCCAGACTTGCCCCTGTAGCCTTAGTCACCATCCATGTGGATGACACGAAAGCCAAAATTGCAGTGACTCTACATGATAATGTGTCTGCCCTGGTGCTGGTGGGAAATGGCTTAGCTGAGGTGGGGTTGGTTTCCGATGGGCCACCCCTGATTGCTGCCACAGTCACTAGGTCTCAGGCCAAACAGGGTCTGAATGATAGTCAGTTACCCAAGCTAATGGGGAAAACATAGGCAAAAAGGAAGAGCAAGAAGGCCACCTCTGTGACGGGGTCCCCTTCTCTACCTACTTCATCCACAGTGCCCACTGTAAACCAGGCTTCTGAGGGACTGGACCCAGTGGTGATCCTAGACTCGACTCCTGAGAGAGAAGAGCCAGAGGACCCTCGAGATGCTCGCAACAGATGTTCACCCTGACCTTCAGTGCCATTTTGGCTGAAGGGGGGGGCCTCTGGGGCAGATTTATGTAAGGGTCAAAGAGACTGCCACTCTCTTGAGTATCTGAGAAGACAATCCCAGGAACAAGGTGAAGTGCCTAGGTCCTTCAACATTTATTGGGAGGGTGAGTTCCTTTATAGTGATCCCACTGAGCCAGTACAAGGTACAGTTAAAAGGTTGGTTTTACCCAAGGTCTACAGGCCTTCCTTTTGCAGTTGCAAATGAGGTGCCCTTGGTTGGTCATCTTGGCACTAAGAAGACCAAGCGAAGGCTCTCAGCCCACCTTTACTGACCCAGGATGGACGTAGAAGTGGAAGCCTTCTGCAAGCCCTTCCCCACTTGTCAATTGTCTGGTAAGGCTGTGGGCAGTGTCAATGCCCCACTGCAGCCTTTGCCAGTGGTGGGCACAGCATTTGAGAGGGTAGGCATCAGCATTGGTGGTCCCTTAGGCCCTCCCACTTCAGGTGAACACAGGTTCATCCTGGTGCTGATAGATCATGCCACCATGTGCCCTGAGGCTATACCCCTTTGCTCTATCCCTGCCAAGGTGGTTGCCAGGGCCCCCCTGGGCATCTTCACCCGAGTTGGTTACCCTAAAGAGGTGGTCTCAGACAGGGGAACCAGTTTTATGCCTAGCTATATGCAGGCAATGTGGAAGGACTGTGAGATGACCTACAAGTTCTAAACATCCAACCACCCCCAGACCAATGGTTTGGTTGAGAGATTTAATACAAATCTCAAAAGCATGCTGGGTGCTTTAGAAGAGCCCCTGAGGAGACAATGAGACCTCCTACTACCATGCCTGCTGTTTGCCTACAGAGATGTGCCTCTGGATGATGTTGGTTTCAGCCCGATCAAGCTCCTCTTTGGACAATCAGTAAGGGGGCCCCTTGCCTTAGTTAGAGAAGGCTTGGAGGCCTCCTCTGCAGGTCCTGTAAAGCACACAGGGGACTATGTGCTAGGGCTCAGAAGGAGGATTGCACAGATGATGGGCCAAGCATCAGCAAACCTCAAGGCCAGTGAAGAGCTGAATAAGTACTGGCATGACCTTAAGGCCTCACAGGTGGACTGGACTCCTGGCCAGGAGATTCTTGTTAGAGAGACAACCAAGCCTAGGGCTTTAGCAGACAAGTGGACTGACCCTTCAGGATAATCTCCAAGATGGGCGAGGTCAACTATCTGGTTGACATGTGTACCCCTGGGGCAGCCCCTCAGGTCTTCCATGTTAACAGGCTCAAACCCTACAACCGAAGAGAGGAAGTCAAATGTCTCTTTTTAGCTTCAGGGCTAGAGGATGATGAGAGTGAGCGCCTTCCTCACTTGCTGCATAGCTATCCTGAGGATGGTTCAGCGGAGGGAGTGTATCTCTTTCCAGATTTGATATCAGAGCAGCAGAGGACTGCAGGGCTTTGCTCCAGTAGTATGCCCCTCAGTTTTCATTGACACCAGGCCTCACCCCATGATGCAGGCATGAAATTGACACTGGTGACAGTGTACCTGTCAAAAGCAGATGCTACGGGATGCTAGACACTTTAAAGAACCACACCCAGGCAGAGGTCCCCAAGATGTTGGATTCAGGTGTAATTGAACCCTCACCCAGTCCATGGTCTAGCGCTGATTCTGTGCACAAGGTGAGTGAAAAGTCAAACCTTGAAGGCATTATCCAGATACACCTCCAACCCTGTTACCAAGACAAAAGGACACAAAGAAAGAAAGATGTATGGTTGCTGTGCCCAAACTGCCTGTAGAACTAGCTACACGTTCCGGCCATATGAACAGCCCCCTATTGCCTTCATGCTGTGGCCTCACTTACTGTGGGCTGCATGAAACACTGTGCATTCGTGAAATGATACAAAGCAGGCCGGGCCTAGAATCCCTTTGGATTTTAAATACTTGTGTGCTTTGCTACATGTGACTATACGTAAAAACGTTCCGCAGTAGAGAAACCTCCACTGGAAAGATGAGCCGGCACAGATTGCCATGTTTGAACATGTAGCGAGTACTGACAGCCTATTATATAAACATGGAACATGTGCTTATAAACCTGCAGTGCACCGCCAAAGGCAGGACACTCATGCTCCCATTACATGACTCCTATACGTTGTGCATTTCTAGCACCTGTGTATGGAATTACATCAAGAACACTAAATCAGCGCAGCCTGGTCAGGGCACCGCCTTTATTAGCGCATTGCGACATGAAATGGATGCGGTTTGCGTGGGGATCCGTACAGTCACCCTGCAATCACTCAACCCCTGTGAGGAGTAATCAGAACTCACACATGTGCTGCAGTCTCAATCTCCACACATCGTGAGGGGCCCTGAGTAGCAGAGAAACGGAATACATTAAAGCCCTAATTGCGGGAAGTGTCAATTGCGGGAATTGCGGGAAGTGTCACAACCCGTCCAGCATGGTTACACCCTGCTGCTAGGTTTTATTGTGTCCTTTTTAAATCTATTAACACAAATTTTAGCCAGAATCAACTTTTGTGAATTAGTCTGCTCCTGGGGTCAGACTAGTCTTCTCCACCTAATTATCTAGTTGACGCACCTGCGAACACGGATTAGTGAAGAGCTTCTTTAGTACTTTTCTCGCTGCCTGAACTACAAATCCCTCTGGGATTGTAGTTCCTGCTGTGCTATATTTGCATATCTGGTGTAGGAGCGCAGGCATGAGAGGATCGAGCCAGTCTGTGGAGGTCCTTTGGGATGGCTTAACCCACTTGTTGCTCTGCCATACGGCATCACTGTGTGATCAAAATGGCCACAAAACCCTTGTGCGCGCCAAATCCTCTGAAAATTGCGCTCTACAAAGCACAGAAAGATGGCTGCCCAATCTACCACGTATGTTGTCAGTGGTGGAACAGAGGTCTCACTCCTGAAATATGTATCTGGGCTCCACAACAAGTGAAAATGGAGTACAGAGGGAAAAGCAGGGCTCTGCTAAAGGAAATCCAAAAATCTTGCTTTAAATCCTTATTCTTGGTTGCGGAATCTGCAGAATGCCGGTACAAAACACCCTCAAACATCCAAAATTCTTGCTGGGTGCTACAATTCACTTAGTTCAAAAAATCATTGTGAATTTACAATGTCCTGAAAAGCAGAAAGCATCAAAGAAACATCCACAGCAAATGTTGCCTGCCTGTGGAATCTGTCAAAATCTGGGCGCAGTACCCGCGGCCGCCTGAATGACAGCTGTCAGAAGCCTGATTAAAACTTGAAAACCTGTATAAACTGAAATCAAATGTTGCCATCTAAGTGGCCTGTTACTGAGAGTAACCTATGTTGTAATCGTTTGAGCCCATGGTTTCAAATCTGGAATAAGTGTTCTAGCTGCTAGTTTGGAATCACAAGTTTGTTTTAAGATAAGAAAAAAATGCAACAGAAGTAACATTTAAATGTAAGCCTAGCTAAAAGCTACCCAAACTGGAATAACAGCTTTCCTCACAGAGGCAGTGACTCTGTGACATGTTCTAGGAAGAAACGGCAGAAAATGTGATATTACGCAAAATGTATTTCTGATAGAAGTATGAAACTTTATACACGTATGCCTATGTGCCACGCGAACATTTGTAGAAATTTGCTCCTAAATTGGACATTGTGTTCCGGATTAAAAGGGCAAAATTCTGTGAAAAGCAGACACAAGATACTACAGCGACGGGGTTTGGAAGAGTAGCTGCTGTACAAAATATGTAATCTGTATATATGATTGTTATAGAGGTTGCACATGTGGAAATATGTATTGTACCAAAAGTAGATTTTGTGTTCAAGAGGCTGGGGTGGACTCTAGGCCTCATAAACCCACACCATATTGGTGACACCCTGTTTTTCTCCTCCTATCAAGGAAGAGAGGAGACCCTGACCAATCCCTGTCAAAGGGGCAAATTTAGGCTTAAGCAGCCCACACACACCCTTTCACATAAGCATAAATATAGACAGCAGAGGGCGGAAAAGAAAAGACAGATTCACCCACTATCAGAATGTTGGTGGAGCACCCTGCTGCAGAATTATCCATCTTACTTGCTCCAGACTCCAGAAACTTGGCAAAGCAGAAAGGCCCATTGCATAGCTGAACCATTTTCAGCTAGGCCTTAAATTTCCAGAACCAGAACCAACCCCAGAAACCTAAGGAGACCGTCAAAATACAGCCGGGCTGTGCTGTACTGCTTGCCTGCTGAAATAATTATCATCAGAACCAAAATATCCAATCCAGTCCTGTGCTGTGACCAGAACCATTGCAGATCCAATCCAGTCCTGTGCCGTGCTGTGAACAGACCCAGTCCATACCGAGGTTCCCAGCTGTCTATCCCAGAACCAGATTCCTTTCTCTGACCAGAAAACTTGACGGACCAGAATCCTGACGGTTCCATTTAAAAACATATCTAGTGAGTATCTATAGATAGAACTGTGTCACTAGCATATGTACTGTCCATAGTTAATCCCAATCTTAAACCCACCCTATCTTGTCTTCAGAACCTGATATTGTTAGGAGTATTTTTGAATTGTCAGAACTTTTCTTGCGCTGAGTTTCTCTTATTTGTGTTCTAAAATCATAAATCATTAGTGTTGTGAGTAACTAAAGTGAATCCCAGGAGGAAATTGGGTATCCGCCACGTGCAGGGTTCCCTGGCCAGGAACAGTGGAGATTCATGTGTGGCATTCTCTTTTTCTATAGTCATAATCTAGTGTAAGAAATTCCATTTGTCTTTTAAAAGTGCATTCCTGTTTCCCATTCTTGCGCCTGTCTCGAAAAACGACCTCCACTAAAACGTCCATAACTCCCTCAATTTTTATGCTAGGAACAAATTGTTCTTCTGCTTGTAGCTACCATCCACAGATTTAATTTGCATCTAAAACCGCATCCCAAATCCATACGGTTCTCCCGTAATCGTGATTATCGCACACAGAAAAGTTTGCCGCAATTCTGACACGTGTAAAACAGCTTTTTTTTACCCAATCCATTCTCAAGATAACTCTAAAACCACCCTGATTGCTTGCCAATCCAATCAATTCTGTTTTTCTCTTGTGTTGCTGGGGGGGAATTGGGATTGATATTTTGTTTGAATTCTGACATTCCTGAATACCTGCTCTCTCTCCTCCTATCTCTTTACATTGCCTATTGGGGGGTTGAGGGGTGAGCAGGGGTAAATAGTAACCACACTGCTATTTGATCTGAACACACCCAAAAGTATTATTTCTGTGCTGGATTGTTTTGCTCACTATTACTCCTTGTGTATTAAAGAGGTTATTTAGTGTTACATCACCCCATTGGTGATCATTGTGTACCCATTAAAACATAGTGTGATTAATTTGTAGATACATAAATAAATATTTTAACTTTGCAAATCAGCCTGATTCCTGGTTCAGTGTGACCGGGGAGGGCGGGGGGGTATTTACTTGGGTGTGTGCCGGATTGAAATCACTTACAGACCGTTGCGCTCCGTTGCATAAGTGGCCCACCCTTACTAAAGTAAACTACAATGAGCCTTGCATATATATTATCTCTAATAGAGGCTGCAAAGCTAAAGTTAGACCTTAGGGCCAGGCAGTGGGATGAAATGGCCCATCACACCCGCACTCGCTCTGCTGCTATCCTTGACCACCACCTCAAGGAGGTAACAGCCAAACGGGTGTATCTCGACAGTTGTAGTGACACTCCAGGGGAGGGGGTCTATGCATGCCAATCCTACAGCTGAGGAGAAATATAGTGCGCACTCCACCCTAGATCAAGTCGGGGTTGACAAGGTCAACGCCTCGCTACAAGATAATTCGATTAGAGTTGCATGCCACACAATGAATGTGACAACACAGAACAATGTCCACGGAGATGGAGAAGTAAGTGGGGACATACAAAAATCAGCCTAGGACACCTTCGGGTAAGATCACCCAACAACCAGGTCCACTACCAGCCTGAAAATGTTGCTGCTTAATACCAGGTCCTTATTCAAACACGCTCTTGATGTCACCATATATATAGTATTATAGGACATTGATATATGTGCCTCAACAGAGACATGGAGTGACGTGGCGGCTGGCCCCTTGCTTGCTCTTGCTACCCCCTTTGGCTTTGACATCTTCCATCAGGATAGAACAGGTGGTATTTTAAAAGCCACCCTCGACATCTGGAGAATCGAAACACCGGATCTCAATGGATGTGATACACTACATATTAGAATAAGAACTGATGCAGAATCCACTTTTAATATGGTTCTTGTAAACAGGCCTCCATCACTTATGCCAGAGTTTGTAAATCACTTATGCAACTCTCTGCTCTCCTTCTTAAAAACGAATACTAAAGCACTGGTCCAATGGAAATTCAACCTTTGGTTGGGTAATAAAAGTTACTCACATGCTAATTCTCTAGAGGACACCTTGGAGGACATGGGATTCGAACAATCTGTTAAAACTCCCACCCATAATAAAGGAAATAGACTGGGCTTGATAGCCGTTCATAATATGACCCTGACCAGTCAAGAGATTGTTCCTTGCCCATGGTCAGACCATTTCTTTATGCATTTCACGGTTGCATGTGAAAAGGTGGCCACACATAGGGAACTACTTAAAGTAACTGTGGCCTCTAGAAATGTTAAGAATTGTACACCAAACGCCTTACACCCTTGTCTTCTATCTTTAGCCTAGGACCTGAATGGTTTAGTCTCAGTGGATGGCATTGTTGACAAGTACCAGAGTACCCTTCAGGAAGTCACCAAAACTCTAGCACCTTTAAAAAATAAAAAAGTAATCCAGAGGCAGGCCAACACTTGGTTCACGTCAGACCTAAAAACTCTCAAGAGTGCCAAGATTAAAAGCCTTTATAGATGGAAAGCCTTTCTGAATGAGATGGACAAAGAGGATTATTGATGTGCGGCCAAAGGATTCAAGGAAGCCGTCATACTAGGAAAAAAGTCCTCCCTTGACAATAGAATTAACAAGGTGCAATCCCAGTCAAGGGAATTGTTTAGAATTCTTAAGGAATTAGAACATCCGGCTCGCAGCATAACAGAGACTATCACTAGGGATGTTGAATGGTGTACATCCACCCAGGAAGCCATGCTTGACAAATTAAATACGACTAAACTTAACATTGAACTTGCCAAAAAACACATGGTGCCTAGTGAAGACATAACTGTCATTACCACCCAGAAACCGTGGGGGCAAGATGAACAGTTCTACTTCAAACCAGTGTCAGAGTCAGAACTGACATAGAAAACTTGAAGCAGACTCCCTACAAGGAGGACGTGTGCCCTGCTATGGCTATAAAAACATGCCCCCCATAATGATTTGCTTTTTGTGTAAGTTTGTTAATGCTTCATTCAGTGAAAGTCATGTTCAGGTGGTCATTAAGAATACACTGATCACGCCTCTGCTTAAGAAGCCAGGTCTATGTCCTCTAAATCCTTTGAATTATAGGCCAATTTCTAACTCTCCTTTTTGTAGAAGATTCTTGATCGCATAGCATGTACACAAGTCGTACCGCACCTCAAGAAAAAAAGATTCTGAACAAATGGCAATCAGTATTCAGGGGAAACCATAACATAGAGACTGCTCTTCTTGATCTGAAGTCCAAACTTCTCTGTATCATGGAAAACTGGCGGACAGCTCTGCTGATGCTGTTGGACCTCTCCACCGCCTTCGACCTGGTAGATCATGCACTATTGATCTCTAGGTTGAGGGAGGTGGCAGGGTTCTTGGGGTCAGCTGCCCATCGGGTAGAATCATTCCTTAGTAATCGATGGTGCAGAGTCAGCAGTGTTTCAGCTTATGCAAAACCTGTTGTGTCTACACGGGATATACCTCAGGGGGCATGTTTGTCTCCCTCACTTTATAAGAACTTCGCTGTTCCATTCCTTGACATCCCAGAGGAAAACAAAATAGATTTTACTAATTACGCAGATGATACACAGTGCGTTATCCCTCCCTCTGGTAATCATGCAGAGGATGAGAAAACCATCAATCAGATTTATGGACTGATCCAACGGTGGATGAGCAATAATGGGATGGCCCTGAACACCAGTAAAGCTGAATTGATGGTGGTAAGCACTGAGGCAAAAACCCAGAAGATGGGAAAGGAGTATTCCCAGTTTCAAATTGATGGTTGTGACATTAAAACCAAAAATAAAGTGAAAACTCTGGGGGTCTATTTTGATTGTAACCTCAATATGAAGGCACAGGTCCTCATCTTCATATTATATTAAGCTGTTGACACAAGCACACTGTTAGGATCTATGTTAATTAAATGCAGAGGAGCTCTGTTCTATATTGGAGTGTTCTGTTGGAATGTTTATCAATGTTTGGAGGGAACGTTCTTTTCAGTTCAGTTGGGGCTTTGCTGCTGTGATTACCAGACCGGTGGATGCCTTTCTTCCTGTCTCATTACTTAACCTCTAATCTGCACTGCTGTACCTTCAATTTAACATCATAATTAAATCAAGCGTACATCCAAATTACGGACTGCGTGTCGTATCTATTATATTTGGAATGCACGGCGTAACATTGGCGACGAGGATGGGATCGAGCAGAGTGTCCCATCTTTGCTCGGAAGTATCGGCTAATATGATGTGTCGGAGTGCGGCGAACGACAATGTGGAGGAACAAGGAAATTGCAGTTTCGATCGTGTGCGCATAAAAGATAACCAGTATGAGATGAAGCACGCGTATGGACAGGAGCTGGCACTTCGGGAAGGCATCCACCGGGTCTGCTACCCGCCCCCTCATTTGAGAGAGGACTCAGCGCAGGAGGGGGTGGATGGAGGCCACACCGGCCGAGTGATGGGCTGCGAGACAGGCTTCAGCGCTGCCTGGAGAGGAAGGCCGCACACGGAGCTTATCGAGGTGTCAGGTTACGGTTTTCTGGATGTGTGCACTTCGATTGCTTTTGAGTACCAGACCTGCAGTGAGAGTGACGTTTTGGCCGCAAGTCATCAGTCAAGCGTGAGTAATTGCTTGATGTGGTTTGATGACATGGGGGAGTGTCCGTTTGCTTTGGGAGCTCCGCAGAGGAAGATTGCCCTGACTGTTATGGTGACGTCATTGGAAGGAACATTAACTCCTTCAGTCCACGAGAGTGACGGTTGGCCCGATGAAGATAGATTGCCCAATACGAATGCTACGGCAGAGTGTTCCTTTTTTTTTATAGGTTGTTTGACCTTGTATCACAGTTTCCAGCAACATGATTATGGATGTGTCTGAAAGCTTATCAAGAGGGGAAAACGGTTCGAATACGTGGCATCATTTGAAGAAAGGTCATGTTTTTCTTCCGGATGAGTGTGGTGAAAATGAGGGCACCAACAAGAGTTTACCGAGGTGTTCCATGAAGAAAAACAACAATATAGTAAGTGACAACAATCGTTTATGTATTGCATGTGGATGCTCTAAAAAGGAGTGCAAGGTTGCTAAAGCTCAAGAGCCAGCAGGATTGCGGCTGGACGACGCTCCATTTGATTTAAAGTGGATCGATGATATATTTGGAAACTTTACAGAGCCGATTACACATGCTCATGATGACGTTGTAGAAAGTACTGAAGTCTATCCAGTAATGACAGAGGAAAGTGAATGTGCAAAGTTAGAGTGGGTTGATAAATACTTTGGGCATTTCAAGGAGCCGTTAAGGGAGAAAATATTTTGTTGACATGTCTCTAGAAAAAAAAATGGTGTTGATGATGCATTGTTGGCTGTTGTCATTTATACTATGATGAAAATGCTAACAACATAATGACTCTTCCTTTTCAGAATGTATAGTTATCTTGTTGAATTTAACTTGTGTTAAGGTTTCTCTGACTAGATGAGTATGGCCCTCATTACGACCCTTGCGGAAAGTGACTGACCGGAGTGCCACAGCGTAAATAGCGTTTCCGCCAATGCACGAAGGAGCAAAGTGCGGCCCATTCCGACCCATCGGGCACGAGCACCACGCCACGGCGGAAGTGCAAAGTCCGCGATGGCGGAAATGACCCCAAAACGGCCCACACCGCCGCCGTACGGCGCCCTAGGTGCAATACCGCCACCCCTCTTAGCGGTCACCGCAGTGTGCGCCTACCGGAAAGTACGGTGACCGGAAATATACGGAAACGGAAGTTAAAACAAGGGCCCGGAACGGGAAACATCCCGGCGTACACCTATAAAACCACTAAAACCACACAACCACTAAAATCACTACCCTGAAACACACCCCAACCCGTCACCCACCCTAGCGAAACCAAGACAAATGGGAAAAGTAGCGAAGAAAGCGTGCGACCGCAAGCGGCAGGTCCACTTCTCCCGTGAGGAACTCACCGTGCTAACAGAGACCCTCCAGGAGAATGCTGCCGTTGTCTTCTCCACGCAAATGACCAGAACGGCACTCGCAAACAAGAAGACCATATGGGCTCTGGTGGCACAGCGGGTAAGTGCGGTGGGGACCGCACCCCGCACCCCACAGCAATGCCGCAAGCGATGGGACGACCTGCGGATACGCGTCCGCAGCATACTCTCTGCCAACTGCAACATTGCCACAGCCACCGGGGGAGGTCCTGAATCACCCATCAAGTTGACCCCCTGGGAAGAAATCTGTGCCTCCACCATCGGAATGGAGAGCATAGAGGGAGTCGGAGGGATGGAGAAAGGAGTGCAGACATCCGAAGATTCAGGTAGGTGGGCCAGATAAAACAATGCCAAATCCACACAGTCCATCCATGTGAAGTACCATGCGTCCACATAGTGCAACAGAAACACATGTCCAGGAGAACGTCCACACACATCTGCCTGATAGCGCACGTTAAAACCCACAATAAATACATAAATAATTAAAAACCCCTAATACACGCACTACACGTGCAGCAGGCACACCCAAACTGCAGGCTGCCAAACAACTGCACCCTCACTCCACACACAAATCAAAGCACCTCCAAGGACCCGACCCAAATCACCCTCAGGTACCACCCCAATGCATGTGATACAATGCCATTCCAATTCCCACAGACCCATCAATAACCCTCGCCCTCCTTTACTCCACCACAGGGTCCGATCCAAACGACGAGCTACAGGACACCCCTACCAGCACACCTGCAAAGAGGGCCAAGACCAACGGCCAGAGACCCTCCACCTCAGCTGCACGCATCAAGACACGGCAGCAGCACAAATCAGGTTGCAGCACAGAGGAGGGAACATCAACAGGCACCCGAGCAGCCAGCATGCCCACAACACCACCACCACAGGTCCCCCCAATGGATGCCACAGAAGGCACTGCCTCTGGTGGCAGCAGCACCATAGGTGACACCCCATTGATGGCAGCATGCTCGGACACAGAAAACGGGGATGTCGAAGTCAGATCCATCCATGACCTGTCCCAATCCCCCTGTCTGTCCCATCCCGTACAACATGAGGATACCACGCAGGGGCACCCACAAGACGACGACTGGCCATCCCCCACAAGCCCTGTGGCAAGGCAACATGAGGACAACAGCCCCTCTGTGACACCCCCGCAAATGGCCATGGCCCAGCAGAGGCAACAGTCCCTCGACCAGGTAATCGTACAACAGCAGCAACTGGCCACGCTCCGCAACTGCCTTAGTGCCCCTCCGATGAATGTGGGGGCACTAAGGCAGACATAGAAACATCAACTGAGACACTTAGGGCAGAAATGGAGAGAGGTACAGAGACGCTAAGGGCACAAATGGAGAGTAGCACCGAGAGCCTGAGAGTCCAAATGGAGAGAAGCACCGAGAGCCTGAGGGGGGAACTGCATGCGACGTCCAAAGACGTATGTGCCGAACTTGCCGCAGTGCGCCGTGTGCTCACTGAGCTCTCGCAAACCCTTAGGGACATGCATGGACGTGAGCAGGCAGACACATCATCCGTTGCAAGTTCCGTCCAGGGCAGCCCCCAACGTAGATCTGGAAGGAACCTGCGCTCCACAGGCAGGGGTGCCCCTGATACCCGCAGAGGGGGCTTGCAATAGCGACAGCCCACTGACAATGAGCATCTTTGGACACTGGTGTTCGGCGGGGAGGTAGGAGGGTGGAGGGGGTGTGTTGGGCTCACTTGGGTGGCGGGTCGATAGGGTGTTCAACATGACATCACATATGCCATAAAAAGTGCACGATCAACCAATGAGATGTGTGGACATTGATCATTGTGTACTAGGCCATCATAGGCGTACAGTCCATATTGTGCATGTCCCAGACACACACAGTGCCACGAGTCCCGTGTCCATGTATCAGCCACCAGGCCTGAGTGCTAGAAGCATACATCAATGAGATGCTGACGAATGTCACGGGCCTCCGGTGCCTCGCAGACTCCATGAGGTGCTGCCACATCCCCACCCTCATCATGACCATCTTCAGGTGCTTGCAGTTCTGCGTCAGGGGGCATGGGCACATTTCTACGTACGCACATGTTGTGGAGCATGACACATGCCATGACCATCTTTGCAACCTTCTCATGGCGGTACAGGAGTGCCCCGCCAGACCTGCTGAGGCAGCGGAAACGAGTCTTCAGTAGGCCGAATGCCTGTTCAATGACTACACGGGTACGTGAGTGGGCATGGTTGTAGTCCTCCTCATGCTGGTCCCGTGGGTTCCGGACTGGTGTGAGGAGCCATCTCTTCAGTGGATATCCAGCATCACCTGTATGTGGACGAGAAACGTATGATGTGGAATGCCATTGCTACGTACGCACACCCCCCCCACCCTTCCTGCCAGGTCATTGCCAAATCACATACCCCACATAATCATGCATGTAATGAGACTCACCGAGTAGCCAGGATCTGTTCCCTGCGTGTCGCTCCATGTAGCGTGGTATTGTAGAGTTCCTCAAGACCATAGAATCATGGGTTGATCCAGGGAATCAGGCACAACAATGTGTAATGATCCTGTTGGAGTCACACACCATCTGTACATTCAGGGAATGAAATTGTTTTCGGTTGCGGTACTGGGCCTCCATGGCATGTGGGACGACCAATTCCACATGGGTGCAGTCGATGGCACCAATGCAACCCGGTATGCCGGCAAGTGCATGGAATCCCACTTTTGTGTTGGTAATTTCCTGCTCCGAGCGTGGTACAGAGATGTAGTCGTCTGCGTGCTGCAGGAGGGCATCGAGCACTTGAAATAGTGTCCGTGAGAACAGTGGCTGAGAAATGCCATGCAACTGTCCGACTGTGTGCTGGTAGGTGCCTGTGGCCAGGAAGTGTAGTACAGACACCACCTTCAGTAGGGGTGGGATGGCGGTTGGGCTATCTATCATGCTGACAAGGTCAGCCTGTGTCATGTCCACAATGGCGGCTATGGTGTCCCGGTCCAGACGGTAGAGGGTGTGGATCTGCTCATCAGTGAGGTTGAACGGATGTGCTCGGAGGCGTGGGATTGCGGGCTGCCTGCGTGGTGGTAGTGGCTGTGCTGGCGGCCCTTGCTGGCCCTGCCTTGGCCTCCTCCTCCTCCTGCGTCTCCTCCGTGCGGCCGGTTGTAGTTGGTGTTCGTCTTCTTCTTGGAGTTGGAGTAGTTGCAGTGCCATCAGGTCCCCCAGTGCCAACATCGCGAGTCCTGCCGGTAGCATTTCGGTGTGGTTGTGGGAGGAGACTGGCTGTGCAATTTATGTGTTTTCAGGCTGTATGGCCTCCACCTGTGGTGATTCATTCCACCTGTGCAAACTGCTCTCCCCTTTGGCCGAGCACGTCCCGCGCACAACGCTGCAAATCGGGGAATGGCATCTTGCTATTGCAATCATGTATTTGTACCCGATGGCCGTGTAACATTGGTTGACATGTTCATTCTGCTGTGGTCCCATTGTTGCACATACTATCTGTGCAGTCGCGAACAGACTTGTGAAGGGTCAGTGGAACGTAGTACTCGAGTAACGGTGGGCCCTCATGCATCACTGTACCGAGTTGCAACGACGGGCGGGGCGTCCCATTTGTGGGTGAAGGCAGTTGCCATTTTCACACACAGCCGCACTCGATGGAATAATTAGTGATTTCAAGCGGCCACAGATGCCTTTTTCGGCGTGATGTTGCAAATGAGGAATTCGAAGGGCGGCGCTTTCGGTTTCCAGCTAGCGGCGAGGAGATGCCCACAGGTCTGACTGCAAATATAACGTTCTATTGTTCAATGTCCTTGAGACAGGGCACATGGCGTGGAAGCAATGATTGATATGAATAGTTTGGGATGCGCAATTGCTACGTGGGCGATGAGGCCGGACGTTCCCAAATACATGTTACTTCACTACACTGGAATTACGGGCTGGGGCACTGTGGATTTTGCAGGCTGCATAACGCACAGACTCAATGGATGTTTCTAATGTTATGTGAGTAATTATTCAGGCGTTTTGATCCCGGGATGAGGGAATGATGAATGGATGCATGGGCAGGTGATTTGATACAGAGTTTGCCATGTACAGGGCTTCTTGGGATCTATCCGCCTCCCCTACGCTATGTGATGCAGGGCTGCCATAGTGGGACCATCGTCTATCTGGCCTTGTTGAGCCCTCCCTGTCTCGACGCGCCCTCAGACACTTGTGTCCATGCACGTTAACATTCCCATCTGATGGATTCTGTTTTGACAGACGCATGCACAGGTACACTCGTTTGTGATGGTGTTTGCACCTCGATATAGATGGTTATGAGTCGCAAGTGGTTTTGGGGTGGTGATGATCCTTTGGAGTGGGCTAGCATGCATATGGCTGTGGATTTAGTGTGATCATTGAAGTGAGTTGTTGGAATGTGGTTCTGATGGCCATTCTGTTCTTTTTCTTTTCTTTTGGTTGACAGGTATCTCCTCCCCTTTTGCCACTGCCATCTGTATGCCACTCCTGCAGATGGCTTTTACTCCCGACACCTGCTGCTTCGTGTTAATCAGTGGAGCAGCATTACGATCTTATGGGACGATCGCCAATGGGCCACATGCCCTTACGCAGTACTGGTGGCTCGGAGCAACATTTCGGCCTTTCAGCTGGACTAGTGCCTCCCCATTGGGACGGCCCTGCGGTTCTGTGCGCTTCCATGTTGCCTTTTCGTACGTGAATGTGGCTCTGTGTACCATGAGGGAACAGGGCGACACACAAGTAGTGGCTGGTCATTTCTTGCGGATGCAGCCCACAATGGTGCTTAGTGTTTTGGAGTTCATGGCCTGATGGCTGTATGGCCTTGGTGACTTTGATGTGCATTAAATTTCTATTCTGATTTGGCCCGTGTAGCGTTTTTCTTTGCAAGTGATGTGGCATATGCCTATTTGGGGGGCGATGTATTGTGAGGAGATCTGCATTGGGTTCCAGCTTCGGAGTTTAGTTGCGTGGTACTGTACTGGGCGCGTTTGCCTACTAAGCCCGTGAGGTCAGGGATGGGGGCTGCCAATATGACAGTTTGAATGTTGTCATGCTCAGGGGCGGGGGATTGGGTTTTGTGTAACAGATGCCGGTCAGCCAGGTGGACTGGTGGAATGATGTGATTCTCGGAATATTGCTGGTCACAGGTGCCTGTGTTTGCGTGCGTTTCTTGGTGGGGGACTGTGGTCATGTCCATTGGGATGGCTTCTGTATTCGTGCCATCTGTGCCCTGCAGCTCCCATTGGCCCCTCTTGTGTTTCTTTTGTTCGTTGGCATGCATGGGTGACTTGTACATTTCACTGGTTGCATTGTGACTTCATTGCACCTACGGGGAGTTGTACTTTGTGGGCAGGGAGCGGTGTACAGGCACTCAGTGGGGCCGTTTACGGTTGATTCGCGATGCCGTACTTCTCACCATGGCGGAATGGTACATTACGCCATGCCTGATGGCGTTAGGTACATGTCCGCTAGGGTCGGAATTGGCGTACCCTTGCGCCATGGTGGTGTTTGCGGTTTCGCATGGCGCGCGCGCGCGTGCTTGGTGCAGTTAGCGTTGGCGTTCACTACGGTGTCGCTAATGGCTTCGTACTTTGCGGTGACGGGTCATAGTCGCACCGAGCGCTATTCGATGGCGGTATTGCATTTCCGCCATCGTTTTCCGATTTCCGCCAGGGTCGTAATGAGGGCCTATGTCTTTTACAAATTGTGACAGCAACAGGGACAACTCTTAATTGCTACGTTTTGGTAAAAGGCATCCGAGTGTATTATCTCGTTTGTCTTCGCACTAGGTGCAATTGCTTAGATTTTGGAAAAGGTGGACTATTGCCCTTCGCACAAGGTGCATATGTATTGTTCCTCGCACTAGGAGCAGATTTTGAAATTATTGCAAAAGGTGTAATGGTTGGGGTGAACTATTGTATCCTTCGCACTAGGTGCAGTCTGACAATATGGTGGTTAGGTGGGATGTGTGGTCCCAGTAAAAAGGTACGAGTTTTGGTGGAACTTGTATCCTTCGCACTAGGTGCATTTTGATGTTTTGGATGTTTTGGTGGGACGTGTGGTCCCGGTACAAGATGCAAGTTTGGTGAAATTTGTATCCTTCGCACTAGGTGCATTCTGATGAGTTGGATGTTTTGGTGGGACGTGTGGTCTCGGTACAAGGTGCAGATTTGGAGAAATTTGTGTCCTTCGCACTAGGTGCATATTTTGGAAGTTTTGCAAAAGGTACAATGGTTGGTGTGAACCATTGTCCTTCTCACCAGGTGCACATGTTGGAGTTTTGTTAAAGGTGCAACGTGGGGATTAACCTATTGACCTCCGCACTAGGTGCAAATGTTTAGATTTTGGTAAAGGGCGTGACAAGTGTATTTGCTTGTTGGTCTTCGCACTAAGTGCATTATGTAAAAGGTGCAACCATTTGGGTTAATGGTTGATCTTCGCACTAGGTGCATTATGGAAATGGTGCAACAGTTTTGTTGCTTCGCACTACCTACATTTTCATTTTATTAGTAAAAGATGCAAGTTTTGTTCTTAAACGTGTTATCTTCGCACTAAGTTGCAATTTTGAGTTTTGGGGTAGTCCTTTTACATCCTTTAGATTTGCTAGGACCGTTGTTTCTGGGAAGTGTAACGAAGTTAAGTTATGGGTTTAGCATAGACTGTTTTGGGGGGCTGGTTCCCACATTGAGAGGATACAGTGGCAATGGCCTGCCACTGCTCACATGGTTATGGGTCTCACATTGAAGGATATGGATAGGGTCAAGGGTACAAGTGTTTACTCTAATTAATTGGTTTTATGAATATTGAGCTGATAAATGCCATACACTACATTTGATAAGTTTTAAGTCAACAAAATGCATTTTTGATGAGTTCTATGTCAATGAAATGTGCATTGATGAATTTTATGTTGTTGAAAGTTTATATATTAGTTTTGTACAGCTTGCTGAATTTTTCAATTCCTTATTTGCATTGATGTGCTTCATATGTTCAAATATTAAAGGGGGGAGATGTGTTAGGATCTATGTTAATTAAATGCAGGTGAGCTCTGTTTTATATTAGAGTGTTCTGTTGGAATGTTTATCAATGTTTGGAGGGAACGTTCTTTTCAGTTCAGTTGGGGCTTTGCTGCTGTGATTACCAGACCAGTGGATGCCTTTCTTCCTGTCTCATTACTTACCCTCTAATCTGCACTGCTGTACCTTCAATTTAACATCATAATTAAATCAAGCGTACATCCAAATTACGGACTGCGTGTCCTATCTATTATATTTGGAATGTACGGCGTAACACACACCCTTTCATCTCAAGACCAAACCGTGAGATATTAGCTAGGACCATAATTGGCTCGAGGCTTGATTATTGTGAAAGTCTGCTTGCTGGACTTGCTAAGTCTGACATAGGCTGGCTTAAAGTCATACAGAATAATGCAGTCAGAACTATCATGGATCTCAAAAGAAGCGATCGTGTTTCAGAGGCAAGAAGGAGCCTGCACTGGCTCCTATAGAAGCCAGAATTGACTTTGGCCTTCTCCTTATAACTCAGAAGTGCATGGCACGATCATTGCCTCTATATCTTAGTGAAGTACTGGAGATAGAATCAAGTGTACACACTCTTGGATCAAACAACACCAACCAACTCCGAGTTCCAGGCCAGAGGATGACCCAGGCAAAAAAACAAAAAGAGGCCCAACTACAAATCTAGCTAAACTCTGCTCATGGAATACTCAGGGATTTATGCACCGTACAGTACGGGGTGACGTGAACTTTGCCTCTTTCGATATCATGTGTTTTCAAGAGACATGGCTTACCACAAAACCCATCTTAGATGGTTTCGAAATAGCCTTTGCAACAGCTAAAAAGGGACGGAAAGGCCGACCCTCCTCGGGCTTGATAACTGCAGTTAGAATGGGCAATGGAATGAAAATGATTAGAATCCTGACACTTTCCTTCCTGATGATTTCAGTACAAGTAAAATGGAAGTACTGGGACGCACTATATAACAGATCTGTCTCGACAACAGCAATAATCATAAACATGTAGTGGAACCCAGAAGCCATCTCAAACAAGGACTTTCTAGATATGGTCGAACAAGAAATCGACAAAGCATATATTGTACACTCTGAAGTCCATTTATATGTTTGCGGTGACCTGAACGCAGTATGCGGAAAGAAACCGACGAGAACCAAAGCTGAAGCAAGGGGTGCAGCTTGGTCAGTACTGATGAAATCTCAAGATCTGTTCAATGTGGCCGCCACTTTCGGGAATTCAGCTCAGTATCCAACATGGGAAGGTCGTGGTTCGGAGGCAACAATAGATTACATCTACGCCTCATCGGCCCTACTGTCTATCATTTCATCTTTCGACGTGGTTAAAACCAAGGCGAGCAACCATAATCTTCTATGCCTGTCCTGGCCAACCATTTCAACTGGAAAAATAGCCTCGGCCCCAAAGCTTGTAACAAATGCAAATGGACCTCGACTTGCATTGAGCCTAAACAGTGTCATCTCTCTGACAAATAACTACTCCAAGTTAGAGCTTCAAGAGCACGTCTCTATCCTTCCCGACTACACTACTACTACAGTGATCTTCTGAACATCTTCAAGAAACCGAGTTTGAAGAATAGAACATCTACGAACAAATCAATCCATACTTACGACCAAACTTTGGTCGAGAAAAGACGTCAACTCAGGAAGGCTAAGAGAAGTTTTGTGAAAATTAGATCTGACACTAACAAACAACTTTGGATCAACGAGCTAAAAGCTTACAAGTCATGGCTGCGAGACCATCGTCTCGCCATGTATCAAAAAGATTCGGAAGACATGTTGCGAAGTGTGTCAACCAAAAACCCAAGAGTATTCTGGGCCCTGATAAACGCAACGGAACGGATCAATTCAGACATCTTAATCAATGGCATCGCAGATGCTAAATGGACAGAGTTCTTCGATCCTAAGGTTGGCACCAAAACTGCACAGGTCCAAAGCACAGAACCCTGGGTGGAGCTTCACGACCTTGAAGACATAATGTACATTCTGAAAAAATTGAAAAATTCCAGGGCCCCTGGGCCCGACGGTCTGACAAATAGGCACCTGAAAGAACATCCTGAGGCATGGGCTAACTTCATATGTGCGGTCCTCCGAAGATTGACAGCTGCAAGGGCTCTACCGAAATCTTGGACCACTGCAGTTGTGGTACCTATTTACAAGAGAGGGGCGAGAGACAACCCTAAACATTTTCGGCCTATTGCCCTATTGAAAGTAATTGGCAAGGTGTACAGTTCTTTACTTCTACAACACTTCCAAAGGTGGGCTAAAGACGCACCCTGTGAAGGCCCCCTTCAATTTGGCTTCAAAAAGAATGTGGGAACAACAATTAACATTCTAACGGTCAACATCTTAAAATACAAAAGCCTGGCGGGCGGCACCCGTACCTACATGGCTTTTATCGACCTAAGACAAGCCTTTGACCAAGTTAACAGAGCGAGGCTCTGGGCAAAGTTAAGGTTTTGGAATTGCCCGGCGTCTATTCTACATCCAATTATAGCACTACACACGGACACAAGGATCCAAGTGAGGCTTGACAACCAAGGCGCACTTTTGGAGGAGATCCCAACCAATCAGGGAGTTAAGTAGGGCTGTCCGTTGGCCCCGGCATTATTTCTGAGCTTCATTGGCGACTACAAAGAATCAGAAGCAAAGGTCAGATCATTCCCTCCTTATATTGGCCAAATGAAAATCTCGAGAATTATGTATGCGGATGACATCATCATCACAGATCAAACAGCAATAGTTCTGCAGAGACAACTTAACAACTTCGCTGAATACATCAAGGCAAATTGTCTTGAAATAAACAAGTCCAAGACCGAAATCATGTTCTTTGGGAAAGGCAAAAGCAAAAGCGACTCATATGCATGGTCTTTGGAAGGTGAACACATCAGCACAGTCACAGAATTTAAATATCTGGGCATTATGGTGGACAACTCGCCAAGGGAGATTGCAATGCAAAAACATCTGCTGTCAAAAATAAAGAGCTTAATATCGCAGGCTAAAGCGATAGATAGAAAATACGGTCGCTTCTCCCTCATACCAATTGTGGACAAAAGTTTACAAGGCCAAGGTAGTTCCCACACTGATCTACGGAGCTAAAGCAATGCTGGGGTTACCAAACACCATCTGGACGAAACTTGAAAGCCAATACTGGAGAGAGGTCCTAAATCTACCAAACTCAACTCCATTGGTTTTGATCAGACGTGAAATGAGCCAACTCTTGCTTGCCTCGATAGTGGAAAGAAACAGCTTGATGTTGTTTAGGAAATTATTGCTGGAAAATCGCCCTGAGCTTTTGCAAGCTATAAATACAGAGGCAGAAGGAGGGCGCCTGTCTGTCCTGAACAGATGGTACAGAGACCAAGAAGAAAAATTAGACTCTATTCAATGTTCCAAAAAGGAGTTGACGGACAATCCGATGAAAATCCAAAATAAATTAAACGAGCTTGACTGGATACTTACTTTGGACCAGGCCGCTTCGTACAAGTTAACCTCGCACCTGCCACAGACGTTCCACAAACTACACGAATTACAAGCGTACGTGAAAAGATATCCAAACCGCAAGCTGAGGAATACTTTTATAAGAGCCCGCCTCAACTTACTCCATAAGAACGAAATCTTGATGATACGAGGCCTGGCGAGCACAAACGTTTGCAGATTTTGCAATGACCCGGCTATGGTGGAAACGACCAAACACCTATTGTTAAAATGCCCAGAAGTAGAGGCTATAAGAGGTCCTTACTTGAAGGAGATATTATCTGCAGCCCACACTTTCGATGTAGAGACTTGGTGGGCGAGGCTAATTGGAGGCGGACAAACTACTTGGGTCACTGCCACAGCAAAAATGTTGGATACAATTCTGTCAACTTTAGAAAAACGACCATAGGTAAACAATATTCAAATGGAAAGGATTGAAACGCAAACGCAAAAACTTTTAAAAACCCTTTGGGTTAAACAAAGTATAAAAAAAAAAGGAGTGTTCTTCGTATTGCATGGAATGCTATTCCCGCAGATATTAGGGAAGAGAAATCAACTGCCCTGTTTAGGAAAAAGCTAAAAACCTTTCTGTTCATATAGTGAAAGATTACTGCATTGTCCTCTGACCAGCCCCTGACACATGTATCTGTACCGCCCCGGATTCGCCCCTGTTTTATGTGTTTGGTATGTTGTGTGCCCTTAAGCCTCCGGGTCAGCTGTGTGCGATATAAATATAATAAAGTAAAGTAAAATGGGAGATGCCAGGGACGCAATCTAGTCTGGGCAGATAAGATGGTTATCATTGGTTGAAAGGGAACTTGTTTGTTTCTCTTCCTCCTCATATTGTTGAAGTGTCCTTGTAAAGCCATGTGCATCATGACTGCGTTAGAGGTCCCCAACCAGATGGAACTTGTAATAAATTAGGTTTGCTGTACGTGAATATGTAACTATGTGATGAGGTAATGACTGACTACGGAAAGATCCTAAAAAGCGGTGTGCTGTTAATATGATTTCATGCAAATGTATGTTGAAAAGAGTTGATGATTAAGTGAATGTATCCAATGAGAGTTTGGGTACTTGGGGTGACTTTGTAAGAAAATATGTGGGAGTGTGTTAAATGTTGCAAAATGTATATAATTTGTAACCCGTGTGTGGTTCGGAGAGAAACAGCTAGGTCCCATCCCAAAAGGAGCAGTTCATCCTGAACTGCTAGGTCACATCCCTTCTGCACGAGACCACAAGCATACCCAGACATGTTTCAGACTCATTGGGTATCATCAGTGAGGAGTAGCTTGGGTCTTTAGGCCCAGCAGGCTCGGGACCCAAATCTGGGCATACCCGTCCCACTTGGGGTGATTTATGCAAAACAAAAGAGGTGATGGCTGGAAAACAGATGCAATGGAGGTAAATTATGCTCTGGCCTAGCAAATTCGTTCATGGGGCAATTCGAGGACACATATGTATATTATGATCAAGACTAAAACACATGTCATTATATGGTGAAGATACATTGATGATGTGCTGATGATATGGAAGGGGGACCAAAGTGAACTGGACAATTTTGTTAACAGATTGAACACTAATACCTTTGGTATATCATTCACACAACATAGTGATACATGTTCCATTAATTTTTGGACATACATATCTACGTAGATGACACAATTTTAAGAACATGTAGATAGAGAAAGCCAACAGAGGGTAACTACACCCTATATGCTACAAGTTGTCACCAGAAAAGTATCAATAACGTACCAATGGAAGAATTTGTAAGAGGTAGAGACAATTGTCATGCCCAAGACAAGTTTGAACAAGAATGCAAGCTCATCACAGATAGATTTCTAGAAAGAGGATACCCTGCAGATTGTGTTGTAAAAGCTTGAGAGAAGATTACACGTATCACTAGGGAATCCACCGTATTACCCAAACAGAAAACCAGGAATGATTCCTAAACTACGAAATGTATTACTAGATATTGTAGACAGCAAACGCATCTTTCAGATCTGAAATAGTGTAATATGAAACAACAAAATACTAACCAACATTATTTCCATTTACTACATTGACAGTACTAACTTTGGTTGAAGTGGCCAATTGCTATAATGTGTTTAATCCAGTCAGTTTTACCAAATAGTCTACTATTAGTTTAATTGTACATAAGGGTTGGTACATAGTAATATGCCATACACATTTGTTTCCCAAGGATGCAACAAACGAGACTGACTGATCAGTGTGGTTTTACTTTCTATTTTCAGATAAATGAACAATCAAGCCTTCTTACACCATGGCAGGAACACAGTGGCTATCTCTATCCCTGACCCATACCACAACGGTCTCAAACGCAAGGCGCCAACCCTGTGTGCCCCCACAGGGACGGGAACCCTAGCTCACTGTAGTGAATAATACAATACCCACCACAGGAGGTCATTGTTATACCTGTTCCTTCCTCATATTCCTTTGGTCAGTAAGTGCAGCGAAACTGAAGTCCTAGTAAAGATAGGAATTCTAATTTACAAGTGTCTTGAATTGGCAAATGTCGCCTATTATGGTTTTAAACCATACATTTCGGGTAAAGTTGCCAGTTACCAGCATGTGGCTAATCCAATGGCAGGAGCAGGGTGGATAACATTACCACTGCTCCACGTCAATTAAATAATAAGTATCCAACTTGGAGCCTCCCAGCCATACATCAGCAGGTCCGCACACACGAACTTTGCTCCTCTGGTATTACCCATGCACACATGGTTCTTGGGCATGTTAGCAACAATCGTTTTTAGAATAGCACAGGCCGAATGGGATACTTTAATTTAGAGCAACACGAAGAACTGTAGGGTGTCTGTACGTGTTTACAATGGTGACGTCACACGCTATGTGTGTATATTATGGTTCATTTCAAAATGGCATCCGCGAGGATTACACGATGGGGCCCATTGCGGCAGAGTATGTTCCCTAAACACGAGAGCTCCTTATTTGTGTCCACTATTAACCTGAAAAGGTAAGTGCAATCCCATTTTGAAGTTTGATGTGTTGGGATTCTGACATTTTATTTCTCTCACTCATCTTGCGAGTGCGAGCCAATGAATCAAGGGGAATTTTAGATAGAGGGACTGGAGGCTTTTTCTCCTTTTATGTTTTTAAATTGTGTATCTAATATTTACAACACTAAATAAGGGACATGCAGCAATTACATAGAATTGAAGTGAATTGCAGTTCTGATGACGAGGACAATGTATAAAATGGGAAATTACACAAATTATGTGTGTGCGGTTCTGCAGACTGAAGATGCTAACATGATTTTTTGGATGGTTGAATACCCACAATTCTTGATTCTAAACAGAATTAATAATTGATATGAGCTTTGAATTATCTGTTTCATTGCTTTCTATGGCACTGTTTTCACATATTCTTATCTGTTGGGGAAAGCATTTTTTGCACCAACCATTACGTATGCACTGTAAGAAAGGTGAGCCAATCTGGTTTGTATGAGCATCTTGTATTTTGGAATTGACTAAGCACGGGCATATGCATGTGGGTGTGGGCATTCATTGATGCCTATAACATGGCATTTTGTATCTTTAGACATAGACGGTTCTAACTCACAGCTTGATATTCGATGAAAGTGATATCCAGGCCCGAGAGCTATAGAGGGAAGTTGCTAATCTCTTTGTACTCACCATGAGAACTAATGGACTTTGGACTATGCACTCAATTTTTGGTTGTGATTGGAAGCCAATGGGCCTCATTCCGAGTATGGAGGTAGTCATGGCGCTATTTGCGCCATGACTACCTCCCATACCGGGTCCGGGTCTGACCGGGTTCAATGGGGACTTACCGGTCCATTCCGACCCTGGAGGGACCGGTAAATCCCCACTGAAAAATCCATTCCCCATTCCCATTTGAGCCCCTATAGGGCTTAATGGGAATGGGGAAGTAGATTTGCGGTACCGTTATTAGCTCTCTGGTCCCTTAGCGGCTCCCACTAAGGGCGCCTTGTAAAACCAGGCGCCCATTGCGGGACCCGCTAAGGGACCTCGGAATAGGGCGCAAAGGGATTACTGGCACCGATGTCCTTAACGGTGCCCGGTATCCCTTTGCGCCCACCTCGGAATGAGGCCCAATGTCTGGAAAGGAGTGCACTATATGCCAGGTTGTTAAATTGCACAAAAAGGGATACCAAGTACACTGGATGCAGTCTCTCTCATTTTTCTCTCCTAAATGCATGCTAATTTACCTCTGTGAAATGTTTCCTTATGTATGCTATGTTTCATGACATGGTTCAACTTGTTATTCATGTATGTATAAGCCCAGCCTTGATAAAGACCAGTAATCGGTCGAAACGTGTTGTCACCAGGGCATTTATACTGTTTTGAGCATATACACGATTTATGAACAATTGAGTAGAACAAGTTACTTGGTAACATTCTTTCGACTGGATGTTCCTCCAACGTATTCCTCATCTTAGATGTATTCCATCCAGCTTTAGCTGCTTCAGAAATGTTCTCGGCAGAGGGCGCTGTGCGTCGATGTCGTCGAGTCGAGGTCCCTCGGAGGCATCCGTCGAGGGTGACATCATCGGGTATACAAGTAGCACGCACGGCACCCGTTGGCCTCAGTTCTGTTTTTCCTCCTCTTGCTTTGTTGTATGGATAGTGCAGGTAGCCCGGTGTCAGGCTTGCGAGAGTTGTAGTGGCAATAACCCGGAAAATCTACAGAGTGGTAGGATGGGAGTGCGATGAGGAATACGTTGGAGGAACATCCAGTCGAAAGAACGTTGCCAGTTGGTAAGTAACTTGTTCTTCGAATGGATTGTGTCCTCCAACGTATTCCTCATCTTAGATAAACTCCCAAAACAGTGTAGAAAACTCTCTGGAGAAGCGAGTAGATTTTTAATATTATTATTATATGGCCGAATATAGCACTGCTTTACCGAAAGCAAGCTCTTTAGACTGGGAAGCATCCAGACTACAGAATTTAGAAAATGTGTGCAGCGATGACCAAGGGCTGTGGAAGAGGCTATGCCTCTAGTGGAATGAGCCCTTAAGCCTTCTGGTGGGTCTTTGCCCGCCAATCTGTAGCATTCTGAAATGCAAAGCACAATCCAACGTGATATGGTTTGTTTTGACACCGATTGACCCAATTTCCTTCCGGTATAGCCAATGAAAAGTTGATTATCCACTCTAAGTTTGGAAAGCCTAGAAATGTAAAAGCTTAGAGCTCTTCTCGCATCCAGTCTATGTAATCTTTCCTCCTCCTTACTGGGATGAGGTGGAGGGTAGAATGCGGGCAGAATAATTTTCTGATTTAAATGGAATTCAGACACAACTTTAGGCAAAAACGAGGGTTTAACCCTCAATACCACTCTGTCCCTGTGGAACACAGTATAGGGTGGCCCAGAAGACAGTGCCTGCAATTCGCTCACTCTTCTTGCAGATGTTAAATCAATCAGGAAACCTGTTTTCAATGTTAACAACCTTAATGGATAAGTGTGCAAGGGTTCAAAAGGAGCACACATTAAAAACTTTAAAACCAGGTTAAGATACCAAACTGGGACTTGGAAAGGGTAAGGAGGGAACACATTAGTGAGTCCCTTTAAGAATTGTATTATCAAAGGAATTTTTAAGTAGGAACATTCTTCTGAAGAGCGCTTGAAAATGGAAAGCGCTGCAAAACAACCTTTAAT
This sequence comes from Ambystoma mexicanum, assembly GCF_040938575.1. Classification (NCBI taxonomy): domain Eukaryota; kingdom Metazoa; phylum Chordata; class Amphibia; order Caudata; family Ambystomatidae; genus Ambystoma; species Ambystoma mexicanum. The sequence goes on from NC_090933.1 coordinate 1,089,834,951, forward strand.
GATCCCAACATTTAGGCCTCTATGTGCGAGGGACAAGAGAAAGGACAAGACTTACGGGATAGAACATAGAAAAGGATCAACATTTTTTTCTTTGCACCAGTTGCAAAACTGTTTCCAACGGCAACGGTATAGAGATTTTGTTTCTGGCCTTCTTGCTGAAAGCAACACCTCCATGACGTCATCTGGAAGGTCCCAATCCTTGTATCTCAGCCTTTCAGATACCAAGCATGAAGGTTGAGAGTCTTGACCTCTGAATGGAGAACCTGGCCCTCCATTTGTGAGAGAAGGTCCTCTCTCTGAGAGAGATGTAACGGAGGGCAGATGGACATGTCTAGAAGGTCCGGGTACCACGTTCTCCTGGCCCAATCCAGGGCAATTAGGATCATGCAGTTTCCGAACCGTCTCAATCTCCTGATGACCTGAGGAATGACGGGAATCGGAGGGAACGCGTATAGTAGTGGGAAGTTCCACTCCACCACGAACACGTCACCTAGGGCTCCTCTCGGGGGAATTTCCTTGAGCAATACCTTTCGCACTTCTGGTTGATTCTGGTCGCAAACAGGTCTACCTGAGCGGTTCCCCAAAGGGTGAAGATCTCTTGAAGGACTTCCTGAGCCAGTTCCCACTCGTGGGACACCGTGCTCTGCCTGCTCAGAGCATCCGCCGTCATATTCTCCTCCCCGGCTAGATGAACTGCTGGTAAGGAGATTCCTTCTTGAATTGCCAAATACCAGAGCCGCATTGGCTCTCTGCACAGAGGTAGTGACCCTACACCTCCTCTTTTGTTTAGATAATGCATGGCTACTGTGTTGTCCGTCATTATCAGGACATTTTTTTCTCTGATAGATGGCAGAAAAACCTTCACAGCTAGTCTGATTGCTCTCAGCTCTAAAAGGTTGATGTGTAGTTTGGACTCTGATGGAGACCAACGACCGCTGATTGTCAGATCGTTGGCATGAGCTCCCCACCCCATGAGTGAGGCGTCCGTCACTACTGTAATCTCTGGCCATGGGTGCCAAAAAATTTCTCCTTTTAGGATGTTTTCTGTGCAAGTCCACCACAGAAGATCTTGCCGAACCTTGTTCGGAATCTGAAGCAGATCCGTCATTTGACCTGAGAACTGGGACCATTGAGTCTTTAGAGCCCATTGAAGGGATCTCATCCTCAGGCGTGCCTCTGGCACTAGGAAGATACAGGATGCCATGAGGCCGAGCAATCTTAAGAAGTCGTAGTCCTGGAGATTTTGGGCATTTTGGAATTTGGAAACCATCTGAAGAATGTATTGAGCCCTTGACTTGGGAGGCGAGCTCTTTCCCAAGGATGTGTCTAATACAGCTCCTATGTACTGGAGCAGTTGGGAAGGTGTCATTTGTGACTTCTTGTAATTGAGGGAGAAGCCCAGTCTGTGGAGGAAGTGGCATGCGACTTTCAGATGATCCAAGGCTTTTTCGGCAGAACGTGCCCTGATCAACCAATCGTCTAGGTAGGGGTAGATGTGAATCCCCCCTCTCCTGAGGTGCGCTGCCACCACTACCATTAATTTGATGAAGGCCCTCTGGGCGGAGGTCAACCCGAATGGCAGGACTCAAAACTGATAGTGTGAGTTGCTAACTACGAACCTCAGGTATTTTCTGTGTTTGAGATGAATTGGCACATGAAAATAAGCATCCTGGAGGTCCAGTAACACCAACCAATCCTGAAGTTGAAGGGCCTAAAAGATCTGAGCAAAAGTGACCATCTTGAACTTGCCCTTCCTGAGGAGCTTGTTCAAGCCTCTTGAGTCCAAGATGGGTCTCAGACCTCTGTCCTTTTTGGGAATCAAAAAATATGGGGAGAACCATCCATTTTTCCTCTCCGCTGCAGGTACTGGTTCTATAGCACCTTTCTCCAGCAGGGTTAAGACTTCCTGCTGTAGGAGCGGGTCTAGAAACTTCAAAGAGCGTCTCCCTGGTGGATTGCTTTGAGGTTGCATTAGAAAAGGAAGGCAGTAACCTTGGGCTATTATTTCTAGAGCCCACACATCTGAAGTAATGGCTCGCCATTCTTGCAGATGCTGTGACAGCCTGCCTCCCACAGGTGTCTTGTGATGCAAGTCCTCAAAGTGGTTTTGTGGCGGTTGCGGCGGCCGCTGATGGTAAAGAGGCTGCAGCTGGGGCTGGCTTTGCACGTTTTCCTCGTCCACCATAAGTGGCCTTTTACTGGCCTCTTTGACTGGCCATTCCTCTCGCCTTTCCATATGAGGAGTAGTAACGATAGGATCATCCCCTCCAAGATTGTCCTGATGCACGAAAAGGCTGAGGTTGCCTAATAGCAGCTCCTAAAGACTTGGCAGCCGCTTTTGGGGTCTGCAACCTCTCAAGGCTCTCGTCAGTCTTGCTGTCAAAAAGGTGAGACCCGTCAAAGGGCATGTTCAGAAGACTGTTTTGCACATCTGGTGCGAAACCCGACTTCCGTAACCATGCAAATCTGTGCATTACTGTGCTAGTGCCCATGGACCTGCTCACACTATCTGCACTGTCCAATCCAGACTTAAGGGATTCCTGCATGGCCTCCTTTCCATCTTTAACAATGGCTAGGTATCCTTCCCTTTCATCCCCTTCTGGTATGTGCTCCACCGCCATTGCAATGCACTTCCACAGAGTGTACGAAAATGTTGCCATGACACATGTGGAGTTGGCTGATTTTAACGCCATACTACCAGCTGAAAATACCTTGCGTGCCCAACCATCCACACGCTTGTTGTCCCTATCCAGAGGGATACAAGGGTACGCCACCTTACTTGAAGCTGTGGCTGCCTGGATCACCAGACTCTCGGGAGTAGGGTACTTAGACAGATAGCCGGGGTCGCTACTGGAAGGGCGGTATTTTGAAGTGAGGGACTTATTCACCAGAGGAATAGAGTCCGGGGTCTCCCAATTTTTGCCCACCCTATTTTATAAGGCTACATGGAAGGGTAAGATCGGATCTTCGGTGGGACCATGATCCAATATATCGGTCAGATCATCCTGGATGAACTGAATTGGTGGTCTAGCCCATCCTAAGTATTCAACCACCTTTGTCATTAGTTGTCTGTATGAGGGAATTGCATTTTCCCCTGGTTCTGGCCTGCCAAAATCTGTTTCAGGTGAAGTATCAATTCCACTTGCATTATGCAAGGTTTCCACCAGATTCCTCATCCTGCTTTCCTCAGAAATCAGGCATTCTGGGACATTTCGGGTGCCATATTCCATTCCAAAAAGAACATTCCCATCATCAGACCTCTCCTGTTCTTCAAAAATTGAAGTCAAGGATTTGAAAAATCCTTTCCTTGGAAGAGGTTTAAAAACCTTTTTTTGGACTGGCCACCAGGGGGCGCACGGATGATGCCAGCCTCCGTGTGAGCTCCTAACCCACGGGCCCCTGCAAGTGAATTGAGCCCCCACTTTGGCCCCCCCCGTGCCCAACAACGACACCCAGAGCCATTGGAAGCGCCCCCCCACCCCCTGGCGAAACCCCGGCCGAAATCGGCCCTTTCCTTCACGAGGAAAACTTCGGAGGAATCGACCTCCCCCCGCCGGCAGAGACGCAGACACGGGAGAAGGCCGCGGCCCAAGGCGCTGGACTCCGACCTTGCCCCTCATCGAGGAAGACCAGTGCGGCACCGGGGCTCCACAGAGGGAAGCGGCGGACCGCCGCCCGCCCCGGAACGTGTGGAAGGTCGGCCCCCCCCCGGGCCTTCAAGAAGCGGACTCCTCGAACGGCCGATCCCACACTACCAGGGATCGGCCCCGTAGAGGTGAGTGCCCGCCCAAGCGTAGGGGCCCCGAACTGCACCGCCCCGGCGGAGGCCAGCTCCGCCCGTTTAGGCGACAATAGCCGCACGGACAGGACCCCCCCCCCCGCACAAGCAGGAGTCCCGAGCCCCCCAGGCTCTGACTGGAGCGCGCGGCCCTAAATTGGTGAAAGCGCCGCGGCCCCACCAGCTCACGCACCGGCTGCAACGCGGGCTCCAACGAAGCCGCGCCGCCCGCCCAGCTGCAAAAGACCCGCGCACCTACGGGAGTGGAGGGAAACATCGCGGCCTATACTGCCCGTGGTGGAGCACAACTACATATCCACGGTCGCCCCCCACACAGCATAATCGCCAACACGTGACAGGGGAGGCGGAAGGTTGGGCCCCCACTCCTGGGGCGTGTGCCCTCTTCTGGAACGGCCCCAAGCTACGAGCAGAACGGAATAAGCACAAGAGGCCCGACAATTGGAAAACAGGGCATCACACGGTGGCGCTTGCCCCCCTCCAGCATCTGCACCTCAAATCCTCGCCCTGAGACTAGGAACCACACACCTCCGCTAGTGCCCTGCTACAGGACGACGCCGACGCCCAATACCCCCCGAAAAGACGCTGAACCAGTCCAGGGACATTGATCAGTGCGGAGGGTAGAGCCCCTGGAAATAGGGCGTGTGCCTCCTCCCACTCCCGCCAAACGAACCCACGCCACGACGACCACCACCACCCGGGTACTCTTCGACACCCACCAAGTGCCTCTCATCACAGTGGTTCCGAGGGTAAGGCCCCCGATCCAGGGGCGTGTGCCGCCTCGTGGGACAGCCCTCCATGAACATACCAAGCAAGCTTGCCAAATACGCCTACACACCGCCAGCCCAGGCTCCCGACCCTAGATCAACGATGTCGGTAGAAGCCATCGAAACGGGTGCAGCAGCTACCAAGGGGGATATCGCCGCCCTCTTAACCGAAATTCGAAACATGGGCGCCAATCTCGGCGGCAAAATGGATAAGATGACCCAAAGGATAGATAATATCGAGGGGAGACTCGAAGGGGTCGAGAATAACCAAGCCTCTATTGACATTCTAGAAACCCAAATGGAGCTCAGAATACGGAACATAGAAAGGAAGGAGGACGAGATTCGCCTAAAGATAGACGACTTAGAAAACAGAGAAAGAAGAAACAACCTACGGTTTTTCGGAATCCCGGAGAGGGAAGGGGAGACAGAAGAAGACCTCAAGCAAACCATACATGACATCGTCAAAATCCTGACTGCGGATGAAGACATTGATGAACTCAAGACCGAGAGAATCCACAGAGCAGGCGGCCCCCCAGGAGGCCCGAGATCAGTCCTTGCCAGGTTCCATAGATATCAGGACAGAACGAAGATACTCGCTAAGGCCAGGTCTGGAGGCGCTCTTACACTTGGGGGAGCCCAGATTACAATCTTCCAGGACCTCTCATCACTGACACTGGCATTGCGCCGCTTATGTGGTCTCCTTACGAGATGGCTAAAAGAGCAGAGCACGAGATACAGGTGGGGATACCCCTTCTCCCTCGCGTTTGAACACGGAACCAGAAAATTCCTACTACGCTCTGAAGAAGAAATTCGAGAATGTATTGCCGACCTCCTCGGACAGGCCCCGGAAGAGGGGACTCAGGGAACATCAACCCAGGAAAGGCCACGCTGGGAACTCCAGGGCCCGAGAAGAAAACGAGTAAAGGGCTCCAGAAAGTACAGGCGGCCCAACGACACACCTGAACACAACCAATGACATACTGGTTCAAGCGCTAAATCCTGACGAATCAGGCTTTCAAGACCCTGGCAGGGAACCCACTTACTTAACAGATCATCGCACCCCCGAGCTCACGGTTCTGCCACACGGGGAAGAAACTGCCAGTCCAGTAAGAAGAAGATCCCGGAGATGACTAACTCCTGAAACCGCATGTATCATAGAAAATGATAGCTCGAAGTTGGAATCTCTGTTGTTTGACACACTGTTGTTTGTTATGTAATTACATGAGAGGGGGGGTGGGGGCTCAAAAAGGTTACTTCGATACTATAAGTTAACGGGGTCGTACGGTTACGACCCTCACTGGTGGTCCGACAGTGGACCGGTTGTTCACATCCAGTCCAACTCGGACGCCGTCACGGACAGTTACAAACCCTCACCGCAGGATTGAAGATCGACGCGATGGAACAGAGGGTGATGGGTATGAAGTCCAATACCCTACGGGGAAGGGGAAGGGGAAGGGGAGGGAAATGGGAAATGACAGATAGAGGCACATATAATGCCACTTCCAATACGGCAATTTCTTACAATGGGCTTTGCGACGATGCAAAGAAACTCCACAGACGCACTGATGTCATACAGACATGATAAATCAAATGACACGCAGGGTAAACTTAAAATCGGCACGCTGAATGTTAAGGGTCTTAATTCCCCCACCAAAAGATCACTGGTGACAAGAGAGTTCAGGAGGGCTGAACTAGACATCCTTTTCTTGCAAGAAACTCGATATAGCAGGGGAGAGGAGAGGAAGGTTCTCTATGCCAAGCTGGGATCGGAATATTGGGGCTCCGGCCCGTTGAAGAAGGCAGGAGTTGGCGTACTAATCAACAGAAAGATTCAATTTGAACTCTTAAAGTCGTGGACGGACGTCAGCGGTAGAGCACTAGCCCTGGTGGGCAGCATACAGGGCACGGTTGTAACCCTCGTGGCAATATACGCCCCCAATACAGGCCAAGACAGATTCCTGCAGAAGATAATACCTAAAATCATGTGCGAAGCAGAAGGCGAAGTAATTATCGGAGGCGATCTGAACACGTGGATGGACCCGGAACAGGATAGACAATCGGGCTGTTCCTCTATGCCCCCGCCCACCGGTCCCAGACGCCCATTAGCCGCAGACATGATGACCGCCTACAACCTCATCGACGCATGGAAACATGCCAACCCCAACCGAACTGGCTTTACCTTCTTCTCAGCGCCACATGCAACCTTCTCCAGAATAGACTATGTATACCTAACCGCTGACCTCATCGAGGCGATGATTGAAGCCGTCATAAACCCTGTCTCCTGGTCGGACCATGATATGGTCACGGTCACCCTCGACCAAATGGCCTTGCCGCGAAGAAGCTCCAAATGGCGCTGCAATGAAACCCTCTTCAAGGACCCCATCTTTCGAGAACAACTAGAGCAGGACATTACCCAATACTTTGCGATCAATAACACAGGGGAAACCTCTATGAACACAGTTTGGGAGGCAGGCAAGGCGACCTGGAGAGGACTACTTATCCGAGAAGGAGCAGCTAAAAAAAGAGAGAGACAACTAATAGAAAACAGGATCCGCAACGAAATCACACAACTGGACCACGCGGCACAGACGACCGATCAGGATAGACCACGAAAGATTAAAGAGGCCAGCGCCAAGAGAGAGGAATTAAGACAACTGGAGGCGGGAAGCATAGCGCGCAAGCTACAGCATCTGAAGCAGAAGCACTATGAACATGGGGACAAAGCAGGTGCCCTGCTTGCCGCAAGACTACGAGGCCAACGCCAAGAGAGGTGGGTGCCCACGATTCAAGCAAAGGAGACCTCTGACGAACCACTTTCTCCCAGCGTCCCTGAAGCTTTTGCCGACTTTTACGAAAAACTATATTCAGCACGCGCCCCCCTGCACACGGAAGCTGTAACTGAATACCTGGAGCGGGCACCCTTGCCTACCCTTCCAACGGATATTGCACTCACATTAGATGACCCCATAACGGCAGAGGAAATCGAAGAAGCTATCAAGAGGCTCCCAACGGGGAAAGCCCCCGGAAATGATGGATACACGGCAGGGTTCTATAAAACCTTCAAGGATGCCCTCCTCCCATTCCTGGTTGCCCTATTCAACAACATCCTATCTTCCGGTGTGGCACCCGACTCCTTCTCCGAGGCGCTGATAACAGTCATCCCCAAGGAGGGTAGGGACCCAAAGTTGTGCGCCTCCTACCGCCCAATATCCCTATTAAACATTGACGCCAAAATCTACACAAGAACCCTGGCTGCAAGACTGGAGTCACACATGCCTGCAATAATCCACAACGATCAAGTAGGCTTCATTTTAGGCAGACAAGGAGCAGACTCCACCCGGAAAACCCTTCACCTAATCCACGAGGCCCAAACTTCACAGAGCAACCCAGCGCTACTTTCGATTGATGCAGAAAAGGCATTCGATAGAGTCGACTGGCTATTCCTCGAGGCCACATTGCAAAAGATAGGCCTAGGCCCCACACTCCGACGAGGGATCAAAGCAATTTATAAGTCTCCAAAAGCATCGGTCTCCGCAAATGCCCAATTCTCCCGATGGTTCCCCCTCAGCAGGGGTACAAGACAAGGTTGCCCTCTGTCGGCGATACTGTTCGCACTGTCCTTAGAACCTCTCGCTGTAATGCTACGAGCTGATCCTGCAGTGGAAGGAATTCAGGTGAACGGTAAAGAATATAAGTTAGCCTTGTACGCGGACGACATGCTGCTCCACCTGTCAAACCCAACGTCCTCTGTTCCGAGAGCGATCCAGCTAATAGAGGAGTACGGTGTACTATCGGGATTTAAAATCAACAAATCCAAATCTACTCTCTTTCCACTCCATGAACCATCGCCGGAACACCAGAGCGCCCTTGAGCATCTCGGGCTGATTGTCGGAGGCCCGACATTGAGATATCTGGGAATTAACCTAACGCGACACCTCGACGGCCTCTACGAAGCCAACTTTCCCCACCTCCTCGAGGCTCTCAAGACCGATCTCAAGAAATGGAAACCGCTAACAATATCTTGGATGGGACGCTTGAATGCGATCAAAATGGTCTCCCTCCCGCGGTTTCTCTACCCCTTTCAGGTACTGCCTATCACAGTTCCGGATCAATTCTTCAAGCAAGCCAGAAAGGCCATCCTACACTTTCTGTGGAACGGAAAGAAACCCAGAATCCCCTACGATGTCTTAATACTGCCGAAAGAGCAAGGAGGGGTTGGCCTACCGGACATAGAGCGCTATTATCAGGCCACACAGCTCAGGATCTTAATCCCACATCTGCGAGAAAGGAAAGACCTCCAATGGGTCCAACTAGACAACAACGTTCTACGCAATGTGACTTTGGCAGAGTGGTTATGGGTCCCCAGATCGAAGCTATCGAAGAAACTGCGCAACCACCCAATACTTGGAACGATGTGGAACATATGGAGGAAGGGGAGAGCAATGTTAGGAGTCACCACATGGCCCTCGCCACTGAGCCATCTTTGGTCCCCTGGAATTAGAGAAGAGATCCCGGAACATGCTAGATATCAATCCTGGTTTGATGCCGGCCTCGAAAGGGTCGGTCAGCTTTGGAGAAAGGGGAAATTCATTTCGATAACGGAACTAGAGGAGGCCCTCCAGATCCACCCGATACCAGTTTTCCTGTACCTACGTCTGAAAGGCGTCATATCCAGAAAGGAATGGAAGGAGATCACGCAGAGAGAACTAACGCCCTTTGAAATGATCCTAGACACAACTACTACTTCCAAAGGCCTAATAGCAAGAATGTACAGAGCCCTAATCACCAAAGACAACGCACCTAATTATCGTCTCAAAGCAAGATGGGAACGAGACTTTGCCAGAGAGTTCGACCAGCAAGCCTGGAATAAAATATGTGAAACACCAGCCAAAATATCAATTGCGGCCCAGTACAAATTGCATGCCATAAAATTACTACATAGATGGCAATACGACCCACAAAGACTGTCCAAAATGTTCCAGACCTCCAGCCCTAGATGCTGGCGACATTGTGGGATGAACGCCGATTACTGGCACATGTGGTGGGCTTGCCCCAAAGTCCGCATTTACTGGCAGGAGGTCCTGGGATGGATCAAGCAGCTGGAAGGCATAAATAGGGAACTGTCACCCCTCCTAATCCTGTTTGGCCTCGAAGAAGAAGAGGACGAAATGACAAGAGTGAAAGGTCTGATATCTCCCCTCCTACTTGCAGCAAGAGCTGCCCTTGTGATGAAATGGAAAGCCCCTCGCCTGCCCAACAAAAAGGACTGGATACAGATTGCTACAAATATCTACAATATGGAGAAAATAACAGCCATATTACATGACAAAGCGGCGCGACAGGAGGAAGTCTGGCTCGATTTCGCCACAAAATACATCCCACGCTTGACCATGGAAGGATCGATCCACCAGGGAAACTGCCCCTGATCCAGGCTACCAACCATTGCAAACGGAAAGACCCGCTGCTGGCAACCCTTGCGTGTCACAGACCACACAGGAGAACAATGCTCGTAAGAGGATCCAAGAGACGCGTCACGCAGCTCATTACGACCCGAAATGCCAATGCCCCGAAGGAAGTGGACATAAGGGATAGGGATAGGGGGGGGGGAGGGGTTTGTTTTTTTTTTTTTTTTTTTTTCTTCTCTCTTCTTTATTTGCTTTACTCTTTCTTCCTTTTGCTTTCTTCAGGAATAGGGAATGTTAATGTTGATAAATGTTGTTAAGGTGGAAGTGGAAAGTCTAACGAAGTCTCGCCCAATGCGCGATGTATACCCACCTGTATGCTCATATTTCTTGTTAAAAACCAATAAAAGCCAAATTTAAAAAAAAAAAAAAAAAAAAAACTTTTTTTGGGAGAGGTGGGAGAGGTGTATCAGTGGAACGTGAAGGCATTGCAGCCTTTCCAGCCTTCTCTTTTGCTGTTATTTTTCACAGCTTCTGGCTGAGTTGGAGCCTTTGGACTATTTGGCGTAGTGTTTCGAGGTCGACATCGTCAAAGGTGTCGATGGCGCCGACGAAATAGTGGTCTTCGACAGAGCTGGCTTTGAGGGCGTTGAGGTGCTCTTCGAAGACTTATCATTAGAGGAGTGTCGTGTTCCGGACGGCATCGGTGACCTCGAACGGTTGACTCGACTCGAGCAGTATTTTTCGCTTGGCGTCCTGGAGGGTTCACGATCCTTTCTCCTTCGATCACCCGGGCTCGAGGGTGCGCGAGTGTCGGAACGGTAACGCTCCCGGCCGGCTTCCGAAGAAGGCGCGGACCGAGGCTTAGCCTTTTCAAACACCTCCATCATTTTTATTCTGAATGCTTCCCATGCTTCCCATACTTCGGAGGAAGAATGTTTTGTGGGTCATTTCATTCTTTTTGGGGATTCGTCCGAGGACGAGGTGGAAGGGGACTGGTGGCGTCTTTGTTTGGACTTTTTCGTCAAAGACAAAGAGCAGTGTGAACCACTTGCGTCACAGAACTACTCGAGGTACGCCGAGTCTCCAAAGCAACACGTACTGTGGAAAAACAGAACTGAGGCCAACGGGCGCCACGCGTGCTACTTGTATACGCAATGACGTCACCCTCGACGGAGGCCTCCGGGGACCTCGACTCGACGACATCAACGAATGGCGCCCTCTGCCGAGAAAAAATGTCCAAAGCAGCTGAAGTTGTCCAAAGCAGCAGTCCAACCAGTATTGCTATCCCTAAGTGCAGTTGAACTGAGTCTACCCCATTTCCATTAATCAGATTGTACATAAGACGGGGACACCTGCAGTATTCTGCAGATCACCGTTGGAGCCAAGACCCCTGCGATGGAAAGCAGCTTGCTAAAGACTTGTCTTTGGAAGATCACCAGCAGACCTTCTTCACTTGTACGGCAAAGCCATGTGTCTATGCAGGGGTCCTGTAGACCTTCATCGGTACTTCAGTCCCTGGACTGGTAGGAACAACCAGTCCCGACTTCTGCTTGAAAATACAGCTGCTGAGAGCACTCGAGACAGTCCCAAAACCATCCTGTGGACTAGCCAGATGTCCTCATGAGCTACTTTGCTGCAACCGTCATCATGCTTAGTTGTGCATTCGGATTTCGAAAAACCTCAGTTTGTCGAACAAGAAGCATTTCCATGATGTTCCAGCTCTCCACCACATAGAGGGGCCTTGCAGGACCCGTTTCTTTGTTTCTGCCAGGAGGGTCGTAATTTTCTTCAAGTGGCCATCAGTGTTCGCTGCCTGCATCGTGTCTTGGCAGTCCTCTGAGGTCAGTCATGGAGTTGTGGTCCAGAAGTCGGGTGTCCTGAGTGTCTAGCTGTCCCGATGTCGAGAGCCAATCCTTGCGGAGCCTGTAACTGTGAACTAGCCAGACCACAAAACACAGTGCCTTTACTGACCTCTGTACCCGAGACCCCTGGACTTCCTCCAGAAAAACCAAGGCAAGAATACAGAGGCCCAGCAATTTCAGGAACTCCTATGCTGGTCCCGAGGTAATTGGAGAACAGGGGTTGCATATACATACATGTTTTGGCCCCCCTGTCTGCAAACAGTCCTATGGCCGTTACGTTTTGCCCTATATCTCCCTTGTCTATCCTTGAACAGTGGTGTTGTGGCCTGTTATCCTTCCCTGGGTTTCTCCGAAGGTCCTGATAATACTTTTATTGGGACATGTGACTCTAAGGGCAGCAGGCCCCTATGATTCTAGCTATGGAACAACGTTTTAAGGTTAGTACCTTAATCATAAAGTTTTAAATGGTGTTTATTGTCTCCTTTTTTCTAAATATAACATATACATTGCTTACCTTGTTCTAATATTTTATTCACTTGTTTTGCTACATTTACAATAAATGTATATATATCTAACTGTACTTACAATTGAAGTGCTAGTGCTCTTAGCAGAACACAGCAAGGAGAATGTGTATATCATAATAGTGCATGTTTTAGGGTCACCTGGGGTTTTTCATTGATAAGAGTTTGTTTGAGATCAACAAAAAGAACTTTATTTTCATACATTCTACCTAACCTGTATTATTAAGAGTGCTCTGTATGTGGGGGTCGTGGCCAGCAACAGAACAATGAGGACGTGAGTTCCTGGTGCTCCGGCGGCCGCAGCAAACAGCCTGAATAAATAGCCTGGTACGAGTGGCAAATCTGCCCAAAACGCATATCCTCCTGAAGGTAAGCGCCCCCGGCACACATGGAGAAAATTCCAGGCCAAAACACATCGTTCTGAGCGAGTTCGGAGCTGCGGGAAGGAGGCCACGCGATCGCGGCATCACACGATCAAAATGGCCGCGTTCATCGGTGTGAAGCAGGACAGCGGGAAGTCGCGCTGAGGGAGATCTGCGACTGTACCCCCGCGGACCGCAAACCGAAAGATCCGTCCGCTGCGCCTGCATAAATCAACGGAGCTGTCGGGCGGCAGCCCCCGTGTGGTCTGCGGAGAGGCTTTGGCTGGTGAGACAAGACGGCGGGAAACCCACCACACACCCTGGCGAACGAAAGGAAACGGCCCCCCCGTGTGCGGGTCAGCCTCCGGCCCGCGCGACAGAACCGAGAAGGGGCTGTGCGGGGTGGAGCACAGAGCACTGCTCTGCCACCGGGGTCGGTGAAGGGGAGCCCGTGACATTAAAAGAATCGCCGCCAACCCCACCACAGCAGCCCAGACTGAGATATCCACACATTGGCACCCAACATGGACAAAGACAAATCCAAAAGATTGATATCCCAGAGTAGGATAGATCAATTTACCACGCCGACAACTAACGGCCAGCCAGAACAAGACCAACTAGACACCATGGCGGGAACGGAGGGCACAATATCACTAAAGGACATCATGGCGGCCATAGCCGACTCGCACGCCTCCATGGAGCAGAAAATGGATGGCATCAGCATGGACATTTCCCTCCTGCGACATGACCTCCAGAAGCTGACATCGCGCACCGGTGAGGCAGAACAACGCATATCCGGCGCGGAAGATGGAATAAGGAACATAGAACAACAGCTGGCCAGAGTCACAACACGTTTGAAAACCATGGAGGAGCAAGTGGATGAGAGCGAGGGAAGATCCAGGCGTAATAACGTTAGGATCCTGGGACTGCCGGAGAAAGCAGAAGGCCCACATATGGAGCTATTTCTGGAACAGTGGCTCACAGACAAGTTTGAAGAAAACATGTTCTCTAACTTCTTCTCCATTGAACGAGCCCACCGTGTACCGACGGGTCGTCCACTGCCGGGCACCCCACCTCGTACAGTGATCGCCAAACTATTGAACTATCGTGATGGTGATGCACTGATTCAGTCCGCAAGGGCGAAAGGCACTCTCACCTACAATGGATCCAAAATAGCATTCTTCCCAGACTACACCAGTGAAGTGCAGAAGGCTAGACAATCGTTCGACCCACTGAAAAAACAACTACAATCCCTCAAGGTGAAATACGGCCTGATGTTCCCTGCCCAACTCAAAATTTACCATGGAGGCACAACAGTCCACTTCACCGACCCCAGAGAGCCATGGAAATGGGCAGAACAACACATCGAGGGAGACTGGACGACGACGAGGGGCAACAGAAACAGAAACAGAACACCCCGTGCCCGGCCAGGTCCTGAACCGCCAGACCAACAACCACCTGCACCGGGAATCGCACCACAGCTGCAGGAATAAGAGCACCGACTCCTGAAGTATATGCGAATAGAAACACTCGAAACCCTACTATATGGGGTTTAAGGTACCGTATACTAACTTAATGCTGAACAAGTGTAAAGAGTAGCCACGAAGAGACACACAGCCAAGCGGCCAGCCCAGACGGAAGCCCCCCTTCCCCTGGTATGCCACCCTGTGACATCGCACCGGGGTATGTCCAGAGCCTACACACAGGGATACAACCCCGAATAGTTTACTTGTTAGCGGGCTCACTCAGCTGCTGTTAGCTGAGGTTTGTTGTTGAATGTTCGGGCGACAGATGCTTCGAGTTAGAAGGAGTATAGGGTGGGGGATGGGAAGTTTGTTTAACGACAGTTTTATTAAGAAAAGGGTCCAAAGTTCAAATCCAGAGCGCTTTGCCACAACACTACCAGCAAACGGCATGTGTACACAGTGCTATGAGCCAGTGACTAACCCTCACTCTTCACCAAATGGCCTCCACCAACACAGATGTCAGAACCCTATGACTCCTAACCTGGAATGTTAACGGGATGGGAGGTGGAATCAAGAGGCGACTCATTGCACAACTCCTAAATCGGCACACACCAGACATAGCCTTCCTAACTGAGACCCACTTAGCAGGCACTACATGTAACTTATTCAAACGCACTAACTACAGAATTGCAATACACGCTGGGTTCACCACAGGCTCTCGTGGGGTACTTATATTAATACACGAACGTTTGCCCCTGACCATGGCACGGGTGACCCAAGACACTGGAGGCAGGTACACATTTATTACAGGAACACTATGGAACCAGACGATAGCCCTGCTCGGGATCTACTCGCCACTGACACTGATCACCACACTGCTACAGGACATTACACCACTGATCTTGGGAGATAACTCAGACCTACTGATAATTGGGGGTGACTTCAACAAAGTCATGGAGGTGGAGATGGACCGCTCACACTTAAGAGGAAGAAACCCCACTGTCCGAACCAAACTAGCGGCGTTCACCACAGCAATGGGACTGCGGGATGTGTGGCGTGACTTGCACCCGGACACGAGAGAATACTCCTTCCACTCAGATTAGATTACTTCTTTCTGCCTGGACCAGAGATTCACAGGGCCGCAAAGGCAACTCTGCTGCCGCGTGGCATATCAGATCACTCCCCCCTGCTAATCGAGCTCAACATGGCTAGACCACGTCCGCCCCCCTCCTGGCGCTTAAATAACTACTACCTAGGCCTCCCAGACTTTCTGGAGCAAATGCAACAAACGACAAAAACATACTTTGAGTTAAACATGGGATCGGTGGATGATCCGGGGATACTGTGGGAGGCACTCAAACTGGTGCTGAGGGGCGAGATTTTGTCATGGTCTGCTGCACACCGAAAGAAACACCAACAGAAATTAGTAGAAGCCGAAGAGCAAGTGACCCAGGCTGAACTAAACCACCTGGCACTAGACCAACCAGAAACAAATCGAGCATTAATACTTTCCCAAAAACACTTACAGAACGTTGCACTAGACAATGCTAGGCAGGCGCATGAGACCGGTGATAAAGCTGGCGAAATGCTGGCATGGTTAGAAAAATACGAAATAGGCAGTGGCCAGGTCAGAGCGATAAGATCAGAAGGAGCTGAACCCTTACTGACCGACCGAGACATAGCCGAGGGCTTCGCAGCTTACTATACAGAGCTTTACAGGTCACCCACATCGCCTATCAATAGTTCGGTACTAAACGACATAACCCTCCCCACTCTCAACACAGAACAGCAGGCTCTACTTGAGAAAGATATCACAGAGGAGGAACTGATAGCGGCCATGTCGGAACTCCAGACGGGAAAGACACTAGGGCCAAACGGCTTCCCGATTGAGATGTGGCATAAACTTGGTACGAATGAAATTGCCCCCCACCTACTGCGAATGTTCCTACAGTCCAAGGAGCGAGGATGCCTACCGGCAGACCACCGGAAAGCCACGATAATAGTGATCCCCAAAGCAGACAAACCGCCAGACCTCTGTAGTTCATATCGACCAATTTCACTTACCAATAGTGAGACCAAAATACTAGCAAAAGTACTGGCCAACCGCTTACAACAGGTCATCACAACATTAATTCACCCCGACCAGTGCGGATTTATGCCGAAACGGTCGACCCGCATGAACATTCATAGGCTGCATACTGTAATAGAGAATGCGCCCACCACCCGAGGCCCTCTGGCTGTACTGGCGATTGACTTTGAAAAGGCTTTCGACTCAGTGTACTGGGAGGCAGTTTGGGAAATAATGCGTCGGATGGGGTTTGGTCCCCAGTTCCTGAGCTGGGTGCAACTCTTATATGAATCCCCTGAGGCACAAATGAGGGTGAATGGGTGGCCATCACAAACCTTTAAGCTTGGGAAGGGAACCAGACAGGGGTGCCCACTATCCGCTATGATATTTGCCCTGGCTGTGGAACCATTAGCAGAGGCATTGAGAACGTCACCGGCCTGGTGTGGTATTCAGTGGGAAGACGGGCAAGAGGATAGAGTCTCCCTGTACGCGGATGACTTGCTTCTTTACTTAAAAGACCCACACCACGCCTGTTCCATGATTGTAGACATACTAGACAGCTACGGTACTTTCAGCGGGCTAAGAGTAAACTGGCCCAAATCAACACTGTTCCCAATAGGCACCACAACTTTTATACCGCCAGCCAACTGTCCCTTTCGCTTAGAAACTGAGCAGTTTAAATACCTTGGCATACAAATTACTAACGACTTAAGCAAATATGTGACCAGTAATCTCCACCCGATAACAACCAGATTCACAGAAGATATCAGGCACTGGGTCTCTCTCCCATTGACCCTACTAGGAAAGGCAGCATTATTCAAAATGATGGCTCTCCCACGTTTCTTATACATACTGCAAAACGCCCCACTACACATCCCAGCAAAAGAATTCAAAAAGATAGACAACGCACTAAGGAAACTCCTCTGGAACAACGGACATCCACGTATTGCGCTGGGCACCCTGCAACGCTCCATTTGGGAGGGAGGAATAGGGCTCCCCTACCTACAGTCCTACTATTGGGCTAGCCAAATGGCAGTGGTCAATGACTTACTGCACTCGGACACCACATTGCCACACAATAGACTGGGGAGCGCCAGAGGACGTGCTAGACCTCAAACTTAACTCCTTTACAAAGCGATTCGTAACTCAACCCCACAGTCTATGCTATCACACATTGCCCGAGAATGGAAAGACACACACAAGTTCCTGGGATGGGAAGGGAAAATCACCCCACTACAACCACTGTGGAACAACAGGAATCTACCTGAGGTAAACAAGCTTCCGAGATGGCGTACATGGTTACAATATGATATCAGTACAGTGGGCGAAATCGTAGAGGGGGCAGACTGGTATCCTTTGAAACCCTAGAAGCCAGATTTCACCTCCCAGGCACTGAACGGTTCCAATATGCGCAGATGCAGCATGCCCTACAAGCCCACCTCCCAGCACTTGAAGTCATGGCCGAAAGCACTCCCCTCGAAAGAAACATAGTTGAGGCAAACATTGAGACTAAAGTAACGTCCACCATGTATAATGTAATCACTTCCTTTGCCACCACCGAACTAACCAGCCTAAAAAGCAAATGGGAAAGAGATATAAGACTTATACAACCAGAAGACTGGGTGGGGGCCCTCATGTACCCTCGGGAGGTGGCCATTTCGGCCAGACTTAGACTTATCCAGCTCAAAATAGTACACAGGATTTACTACCCAAGGGTGGCATTATATCGCTGGGGGAAAACAACTGACCCACACTGTCTACGGTGCAAGAGGGAGGAGGAAACCTTCTTCCACATACTGTGGGACTGCAACCATATACAACAGTACTGGCAAAAATGTTGCGATGAACTCTCACAGGTACTGAGGAGAACGATACACAGAGACCCAAAGCTACTCCTGCTTGGAGTGGAGGAGGAGGAGGGAGAAGCATCTAAATACGAGAAGTTGCTCCTATCGACGACCTCAGCAATAATTAAAAGGAACATTGCACAATTATGGGGTTCGGAAATAACACCGCAGTACGAACAATGGGTGACGGACGTCAGCATATGCATTGCAATGGAACGGAGAGTATTTACAGCAAGGGAGTGTCCGAGGAAAGCAGACAAAATATGGAATAAATGGGAGGAAGCCCAATGACTGTACCAACCTGAACAATGGATGATAAGGCACAGTGTACAAAAGTAATCCAATCTGGCATATAGCGTGAGATACAACGGACATTGCAAGCCCCTTTTCTTTCCTTTCTTCTTTTCTTTCTTCTTTTCTTTCTTGTTCTTCTTTCACTTGACCAAGGACTGTTTCACTGGTCATATAGGTTGAATGTTTACATGAAGAATGTATGTTTTGCGATGTTAAGATGGAAAAAACAATAAAATGTGTAATAAAAAAAGAGTGCTCTGTATGTGCTTGACTGAAACCTTTGCCACTCTCACGCCCTCCTAAGTCTAACCCTTGCTGTTCACGCACACTACACAGATAGTGCTTTTCTAGACATTGTTGTTTGTCCCGGTCCATCAGAATAGGGTAGCCATCATAACAAAGTCCATAGTACAATAATGATAGGCCAGACGGAATTGTGTAGGCTAGCCAATGTTTTGCATTTAGAAGAGCTGTGAATATTAGCTTATGTAGTGCGCTTAGAAGAATTGAGAAGGTTAGCCAATGTAATGCACTTAGAGGAATTGAAGGGGTATTCATTTATTGCACTCAGATGATTCTTCAAGGGTAGCCATTGTATTGCACTTATATCATATTATTGATCGAATCTAGGTTATTGTAGAAGGTAGCCATCACATTGTAATCCAAGTGAAGGCAGAATGTTGCCTGGTTTTGGAATATATATGGATGTAAAATGTAGTCATTGGATATAAGTGGGTGTTATTGTAGCCTTTGCATTAATCTAGGTAATCGTTAGAATGTAACCAATGCATTGAACCTCTCACACTCCATGCTTATGGAAACTTGCTGAAAGGCACAGCCACCGACCCATACGCATCTGCCATCATACCTCACTCAAAGACACTTCACACAGCACCTCTAGTATAAGAATGAAGCAATTGGTCACAACAAAAATTCGATAGGTAGCTGCACACAATGATTATCTGGCTCTTGCATACACTCTCTAGGATGCCTCTCGCCACTCATCCACATGCCGGCTTGACATGGGTGGCTAGCAGGGACTTGCCCAACCCTTTGTGTCTTTGTACTGGCTGTTATGCACACATGCATACTAGCACCTCTTGAATTTTCCCATACCTGGACATCAGTCCCAGAGGGCATTCAACCTACTGTGCGTTGTCACCATACCTATGGTGAAAGACGCTATAAAAATTACACAGTTCAATGCAATACAATTCTTTAAGACTCTGATGGCAACCGGCAGGCTGTTCCAGACGCAGGCTACAGCTGCACCTAGACTTCTGCCGCCAAGGTTTTTTCTAGAGACTATGAAACTAGAGTTTTGGAACCTGCAGTACCCAAGGGCCTGGGGGACAGATGTTTCTTTACATTCTTCCTGTGATAAAGTGGTCCTTTCTACAAGTAAGCTCAGTAGATCTGGCAGAGCACTTTGAAATCAATGCATTGGGAGGGATCAAGAGTAAGACCCGGTCACAGTGGCATTTTCTGTGATTTTCAAAGACTTTTATTAAAGAAAAATGAAATCCTACCTATCCCTAACTCTATGAGGGGTTTCCCTGCCTCAACAAAACTAATGAATGTCTGTGGCAGGATGTCTAAATCAAAAGAGTTCTTCGCCCTGTGTCCAAAATTATAAGCTGACCCTCACAAGCTGAACTCAATGTAACATAACAGGGGAGTGTCTTTGAACTGTACACCAACAACCTCTCAAAGTTACGAACAAATAGACTCAAATTTGAGGAAAAGGAAAAACAAGGTTCCAGCAGAGAAGCCTTCTTCCCAATGTTATTTGTATATGATCCCCAAAGAGAGTGGTTCTTCCCTTGCACTTTCTATGTTTTCACAATTATTCACAATGTCACTTATAGATATATTTCACAGTTATTTCTTTGTTTCTCTGATATCTTGTTACAGAGACAAGGGGGATGGCTCTTGCCTTATGATTCACAAAAATCAAGGTGGTTTCTTTCCGCTTTCCACAATATATAAAAAAGGGGGCGGTCTCTGCTCCGGTTTTCCAGTTCCTGGTTTACTCTCCTGTCAGAGTTTTTTCTTTGCTTACTTGGGTGCGAGTCCCAGACTCGCCATGTGCTTGGTTTGCTCCCCTTTTTCAATCTGTTTAATATTTGTATGCAAATGCCAGGTTTCCTCTCTCTACTTGCATTTACTTGTTCTTCTATCCAAGTAATTATACTTCTTAAACTTTGGGTCATCAACCCTTCTCTGGTTAAGCTTAATGCTGCATGTAAGGGCTTCTATTCTCTATTAACAGTGCGTGGCATTCAGCCTGAAGCACCCTGGTAACCCATTCTCTTTCTGGTTGTCTTTGGCAGTTTTGGCATCCCTCGCATCTCTTTGGTTTCTTTACAGTGTGTCTGCTTTCTGGGGGGCGTCTTGTCAGCCTCTCTGTGTTCCCTTGCCTTCCCCTTCATTAAGCGGCTCTGGCTGCTACCTCCTGGCAGCGCATGAACACTTCTCGGCCCATCCTTTCTGGATGCCGTTTTCTCCCGGTTCCTTGCATCGGACTGCCTTGCTTCCTCCTGTGTCCCAACCAGCATTGGGAAGCTCAGCTCTCTCGTGTTGCTTAGGTGTTCTGCTTTTGAATGTCCCGGAACCTGTCAGTAACTTCCAATGACTAGACCATGGCTTTGGTTTTATGCTCTTGATAATCTTAATTACTCCATTCCTGTTCCTCGTCTCAGTATTGTGAAAGGGGGAAGAGTACAAAACTCTCAGTACTGATTATTTATTTCAGCATTGTTTAAGTGAGAAGAACAGATAGAAGATTGGTGGTCAACAATTAGTGGAGGTTCTTCATCAACATGACAATAAGCCATATAAGAATGGGAAGAATGGAACTGGGTACTACCTAGAAATATGGGTAGAGACTTGTTCTGATCCCCTGATCTCACTTGTCTTCCACATGTGGTCCGCGCACAGATAGCCACACCCAGGGTAAGAGTCAGGAAGATTCTGCCTTTCCCTGTCCACATGAGGGGGGATTTCCCTTGGAGAACCAGTGACAAGTTTGCTAGATTCATCACAGCATGCTCGGACAGGGCGTTAATCCAGGGATTTGGAGGAGCCATGGTGTGAGCAGGTGTAATGTGGTCCCTGGGTTTGGGGCCCAGTATGAATATAGCTTATTTGTTTTGGGTGTTCGTGTGTAAGGCGTTTTGGAAGCCACAGAGGAGACTGTTACAGTAGGCAAGGTGTGAGACTACCATGGAAGAAGTGACTGGAAACTTTGGGACATATTGAGGAGAGGCAAGATGTGCCTAGGTCATATAACTGGAATGGAGACTTCATTGTGAGTTTGTAAATCTGGAGCCAAAAGGAAAAAAGGTTGTCAAAGAAGACTCTGAGATATTTGGCAGAGCAGAGAGGATATAGAGAGGTGCTCCACGGGATGGTGAACGGGTAAAGGGGAAAAACACGGGAGTTGCCAAAGAGGATGATTTCAGTCTTCAGAGTGTTAAGTCAGAGGGTTTTGTCAATTATCCAGTCCTGAATCTGGAGTAGGCATTCAGAGATATGATGGTGGGCCACTACATATTATTGAAGACTGATGGATATTTTTGTGGCATGTAATTGGGTTTGAAAAATTGAGGTGTGATGAGAGCTTTCAGAGGTTTCGGGTAGGCATTGAAGAGCCATAGGAAGAGTATGGAGCCTTGGGGGACTCCACAGCAGTGGATGATATACTTTGAGAGAAAAGGGAATCAAATGACATAACATGGTCTGAAGGATGAACGCAGATGGAGAGCAGCCGGGAAATGCCAAATGATGTCTTCTAGCAGTGGATAAGGATCTTGTTGTTCCCAGTGTCAAATGCCACTAACAGGTCGAGAAGGATAATAATTGAGGGGGGTTGATGTGCAAAGACATCAGTATTTCATCACTCATGAAAAGCAGCGCAGTTTCAGTGTTTGTGGTTTGCATAAACCCAGACTCGTGAACATTTAATAGGCAATGAGTATCAGAGAAGCCCAAGTGGAGCAGTGGCCACTTTTCTTTTTTCTTTTGGTGATAAAAGGTGTGTTAGAAAGAGAATATTTGCTACGATGTTGGGGTTGGCATGGGTTTTCTGGAAGAGGGGTGATAATAGCATTTCCTAAGAGCCTGAGGGAAAGTGCCTGATTGTAATGAGCTATTTACCATGGTTGTTAGGGCTAGTGTGAGGGTTTGAATATTGTCCTTGACGGCTTGGCTGGGCAGGGTTGCGCCTGCTTCACAAATGGAAACGAAATCGGGCAGTCATGCATTCTTCCCAATGTGAGGGACAGACAGAGATGCACATCTGAGCAGACTAGAGATTGTCAAACAGATGGCATTGATCTTTTCCTCCAAAAGAGAACAGAGGAAGTCAATGAAAGCTTAAAGGGTACGGGTGGGAAAGAACAATCCGTTGGGGATCTTAGTTCCTTGGACATAAGGAACAGTTCTGTAGATGCATGCAGAGCACAAACTATTTAGTTATGGAGAAGGTCCTGCATATATTATTGCATTATAGTGCATATCTGGTTTACATAAAACCCTGCACGGAAATATCACACATATGAACATTAGGTAAATACTGGTCTGAAAACAAATCTTACCAATATTGACTCTCTATTCAATTTGGTATTTTCAAAAAATGAATATATCAGACGTATTTACACATTACATACACCTTTAAAAAATGTTAATGTCATATCCCTTAAATTCTAAAATTCCAGTGTTAATCCTCACTTTGATCAATTTAGCTTAGCATAACATTTTATCTTTAATATACCAATCAATTTGTTTATTGCAGAATAACATTTCCTTAAATTCAAACAATATTCTTAACATACTCTCATTAACATTAGTGAGCGTGAATGTCCCCTATCAACCCCAAGGAACACTACAATCGTTATTATTTTTTCCTGTAATACAGAGTTTTCCTTCACTGACTCTAGTTATACCACTTATCATGATAAACATTTCATCTGTGGAACATACACCTTCAACTGGCTCCCTATCAGGTAGTCACATTTCTGTTACATGGGTTATATTTTTCCTATCATCTGGCATTACACCACATTATTAGAGAAAGTTGATAATGGCACTACAGATGCCCCAGCCCCAATGAAGAAGAAGAACAGGTGGCCTTGCATACACTGTTTCTCCAGAATTACCTGGCTTTGGACACCATAGGGAGAGTGTGAGGATCAACTGGTTTTGAGTATTGCATTTCAGCAATATATCTGACATTATGTCCCGCATTTGTAAGTCTGCTGCTGCTCTGCACTCAGATACAATTTGGTCCTGATGGTGTTGGCTTACCAGATCTTTGGTGTCCTTTCGGCCACCTCTTTTACATGGAATCCTGATCCTACTAGCAGCCCTTGCTGGGATTCATTGCCTGTTTTTATTAATAAAATACATTCTTAGCTTAGTGCCGTCTATTGCAACAGCTACTGGTGTCAACATCGATAGCTACCTATGGCTTTGACATACCATACTACTCACAAGTAACACTTTCACTACAATTGCCTGTCTCCAGCATCCCCCTCTCTGAGAAATGACAATGAGATAAAAACTGCTTGTGCCATCTAGATAACTTCATGCTTGCCTTGGTGCCTACTGCACTGACATTTGTCTTGCCACTCAGTCTTTGCCAGTATCTTGTTGTCTGCCCAGCTTAACTGTTCATGCTAATGCCCTGTATTCCAGCCTGATAGATTGCCTATTGTTGCTACTGCCCGTTAACTGCCTACTATATTATGTCAATTACCACTTTAGCCTATACTAAGGTGAACTTAGGTCTTATATAAATGGAATCACTCCCCATTTTGACTTGTACCCATTGCACTAATTAAAATTGGTGCTTGGAATTTACGTAAACTTGTTCACACATTACATGCTTAGCCTCTACTGCAAATCTTAAAAATCAGGCGAACCGTTTTGCTGCAATTGTACCTACCTGCTTGCACATGGCTTTTTTAACCTTTATTGTGAACTCTGAATCTAGATGAACCCTATTGCTCAATTGCGCCTGTTTGCACATGGCATCTTTAGCCTTTCTGTGAATCCTGAATCTAGGTGAACCCTTTTGCGGTAATTGTACCTACCTGTTTGCACATGGCTTTTTTAACCTTTATTGTGAACTTTGAATCTAGATTAACCCTATTGCTCAATTGCGCCATTTGCATATGGCATTTTTAGCCTTTCTGTGAATCTTAAATCTAGGTGAACCCTACTGTCCAATTGCACTGTTTGCACATGGCATTTTTAGCCTTTCTGTGAATCTTGAATCTATGTGAACCCAATTACCATGAGTAAAAATACAAACAGCCAGACTTACCTACTTACGATTGGACTCTTCACCATCATGGCCTTTGCCACCTTGAACACAAGCCCACCTATAGACAGAAACCTGAGACTCAGGGCAAGACTACCCCGCATTTATGAACCCAAAAGAAATAATATATATAACACTACTGGACTCCCCTGCACTTATGACTACCTATCGAAGAGTGCGCAGGCAACTAGAAAAGACATCCCTAACATGGCGCCTACCCAATCTTACACAAAGAAGCACCTGAGCCAAAATAGACACTTAAATGAAACCTTCATACAATCCTATCCCTAAGAGCACCTTAGCATTAACTGGGTCACTTATCAATGCCAGATCCCTGGTAGCCCATGCTACCAAAATTTCTGACATCTTAAGCAATGGCATCCTGGACCTACTTGCCATCACAGAGACCTGGCTCCACGAGGCGGCAGGACCCACCCTGATTTTAGCTGTAACTTACAGCTATACCTGACAGCTGCTACCTGATATCCTCAGAGCAGACAGACCTAATGCTAAAGGCGGTGGCCTAGCCATCATCTCCAAAACTACCTTGGCTGTTAGGCTTGCCACCTCACCTCCTTGTTCATCCTGTGAAATACTCACGGCTAAACTGCAGCTATCCAATAACCACACGTTGACCATCCACTTGATTTACAGGCCCCCAGGGCCATTAGGAACCTTCGAAGATGACCTTACCAGCCTTATAGCAAATAATACGCAAAAGCACTCCCAAACCTTGCTGTTTGGCGATTTCAACATCGGCTTCAATGACCCAGACAACAAGCATGCCCATTCAATAACAGCTTTACTCAACGACCATGGGCTCACCCAAAAAATCCTCTCACCTACTCACATCAAAAGCAGAACCCTTGATTGGGTATCTGAACTTAATTGTAACATTGCCATCACTGACATCGTCCCATAACCTTGGACGTACCACTATTTAATTAATTTTACCACCACACTCGATCTCCTCACCCCCAAAACTATCAGTATGATACCCTCTTACCCACTAAAAGTAAGAAAATATCACTGCTGAAAACGTATCCCCCTCCAGCTCCTCGTTATCAATGGCCTGGAGAACAACACCGACCCAGACACCCTGGTGGACACCTTCAACAAAGCCATGACCACGGCATTAGACACCATTGCTCCAACTAAACTGCGCAAAGGTAAACAAGAGGCACACTTAAATGCCTGGTTCACACCCCAACTTAATGATCTAAGAAAGCAGAAAAGAAAGCTGCAAGCTCTCTGGCGCAACTCGCCTACCGACAACAACAAAGCCAAATTAGCCCAACTATCCAAACATTATAAGCAAGAAATCATCAACACAAAAAAAACGTATTTGACGACAGAATCATAAAAGCCAAGTCAAACACGAAGGAACTCTTTTCCATCCTCCGGGAAATGGAATCCCCCCTACAACCAGCAGACACTGTCCCAAAGGATAAGACATGGTGTACTAAGATACAAAATGCCCTATCAAACAAAATCTCCTCCCTCCAACTTAAAATAACTAAAAAAAAAGACTCTCTGCCTCTCTCTGATCAACAAATACCACCACCCTCTGAGCACAATACCATTCCGCCTTTCAGTTTCAAAACCATCTTAATCATTGATACTGAAAAGGTCATTCTCTCCTTAAAACCCTCCAATTGCAAGGGTGACAGTTGACCAGCGCAAACAATAAAGGATGCAGCCAGAGACTTAGCCCCTTTCATCTCAAAGCTTATTAACTCTTCCTTTAAATCAATCACAGTACCTACCAACCTGAAAGAATCCTGGGTCCTCCCCTTACTCAAAAAACAAACCCTCGATCCCTCCGTCCCCACTAACTATAGACCCATCACTACCGTACCTTTTCTACTCAAAATTATTGACAGAGTAGCCAACCTACAAATTCAAGATCACCTGGAAGCTAATCATCTGCTAGGCTCTTGGCAATCAGGATTCCGCTCTCTCCATGGTACTGAAACAGCCTTGTTAGATCTTAAGACAAAAATTGAGGAGTTAAAGGATAGTGGCAAAACAGCTCTGCTACTTCTACTGGACTTGTCAGCAGCCTTTGACTCAGTGGACCATGCAGTTTTATGCAACCACCTCAGGCTCGCTGCCAACTTCACAGGAGATGCCATAGCCTGGGTCCAATCCTTTCTAGCCAACCGGACTGTGAAAGTTTTCTCTACTTCCACCTGCACTGATCCTATCCAAATAACATGCAGAGTCCCACAGGGATCCTGTGTCTCACCCACCATGTATAAGATTTTCACTAAGCCACTATTCGACAAGTTGGACAGACTGGGCGTCACCTACACGAATTATGCAGATGACACCCAGATCCTCATACCCCTTTCGGGCAACTATGAAGTGGACCTGGCCTTGGTGAATAAGATGTACACCCCCATTCAGGCATGGATGTCGACCCAGGGCCTCTGCCTGAACGACAATAAAACTGAGATTCTGCTCCTCGGATCTGACCCCAACCAAAAAAAACTAACCTCAAACTATGCATCCTTCAACATTGACAACAATGTCATTAAGGTTATGCCGGAGGTAAAAACTCTAGGATTCTATTTGGACTCCTCCCTCACCCTGAAAAAGCAAGTCAACTCTCTCTCCTCTACAACAGCCTACACCTGTAAATTAATCCGAGCTGCCAGACCCTTCCTCTCTAGTGTCAGCTGCATCACCTTGGCTAAAGCTCTTATCGTGTCTAGACTAGACTATTGCAACGCCCCGTATTCAGGAGCTAACAAGTATGTCACTGACAAACTCCAAAGATTGCAAAACAACGCCTTAAGAGCAGCGTTGAACATCCCACACAGAAAGCACATCTCTAAATTCCGGAAAGAGGCCCATTGGCTAAAAGTAAAGGACAGAATCCTCCTTAAAACCATATCCATCACGTCCAAATGTATCAACAATTTAGCACCTCCTTACCTATCAGAAAAAATCACCAGGAAATCCACAACCCGACCGTTGAGATCTGCCAACAAATTCTTGCTCGATATCCCTAGATTTAAACTTACCACGGCTAGAGGAACCAGCTTCCCTGTCAAAGCTTCGCAAGTATGGAATACACTCCCAATAGACCTTAGACGTCCCTTACCTTATGTCAGATTCAGAACCAATGCTCTCAAATGGCTTTGCTCTAATGACCCTTAACTACTGCACCCTGACAACCACTGCACCTGACAATACTACTGCAACTTACACGTCAGCCCTGCCTGTCCATAACTACAGCCGTAGGCACTCAATAACTTACGCAATGTTAAGCCGGACCGGTGTCTTGTATCTAACCAACTATATCTTTCCATGCTCCACGAATGGTAATGTTTATACTACGTCATCTACTGTATTAATTTTGTAATCACTTGTATCCTCGTATGACAAATGTCTGTACTGTTTCATTTACTGTACTTCACACTGTATCCACATGTATGCACATGCCTGCGACAGGCAATGTAACTAAACTTTGAGAATTATTGTACTGCTGCGCCCAGCTGCCCAATGGCTTGGTGCGCATTATCAAATTAATAAACGAACAAACAAACCTGTAAGAGTGCAGCAAATATTATGAAGGTACGCGACAAGTTGATGATAGTGAACATTTCCGAAGAACTGCATAGAGCAAGTCGTGATGGTTGTCTAGAGGTAACAAATGATCATGCTTAGAAGTTTGTGAGGTCCTTCTTGAAAGCCTCAAAGGAAGGAAAATGTTGAATAAGTTCGGAATTTAGGTGTCACACATTGCATTGTTGTAAAATCTGAGGCCTGTAAATTGGGTTGTATACGTCAGGCTGCTCAGATTGCAGGCTGAATTCCACGAGCCAAGCCCACGTTTCGAGTAGCCTGACAGCTGCTTTACCCGCCATGCAATCTTCCCCCCAGCCTCACTTCCCCTTAGCTTTCTGTCCCACCCACCCCTTACCTGATTGCTTCAGTGGCAGCAGCACCTCCACCACTGCTGTTGCTGCTCCATCTTCCTTCTAGTCACCATGGAAATGAAAGAGGGGCGCTGCTTGGAACTCAGTCTTCCAGCTCCATGGCAGCCATCTTGAGTCTGTTTCTTCTATGAATTAATGAGATGACGCAAGGCGTCGGTTCATTCATACTAAAAATTTTGCTGTTAGCACCCTGGGTTACCAGATTGGCAACCCAGGGTGCTAATAGCAATAATTCCCGATCCAGCACCTGGGCCAATCGGTAAGGCCCCCAATTCGCTCAGGCCCATACCTTGGGCCCAGGGCCATTACCACCTGATCCGGACTTCCAGATTGGTTATTATTGCTAAAATAGAGCATAATGTATTCATTGTAAGTCTTTTCAGTTTCAAATACTGCATTGATGCCATAGTATTTTCCAGTATATTCTTGTATCACCACTGTGATCATGAAACCTACAAAAACATGTTGAAAGGGGCTGGAGGAGCCCCCTCAGAATTTCCTAGCAGTACCCTGTCAGTGTGGGCCCGTCTCTCTCAGTCCTGTCGATACTGAATACATTATTTCCAATATGACCTGATATTTCACATATCACATGCACCTTCCAACATTGCTCAAGAGTGACTCCACACTTAATGTTTAAATCTTTTCAGTGTGGGATTCCAAGATGGCCACCGGGGTGTGAGGACCTGAAGCTCTGTGCTCCACCCCGGTCCGTGATATCAAGCACTGAGCCCGACCGCGAAGGGAGGTGCAGGGGCCAGTTTTTTGCGTACCATGGGAGTGAAGAATGTTGTACCCCTTTCCCCCGAGAGCAACAGTGAGGGAGCGGGGAGGAGCTGACGTGGAGGAACCAATTGATGGTGTAGTTACGCGGTCCCCAGCATGTGAGCGGACGGCGGTCAATCAGAGGATCCTAGTTCCAAATGCAAGACAGTAGATAAAGAAGTGAGACGGGTGTGCGCAGTCTGGAGCAGCGAGTGGAAGGCCCGGAGACTGGAGGTGGGCAGTGAGCGGTGGCTCTGCGAGCCAGAGCTGGGAGGAGAGCCAGAGCGCGGAGGCCTCCCTCCCCGCCTACCTCCGGTGATCCAACAGGGTCGAAGCAGAGGATTGCAAGCAACGCTCCCGGAAGATTGACAGGCAGGGGTGACATTGTGTGAAAGCCGGATCGTGGACACTACCCAGTTGAACCCTGGCTGATAGAGACGGTTTGAGAAGGTAGACTCAGTGCTGGCTACTTGAGGTGAGGAGGAGCGAGTGGAGCGGCTAACGAAGGAGGCAGTTGGTGAGAGGAGGTAATACCCGGGGCAAAGTGCAAGAACCATGGACATTTCGGGCAAACGCCGATGGGAAGACTGCAGGAGTTTTTGATAGGGTTCTGAGATACGTGCTCTGTACAAATTGCACAAGTGCAGATAGATCTGGAGGGGAGATATTTGTTTGTGCAAACACAGTGGGGAAATGAAACAATTACGATAGCGACAGTGTATGCGCCCAATAATGGTCAAGATGGTTTCTTGCGGCAGATGGTCACTAAACTGGAAAGCTTTGCAGTAGGGGAGGTGGTTTTGATGTGGGATTTTAATTTGACGTGGGATCCTACTGCAGATTGGAGCTTGGGGGCAAGACTGGGAGCCGTCAGCCTTTCCCATTCTCTCAGGGTGGCCTTTGATAGTCTGAACATGCAGGATTGCTGGAGGGTGCTGAGTGGGAGTGAGAAGGGGTATTCGTGTTATTTATGTCCACCACTCCATGTCTAGGATAGATTATGTATGGGCCTCAACAGGGATCATGAGGGAGATGGGGGAAATAACAGTGGGGGTGATTGCATTGTCGGAACATGCTCCTCTTACAATACAGGTAAAGGAGTACAGGGAACACAGTAGGCTGTGGATTGGAAGTTTCCCGAAAAACTCCTAAATGAGGAACGGACTATAGAGACCATAAGTGAGAAATCTGAGGAGTATTTTGTCAACAATGATACCCATGATGTCACACAGGAGGGACTTTGGGAGGCATTCAAGGTTGTAATGCATGGGGAATTGATAGCTCTTAAAAGCCAAATGGAAAAGCAGTGGAGGCGGCTACAGGAGGAATTGGAATCCCAGGTGCGGGAGGTTATGGGTGTTATAGTGGAAAAAAGGACAAGGGTGTTACAGAAAAAGATAAAACACGTAAAGGGCCAATTACAGCTGCTGCATACCCGTAGGGCTGAATGGGCATTGTTGAGGATTAAACAGAGGTTTTATGTGAGCGCTAATAAAGCGGATAGACTATTGGCAAGACAGCTGAGAGAGTCTAATGTGGACCAGACCATTATAAAGATAACAGAACCGGGGGGCGAGCGGTGGGGTGGTAACAGTCAACAAAAATCATGGAGGTGTTCGCCAAGTTTTATGAATTGCTCAATACTTCAGGGAACCCTACACAGGAGGCGGCGGAGGAGTATATGGAATCGGTATCAGTACCAAAAGTCACACCAATAGAAAGGGAAGTATTGGAGAGGGATATCAGTGAGGAAGAGGTGAGGGCGTTAATTAAAACTCTACCTTTCAATAAGGTCCCGGGGCCTGGTGGCTTTCTAGCATCGTTTTACAAGCGATATAGTGGGAAACTTGTACCGAGACTTACAAAACCTTTTTAATGCAATGGTGGCTGAGGAGAGAGTGACAGTCTATGGCGGAGGCTAAGGTGGTGGTATTTAAGAAACCAGACAAGGACAAAAAACAATGTGGGTCATATAGACCCATTGCTCTAATGAATCTTGATGCTAAGATTTATACGGGAATATTAACTGCCAGACTATCCCTTCTGCTCCCTACACTCATCAACCCGGAAGAAGGATTGTACACCTAGTCGAGAAAACTACTAAGCAGCAGGTTCCATTGGTGTTGATATCGCTAGATGCGGAAAAGGCATTTGACCGCGTCGAATGGCTGATTTTATTTGCCGCTCTTGAGCGCATGGGACTAGGGCCTAGGTTTATAAAAATGATACAGGCGAATTATAAGAACTCAGTGATCCGATTAGCGAGTAATGGTGGTCTCTCCCGAACTATTGCCATTGCGTGAGGTACAAGGCAAGTGTGCCCCCTCTCCACACTATTGTACGCAATCTATCTGGAGCCCCTGCTTGAAAGGCTCAGGTGCAATGAGAAAATGAAGGGAATCATAAGGTTATCGCTATTGCAGATGGCATGCTGGTGGCATTGACAGAACTAAAGACATCAATACTGGAATTGGTGGCGGAGTTGTGTATAGTGGAGAAGATTTCAGGTTTTAAGGTTAATATGCAAAAGTCAGAATTTCTTGGCTTGGCGATTACCCCAGAACAGTGTAGGGAATTGGCGCAACACTCCCCTTTTAGAGTTGCTGATAAAGATATACAGTATTTAGAAGTGAACATTGCAGATACCATTCCATGAATATATGACAGAAACTATCCAGAAATGTTGAGACAGATCCGGTTAGACCCGGCAAAATGGAATCCATTTAAAATAGCATAGTTAGGTTGCATCACAATGGTGAGGATGGTCAAAGTACCAAGGCTTTAATATTATTTTCAGGCGCTACCAGTGTCATTTCCGCTTATCTTTTTCACAATGCTAAATAAGGACATCTCAAGATGTATTTGTCAAAATAGAC
The DNA here is from genome assembly GCF_040938575.1 of Ambystoma mexicanum. NCBI lineage: Eukaryota > Metazoa > Chordata > Amphibia > Caudata > Ambystomatidae > Ambystoma > Ambystoma mexicanum. The sequence goes on from NC_090933.1 coordinate 1,089,867,252, forward strand.
ATCCACGTCAAAAATGTAAATGTGGGTCGTCTATCCAGTGATTCACCATGCGTCGTGTGTCATTATACAAAATAAATGATACAGCGTAATAAAGAACCAGTCAGTTTTACGATTTGAAAAATGTATTAAAAAAACAAAAAAGACACACTTAATACAGAATTAATGGAAGTCATTCCACAAACATGACAATACAGCAAAGAAGAAACGTATACATTCAGACAATGATGGAGAGTGCATTTATAGGATAACCATATATGGGGCATTCTTTTCTGACGTGGCTAAGACGTTTCAGTGGTATGTCAGATGGGGGCATCGTAAATTTGTGGGGGGGTGGGTAAAGATTCCTTAAACCAGCTGGTATTCCACCCCACACCAGGACTGGGGAAATGGGTTCTGCTCACAGGGTTATCTATAGGGCTGTGTTGTTGACGAGGAGTAAGGGAGGCACCAGATTTTAGCCGCTCCAGAAGGCATCGTTGAGCAACATTGCCCAAAATGGATGCTGGGTATTTAAATCAGCGACTGCAAGCATGAACTTGTTCCAGCCGATGGGGGCATCTATTATAGATGCAGGGTATTGATTCGTAACACCCCACACTAGATTGTGAAGGTTCAAACCCCTTACAACTCTGCCTCTGTAAATAATCTCGCCCATATTGGTCCAGCCGGCCACATCCTTTGCAAGTTCCATCTATGAAGCAATAGTTCCGCATTAGGTTTATAGCGTTGGCGAAGGGTCTTCACCATGTCAACCCCAACTGGATCTGACCCTGGTGGAGCCATCACACCTCTAGATTCCTCGGGCGACATGTATAAAGTTAGTTTCTTTCTCTCAACATCGCTTTGTCAGGCATGGTTTAAGTATTTATTCAAACCATCTGTGTATAAGGCCGCTTTATCATGCAGCGTGAATCAGGTCTGTTCAAAACATCCTTCATTTCCAAGTTGAGACGCATGGCAGCGACCGTACGTATATCCAAATCTGGCAGGGGAATGGGGGTTGTCAGACTTTGTAACTGCCAGCTGTCCACCAAATACATTTTATGGGTGTGCTCCATCACTGACATCCCTGCAAGTTGGTGATTAGTGGTAGGGCTATGCCTATCAAAGACCCTATGAACCCGCCAGCCTGCTAAACTGCTTTTCTTTTAGCCCCTTAGCGATATTCGCTTATTGACCAGCTTCTTGCTGGCCTTCTTTTTCTTTTTCAACACACTTATTTGACGGTGTGTTAGGGGCATGTGTCCCTTTAAAGTGTTCTGACCAATCTCCGAAATAGTGGCCACCAAATCGTCACGGCCGTGGCTAGAAGGGCCTTGTATTGTTGAGGGGTGGCATATGCAAGCATTTTGAGCAGCTCAATGTTTCTCTGTATGCGTGTCGACATAGTGAAAGCACAACCAGCTACTGATGCTGTAATGCAATTAATGTTGCTTTTTAGGTGTCTTTTTAGGGATATACAAAGCGGGTAACCCCAGCAGGAATATATCGGGTGCAATCTATAATACTCTAGAGTAGTTGTTTTTAAATCAACCAGGAGATATTTGTAGGGTTTACTGGTCGCGTCTTCAAAAGCCACCATAAAGAAACACATTTATCACAGCTAGTTTTTGTTTAGCCTGGGGGGTTTTAAATAACACTATTTAACTAGCATTTAGCATTATATATCTGTTACTCTTGCCCTGGTTGAGCAAGCTCAGCACAATGTAACAAATGCTTAGATCGCAGTGTTGAAAGTATTGAGTAAAGGCTTTTTTCTAGCTCAGCGTTCTGGCCCCCCTCATCATCAAATCGTCCACTATGATCCTATTCACCATGCTAGGTGGAAGTAAACTATCGTCATTGAGACTGTTGGGCATACCCTCTACAAACCAAAGGTGTTTAAACTGCTGGTGCAAGGTGGTATAAAGAGGTTGCTAGCAGCTGTAGAACCACACAATATTATCAGGAAGGTGTGTCATCGCTGTGTGGGCATTTTCTAGACGTTTTCTGCAAAATAACTTGTACTGTAGTTGGAAGGCCCTGCCAGCACACACCTGAACAGATGTTGTAGCCTGGTATCCATAACGACAAATACTTGAGCACTAACAAACAATGTACATATATCTACGTTTGAGCGCCCCCGGTGAGGTTAAATAACATCGGGTGTTTAGCCTTTCAACCTTTTAGGCGTTGGTAAAACAAACACTGCGGTATCTGGGTGTGTTTATTCTGCGCTTAAATACCACGTGAAAACCTACAAATGAAATGCATGGTCTTCTCTAGTGTACCTAAAATCAGTGAATAAAAACATGTGACAGTTTTTGCATATTTTCTTCAACAATATGATATTAAAGACTCTATAAAACACACATCCACTGTATATGATACACAACAAACCTTTAGATGTTATAATGAATCATCCAATATCTAGCGCCCCATCCCATCACCCCTGTTCTCGAGGCCCGTTGATAAATCAAAAGAACAACTCCGGTAGTCGGGCCCACAGACATTCCATGGCCCTTAATGAATACAAAAAAAGAACAACTCCATTCGTTGGGGCCCCAGACAGTCCATGGCCCTTGATGAATAAAAAAAAGAACTTCACTGATCGGGTCCCCAGACATGCCATGGCGCTTGATGATTTGACAAAAACAGGCTGCCTTTTCCTCGTACCGTCAAAACAATGCTTCACACTTAAATACTGTGGTGGTATCATCACATCCTGTAGTGCCGGTTCATGGGGTCAGAACAGCTATCTAAAGCAACCCATGATTGATATCTTGATGTCTGTGGCATTCTCACAGCTGCATGTCCTTTGGTAATAACGAAACAATGGGGGCCATTACAGGCTCTCAGGCTTGTGGATAACAATGGCATCCAAAAACTCTACCCATTCCAAAGACACTTGTTGCTGGAGCTCCTTGAACTATCCCAGAAACCATTCTCCGCTGTTGTTGGCAAACCTGTCTGAAACCCTCAAAATGCAAAGACTATGTATGCCCTGCATCCCCATCAAAGACTGTGTTGACATACTAGCCCCTTCATCGTGGTCTTCATAAATGCTTCCTTCACCAAAAGCACTGTTCCAGCCAGCCTCAAAGAAGCATGGGTCCTCCCTCTCCTACAACATCCCTACACCCAACAACAGGCCAATCACCACTGTCCCCTTCCTACTAGAAATTCTGGACTGAGCAGCCTACCTGTAAATTCAGCAGTACCTTGAGGATAACCAAATACATGGGATGCTGTAATCAGTTTCCCCCAGGCACGGCTCTGAATCTGCCCTTGTCGACCTAAACAATCAAGCTACGTGAGATTAGGGATGAGGGAAACTCTGCTTTGCTCCTCCTCCTAGACTTATCTGCAGCATTCGAACTGGTCAACCACCAAATCCTTTGCCACCACCTCACCACCTATGCCAATTTCTCCCCATCAGACACTGCCTGAATCACATGCTTCCTAGAAGGGAGAGTCATGAGAGTCTTGTTGGAGATCGCTAATGCCTCTCCCTCTCCCTCTCCCATCACTTGTGGTGTACCACAAGGGTCCTGTATCTCCCCGAACCTATACAATATCTTTACCAGGCCACTATTCAACATTTTGCTGACGACACACAAATCCTGATCTCACTCTCAGGCACCTATGCAGATGATTCTGATACCCTCAATATCTATTCCACAATACAGGCTTGGATGGCAGCCAATCATCTATGTCTCAACAGCAACACAACTGAATTTGAAATTTTCCATCCACCAAGTGCCCTAACGATTTTCAACAATCAATACACTGCTTCCAGATTGACAATTGCTCAATTCTATCTATCTATCTATCTATCTATCTATCTATCTATCTATCTATCTATCTATCTATCTATCTATCTATCTATCTATCTATCTATCTATCTATTCACTTTTTGTATTGTGCTTTACACCCATGGGTCTCTAAGCGCTCACTGGACAAATACAACAAGAAACATGTAAAGTCATAGCAGGAGGGACGTACAATAGGGGTTAAGATAGGATTAGTCTGGGCCTGAGTCAACCAGATATGTCTTCAATTGTTTTTTGAATTGAGTAGTTGGCTCGTTGCTCTTAAGGATTGGTGGCAGCTGGTTCCAGAGCTATGGGCCTCAGGCATTGAAGCTTGTGCTGCCCAATTTTTTCAACAGGACACAGGGTTTCTGTAAAAGAGTGTCTTTATTCGATCGGAGGGTGCGACGAAAAGGCATTTTGGAGATTCTAGTTGAGTGATAGTAGTGGTCTTTACCTGTTAAGCAGTTATGGATAATCATAATGCCTTCAAATCTGATTCATTGGCTAACTGAGAGCCAGTGTAGTTTCCTACAAGCGCTGGTAACATGGGTACATCAGCCAATGCTGCAAACGTCCCATACCGCTCCGTTCTGAATCACCTGAAGACTTCATATGTTTGCCTGAGATTAACCAATTAGTAGGCTGTTGCAATAGTCCAGCTTGGTGTTGATGATGGCAGCTGCAATCATGGCCTGTTGGTCTCTGAGCGATAAGGACGAAGTTGCCACAGCAGGGGAGTATAGTAAGAGCAGGAGGATTTAAGATAAAGCACATGTTTATTAAAAGAAAGATGAGGGTCAAAATAGACCCCCAAAGTTTTCACATGATCGGAGACCTTGATCAAGTTATCTGCGATCAGAAATCTAATGTAGGATGGGCAGGCCTTTTAAGTTTTGTCTGTGTGCCAAGAATGAGTAGCTACGTTTTCTTATTGTTCAAAGCTAGGGAGTTTTTAACCATCCGAAAATGTATACTGTTAAAAATGAGGTTTGTCATTTGGAGGTATTTGCTGTAGTGGCCTGAGAGTTCAAGCGCAATCTGGGTGTCGTCTACATAATTAGTTAATCGTACACACAAGAGGAAAGCAGGTGACACAGGGGTTTTATGTAAACATTGAGCAAAAGCGGCGAAAGGCATGATCCTTGCGGGACCCCGCAGGTTAGTGTTCCTTTAGTGAAGTGCGCATTGTCCTTGGTTACATAGACATTGCGCGGACCAAGGAAGGATGTAAGCCAGTTAGCTACAGGGATTGAGCATCCGCTCACTTGTATTAGTCTGTCCGCCAGGATGGTGTGATCAACAAGATCAAAAGCGGCCGACAGGTCTACGAGAAGCAGCAAAGCCTAACCACCTCTGTCAATGATCTCAATGATGTTGGACTTGAGATCTTAAAGGGCAGTTTTGGTTCTGTGATTCGCACGGAACCCAGACTGGCCAATGGCGAGAATATTATTATCCTGCACATAGCTTTGGTACTGGTTAATTGCTAATTTGTCCAGAATTTTTAAAAGAAAAGGGACGTTAGTAATCGGGATGAAGGTTTCCAGGGTCATTCATATCAAGACTCTTCTTTTAGCAAAGCCGACATCTAGGCTTCCTTAATGCTTTCAGGAACAAAGCCTTCAACAAAGGAGCGATTAACAGGTGTGGTTACGCATGGCACAAGTGAGCTTTGAAAGTCTTGAAAGAGTGAGGCTGGGAAGCTATTGCCTATGACATCTTGAACCACACTTTCCGATACCTCACAGAAGGAAAAAGAAGGTGGGTAGTGGTCAGGAGAAAGACATATAGGGGGAGTTCCGATTTCGGAGGGTTGTACTAATTTGAAGTGGTCCACAATGTTTTGTTGGTGTGTTTTAGTTTTCTGCTCAAAACTGTTGTGGATAAATTGACACCAGGCATTATCTGCTGCCGGAAGAGGTTCAACTGGAATGCCCTTTAATTCAGTTAATTCAGAGAGTACTTTAAACAGTTCCCTCGGCTTAGATTTAGCAGGTTTAATTCTGGTATTTAGTTTTATCCTCTTTAGCTTTCAGCAGAGGTTTCTAGTAGGATTTCATGGAAGATCTATAAGAAGAAAGAGATACATCAGAGGGAGATTTGTGCCAGTGGTGCTCTGCTCTTCTCTTTTTGGCTCTAGCAACAAGGATATCAGGGGATAACCACATCTTATGAGGGGTTACTTTTTTTGGAGATGGCTGTTTCAATGGGGCCAGAAGTTCAAATGACTGATTGATGGCGTTACTAATCGTTGTGGTAAAAATGTCCAGGGGTATGTCCTTGTCCAGGGAAGGAAACAAGGCGAGAGCAGTAGATGCAAATATGTTGTGTGTAATTCCTTTGGAATTCATAATAGGTGCGGGTCATTTGGTAGACGCCTGAGGTTTCACCCTCTCTATATAGGAAGAGGCTTCCAAGGCAATGGAGAGATGATCAGACCATGGGCAGGTCTGGGTCTTAACTTTGGAGATCACCATATTGTGAGACACTATACAGTCTAGGGTGTTACCTGCAACATGGGTAGGACCCGCGACTTGTTGTAGGAATCCAAGATTTAGTAACGTGTGTGTGAGATAGATACAGCATTTTGGCATGTGGGGTCATTAGCCCATAAGTTGAAGTCACCAAGGACTATAAAAGGTGAATGTGATTTAGTAATGTTGACAATCAAAGCCAAAAGCTGTTTCTCAAAGGAGGGTGTGACTATTGAAGGTCTGTGTAGGATAAGGACACTAAGAGAATTGGTAGAGTTAAGTTTGAATTTAGCTAACAGTATCTCAGTGTTCGATGTGGGGTGTGCTAGAAATATACAAAGATAAGCATTTACGGAATATCAGGGCACCTCCTTCACCCTTGCCCGTAACCCAGAGTAGAGGGGTGAGCAGCATTGTGAAGCCAGGTCTCAGTGAGTGCTATGATATATGATTCAGTAATAAAGTCTGCAACCTCTATGGCTTGATGTATTAATGACCGCGTATTACCCAAGATACATTTAAGGTGCATAGGATACAGAGAATATAAAGCTTCTGAATCGGGTATTGGAGTAGCATGAATGCAGTGGGCCTCTGTACTAGGTGGAGACATAAGAGGGTCCTTAGTAGTGTTACAATTACTAGGAGAGGAGGAGGCGAGGGTAGGTGTGTAATGTGCAGCAGCTGATGTAGTTATCGGCAGACATACTACGTTGATATCAGAAGCATTAGAATCTGCAGACAGGGTAGCAAGTCTTAACAGTCGATTCCTTTGAATGGCAGCAAGTAAGCTGCAGCGTGTAGACACACCTTCTACACCCACCCACCCAATGCCCACCCTCTCTAACCTCACCCACACCTGCCCATCCTACATGTACCAATCCACCCTACCCTGACTCTCTCTACCCCCACCCATTCTACACCCATCCTCTCTATCCTCACCCACTCAATGCCCACCCTCTCCACCATCACCCACCCAATCCCCACTATCTCTATCCCCACCCACACCCTGTCTACCACCAACCACCCTACTGCACTCTCTCTACCCACCACCCACCTACCTTACCCCCACACTCGTCTTTTCACTTAACAGTATTTCATGTTGTCCACTCTTAACCTTGCTGATGAGCTTCGCATTTTTATTTCTTTGACCAAGGGTAGATACCTAACCTATGTGTGGATAGACTGGGATCTTCACAAGTTCGATGTGGTGAACGGAGGATAGCACAGGGGCAACATGCTGGTCTTGTAAATAAAACCACGTAGAGCAACAGAGGGTCGAATCCCAGATCCACGCTTAGAAACCTAACACAGGTATACCTAAAAATTGCTACCCTGTCTTTTTAGACTTTCAAAACGCTACTCCGTCATCTTACTCATTTACTTAATTTTTTACATGGAAGTAATTTACAACCTTTCAAGCGTATATTTTGACTGAACGAAAAATGGAATGACTTCCAAATGTTTCGGCCTTAGAAAGTATTCCTTTCTCTTCTAAAAAGAAAATAACGGAAGCAATGCGACACATATTATGTCCCAGTGACATAATCACATTAACAGCTGTGCCCGTGTAGCACACGTTTGCACTGGCCTTTATGCCGCGACGAAAACAATTGATACTGTGCAAATATGTGTTACAGCAATGGTTTTTTCCACTGGGAGAATTTCTGTTCCTCTACAAAACTGCACTGGAGTGGTGCACTTGTTGCACGACAGTAGCACCTACACTGCACTTTCAAATATAGAGCATTTCTGCACGGATTGCATGCAGTACACGTGCGAACCCTGATTTGCACATGTTAACATCCTCTATAAGCATTTCACGGAGGCAATAAAAACAAAGTTAGTAAAAAAGCCACAACCAATTATTTTAACCGAGGTAAGTCCGCTAAAGCCCGCAATTTCAAGCAACTACAGTGCAGTTATACAGAGGGGTGAATGTTAATGTTAATGTTAAAGGACATTTGTACCGCGCACTATCACCACCGTAGTGCTTCCTTGGCGCTCTACTTAAATGTACTCACGGGTTTCGGTTCTCGTTGCTCGGATCATCTCTGTGGTGGATATCTGAGGAAGCCCCTGGTCCTAGAAAAAGTAAACAAAACATAAAAAGACAATTGTATAATCTTTGTCATACGTTCTGTGCAAAATCCATTCTCCTAATTGGACATATTTTTAATTTTTTTCTCCGGATGATTGCCGTACTTGCCTCGTACCTAAATGTAAAAACAAGAACACAAGTACAGCATTCATTTTTAGTTTTGCCTCCATATATTTGTGCTTTAGTGAACCTTGTGATGCCCAAGGTACACACAATAAAGAGCACCTGAGCATCAGTTAACACAATGATCCTCTTTGCGAACAGACCTTGGAGGTTTGGCCACTGGACGTTTTTAGACTTAGCAGGCCTCCAGAGGACTGGTAAATCAGAGTTTGCGTTTGATAGATTTACTGTTCAATAAGAGATTTTTTTTTTTCGACTGCAGTACATCACACCAGGACATTGTTACCCCAGGTTAACTGGGCCTCTGCACAGGCCTGGACAGACAACACAGGAGCCGTAGTTTCACTCAACCTTCCCTTTATTCACTCCAATACAATCTGATCTCTCTTCCCGCCGTCCCTCCCCTTTCTCCGACCTCCCGTTCCCTCCTCTTGGCCCGGGTCCTTCCGCCATAGAGAGGCTCATCCTGTTTCCCTTGGAACACCCCTCCCCGCCCCACTTAACATGAGACTTCCCGGGCTACATTTGTTCAGTCAGCCGCTGGGGTCTCCTTACGATCCGATGAGGCCTGCCAGGTGACTCACGGGTCTCGCCCGCATTTTCTCGTTGCAGTGTTTCGTATGCCTCTTCGCCCTCTGCTCCCTCCGTCTTGGCTAACACCTCTTCCTTTGGTTTTGGTTCCTGTTCCTTCAGGTATAACTCGCGGAAAAGGGAGGCATTCAACGTCATCTCGCCGTGGTCCCCCCGTCGTAGTTATCACCTGTCCTTTTGTCCACTGTCACTACGAGGGGATCCGCGCGGTCTCGTCAATCCCTCCTTTTGTATTGTCTTGCGTGTTCTATGGCAGTTTCCTTGAGCGTGAGTTGTGGCTCCTTTGCCTTTCGTTTGCGGTCTGGCCTTTCTTTGGCTTTCCCTGTCGCTCTTGCATCTTGCTCAGGTATGTAGTCCTTCCCCTGGCTACCTCCGAATGATTTGTACTGGATGTCGATGAGGGCATGCGCTAGTGCCATCCGATAGCTGAAATGGCTGCACCCTGTGCGGGGCTCGGTACCATCTGGATGGCGGCGGGTACTCTGCGGACCGTGACGTTGGGTGCCGTGGTGTCATATGACGTGGTGCTGATCATTCTCCCGTATTCTCCCTTGTACCCGTCCTGGGAGTGGTAGTGGTAGTGGTTCCCCCCCCCCCCGGTTTCGGCATCTTGTAAGGCTCTGGATGTTCGTATGACTCAGGAACATCTCGCGGGACGGGCTGAGAGCATGTGCTGTACTCCTGATCAGATCCGTACCTCCCTGGGTGACTCAACTCTGGGTAAGGTAGGTGCTCGGGCCTGCGTGGGCTGGGTGGATAGTTGTATGCATGGAAGTGGCGCCTGGGTGGGTCAATGTTCATGTCCTCGATGGCCCTCATGACGTCTGGCCGTGCCGCCGCCGGCCTCAGGTACCTCTCTCAGGGTGGCGTTTCCTGGTCCCTTTCATGTGTTGGCCGTTCGTTGGGCCCTCTTGTTTGTTCTGGTTGTCTTGTCGGGCATGGTGGTGGTGTCGGTCGGTATGCAGGGGGTGCAGGCAGTCTCTCTCTGCACATCGCCTGTAAGTGGTTTTCTTGGCCACATCTCCAGCATCTCTGTCCGATGGCCGGGCATGGTCGTCTGTGTGCAAACTCAAATCCGCACCTGTAACATTGTTTGTCGCTCAGGGTTAGGTGCTGTGGGCTTCTGAGTCCTTATCTTCTCCAGGGTCATGTAGTCCTAGTGTATCTCGGCTGCCCAACTGTAAGGGTTGTGATGGTCTCACACGTTTTTAGGGGTTTTGAATGGCGGCTGCCTGTATGTCCACTCGCTCGTATATTCTTGCTAGGTCAATAATTTCTTGTAGGGACAGGGGCTTTTTGAGTAGGTGCTTCCTGAGCATTGAAGAGGTGCACCCTTCTATGATCCTCAACCGTATTGCCTCATCGTTGAAGTTGGTGAAGTCGCAGCACATGATTTTCCTCTGGAGACGGATGACAAACTCTCCTATGGACTCATGTGGAAGCTGCGCGTGTTGATTGAATGCGTAGCGTTCGTAGTCTTTGTTGGGGGGGTACTATAAGCTTGTTGTGGATTGCAGCGAGAAGGCGTTGGTATGTGCTTCTTTCTTGCATGGGGATCGTTTTCATGACCCCTTTGATCTCTTTGCCTGCTAAATTGGTGGATATGTCCACCTTATTTGGCGGGTCGTGGTCTCCTACTGCCCGCATGAAGTCCTCAAATTCTTCAACCCATTCTTTCCACCTTTGGCCTTGGACATGGTGCGGGTGAAGGGTAAACAGGTTGGGCTGTCTTAGAACCGTGGCAGGGGAAGCATGCTCTAGGTTTGCAAGGGCAGGTGCTCCTGCGTCGGCATCTTGTTGTGCTTAGTCAACCATCTTGATGGGTTTTTGTGATGTTGGTTCCTTTTCCCACTGTTGGCGTTGTCGGGCAGTGGCTGCAGCGGTGTCAGGCCGGGCAGTGTTGCTGTCCTGTGTTCCTCCTCCTTATCTGAGGCTTTAGTGCCACCTGCTGTGATGCGTTTCAGATCTGCTCGTCGTTGGGACCTTCTCCTTGACTCTGGCCCTGAGTATTTGGGTGTGATCTGGCCGTGGGCATAGGGGTTCTGGGGTCCAGGGTAGTGTGTTGGGCCTCCAGACATTCTGGAGGTGTCTTGGGGCCACACATCTTTCATGCTGCTTGCTGTTCTGGGGTGCACTGGCCTGAGGCCTCTCTAGTGGGCTGGTAGTTTTGTGACTGTCTGTGGTGGTTTTGCAATGTTGGGACGTGGCTTTATGGGGTGGGGCACAGCATGGGGAGGGGCGGGTTTGCATAGTGCCGGTGGTGTGAGCCTGTGGCGACTCCTGTCTAGTTGGCCTTGATGCTGGACTGTTGTCTCTAACACGCCACTCTCTTTGGCCTGGTGCGTCCTGTCGTAGCGCAGTTGATGTTATGTGTTTCCACCATGGGCCCTTGTCGCTTCATGCTTTCTGCATTTTAGCGCCTCTCTCTCGGGTTTGTTTGGTACAGGAATGCGGGCAGGCAACACTCTGTGGCCCCACCTGTGCAGTAGTATTCGTTGGCACGCTGTGCGCATGCAGAATCACTGTGTCGTGGTCTGAATTGGCACCACATATCTAGGTGGTGTGTGGTGCCTGCTTTTTCTGGGTGGTGTTAGGCGGAAACCTGTGCAGTTCCCTCTGGGACCACTGCAAAAGATTTAGGACTACAGGTGTTTGGCAGTAAACCCACTTGGTAGCAGTCTGTACCACACAGATTCACTTGGTAGCTGTGGCTGAGCAGTCAGACTTCCCTCAAGAAGAGTTAAGCAGCATGTGGAGTATACAATATAGGGCAATTCTTCACAGTAAGACAAGCAAACACGTACAAGGCTTCAGTGTAAAGATATAAAGGTATTTATTTATAACGGAACATCTATAGAAACACTCTGGCACTATCACGGCAAACAATTCAGTTACAATTACTCTACGAAGCAAAAGATCAATCCCCCTAACAATAGCTCGACAAGTCTAGGTTTTACCAGCATCACTTATTTGCAGACAGAGGTGTATGCTGCCACCTAGATGGCACTCTAGTATTCGTTAGGACGGGAGAGAAAAATAAGTAGGTTACGAAATCAACACAGTTCAATACTTCACGGGAAAAATGCAAGGCAAGAAGACAAGAACCACAATAGATCATAAGGTTCAGAGGCCAGGCCCACTCGGAGAGAGGCAAGGCGATATGTCCCAAAAAGTCTCTTTGTGGAAATGCGTTCGAGTCTTTGTAGCAAATTGTTATCGGCAGATTGAACCAGTTCAGAACAACACGCTAGAGAAAGCTTGGAGGCGACCCTGTGGAGAGGCGAGGATTAAGACACCCCACTCTATCCGGCAACAAGGGAAGCCAGGCGGACACAGTACCTTGATTGTGGAGAGACAGCTCCGGCGCGGGCAGTTGTTCCTGGTGGTGGATGCACGTCCGGTCTTTGCCAAGAGAAGAGAGGATCTCGTCGTCGAAGGAAAGTTGAAGATCGTTGCACCACCAGGGAAGAGACCAGCCGCGGAGTGCTCCGTCACAAGGCACCACCTTTTGGTCGCAGTACAGGGGTAGTGGCTATCCGGTTGCCGAGGTGCTCTGCACGGGAAATTCGACCACTGCATCCTGAGGTGAAGAAAAAGCAAAGGGGACTGGTTGTTCCCACCAGTCAGGGGAAGAGACTCTCCGGCAGGGAGATCTCCTCTGTCGTTGGGAAGCGGTGAGTCGGTTCAGCAGGGCTCCACCGGAGGTGTCGTCGTTGCAGGTCGGCTCAGCTTTACCCTCGTCGGATTCTTAGGTCCTGTGGCGACTTCTGAAGATCCAGTCCCAAAAGCCCTGCTTTTATGCAGAAAACCCCCATTCATTCAGCCTAGCTGTCAATCAACACATGCTAAGTGGTTAGCGGGGAGGCTCACCACTTGGGCCAATCACACCAGAGTGCGACCGGAGTTGGCAAGGCAACTCGGTCCAGGGTGCCTAAACCCCCTCCCACACCCCTGTGGTAACCCAGACAGAATGGCACCACTTCGGAGGGTCTCTGTACAGAGGCCCGCCAAAAGTGGAACAAAGGGCTCAACCTTTGGTTTAGGAGTCACAGAGACGAACACAGACGCCATTTTAAAAAGCCGAGTTCTGGCAGAAAATACCATCCGATAGACTTATTTAAGATAAGTAGACCGGAGATATGTTAGAGATTAACGAGAAACAGAATCAATCTCTAACAATGGGAAGAATCCCATAGGGTTATATTCAGGGTCGAATATAACAAGTAGTTTCCACTGCCACCAGCCAAAACTCGACGAGGGGGGACGGTACAGTGCCCCCTCGAACAACAGACCCAGGAGTAATCGAATTACCCCTACTAGTACGTCCACAATAGGATGGTTTGTACTAGTTCTGTTAGTAAATTTAGGTCTAGTAAAGCCAATGGTGACTTTACATGTCTGGGGAGACAGTAGTCAGTCCCCGGGTATGGAGTCTATGATGGAGGTCCGCTAGGATGCCCCAGTGTTACGGCACGTAGGGTGCAGTGTAACACACATAGCAAAACATATGAGACCCTATGGAGTAAAAGACCCCATAGCCCATAGAACACATTGACATTCAAAGGAATTACACACATTCATGTCCAAGAGTGGGAGAAAAAAGAGTCTCACTCTTGGCAGGATGAAAAAAACAAACTCCAGAGATCCAGCAAAGCTGCTGGCGGACTCACTAGGTTAGGAAATTCAGCCTAAACAGAGAATTCTCCCTAACAGGTGGGTATCCGCAGAATATCTCAGCGGTATATGGCACCCGGGACCGCTGTTATGTGGGGTTGTGGGTTATTGTGGTGCTCCACATGGCTCTCAGGGGCTCAAGTGTGTTGGGGCAAGGATCCCCTTACCGTAGCTTCAGGTGTCCACCTGGGGCGGGACGTAATATTCTGGCACAGTCTCTCTGCAGCTGCAGGCTGTTCTTCTCTGTGGCACCATGTCGGGAGTTGGGAGATACCACTATGGACCATCAGGTACAGCAACTGGTCTAAGCTGTCCAGTCTTTAACAGCAGAGGTACAGCATCTAAAACAGGAGAACGCTGTTTTAAGGCAACAGGTGGGTTGATCGCCCCAATGTTCAGAAGTCCCTCCAGGGCCTTTGCCTGGGGGTCGATTTGGTGGAAACCCCCATAAAGTAAAGGAGTTCCTGGACTCATGTACGGTGCAATTCGCTTTCAAAGGAGCCTATTTCCATACCGATCGAGATCGGGTGGGGTACATGATCTCCCAGATGACAGGGCCAGCATTAGCTTGGGCAACACCATTAGTTACTTTGAACAACCCCATCCTAGATTCTCACACGTCCTTCTGTAACAGCATTAAGAGTATGTTCGGCAGGCAAGAGCATACTATGGCCTACCAGGAGCATTTCTTGGACTATATTTCTCGGTTTAGGGGGTGGCGCTGTTAAGCAGCCTAAGATGGCTGCCTAGCTCTTTCGCTCTGTGTGGCCTCGGCAGTTATCTGCTAACATCTGCGGTTCATTGAGCCCCCGACGGCTATAACTCGGGAAAATCGCGGCTTGCCGTCCTCACCCTGTATCCTGTGAGTTTGGCCCGGATCTGTACATTAGAAGACTGCCTGTGGCTGCGGCTGATCGAGAGGGGTGCCGGCCCCGACCTACACCGAAGTGCCCTCCTGCTGCGGCTGCGTGTGGGAGGCCTGAACGCATCAGCTGCTGGCCTGCAGCAGGCGGCTGAGGCCCAGCGCGCCTGTGTGGAGCTGCCCTCCCATTGGCTATTGACGAGGTTGCTGTGCGGTGGGGTAGTGGCCGGGGCCTGCGCTGGAGCGCGCCCCGGGTTCCCCCCCGCCATCTTCTGCATCGGAGCTCTTACTGCTGGCTGTGTCTCGGCCGCCGCCGGGAGCCGCGGGGCTGCGGGTGCCCGACCCCGGTGGACCAGGTGAGAAGGTTGGGGGACGCACTTTCTGCTCCCTGCTGGTGCGGCCGCGGCCGCGTATATATGTTTAATACCCGCCGAACCTCGCGGGGAGGAGGGCGAGATCCGGCTTCGGCTCCGTTGTCGGGACTGGGCTCGGCCGCTTTGGGCCCGCCCCCTGGAGGCACCATCTGCCACTCAACGCTCTGCTGGGCCTCGGCCGGTGCGGCGGCCCCTCACCCCTCAGCACTTTACCATCGGTTTGATCCCCTGGACGAGGAAGCATATTTTTTCCGCTACACTGGTGGGGCTCACTGTACCATAACTATTGCAATCCTGCCTCCCAGCACTTTCACTTGATGACGGTCTCCTGCCTCTGCTGGTGCTCTAACCATTGCTGTCACTCTGCAGGCTTGCCTCCTCTGCCGCTGCGGTTGTCTGGCCCCCGCAGGGCCCCTGCACAACTCCCTCCAGCTAAACCCTGGGCGCTCCGACCCCACATACCTGTCTGCGGCCCCTGCTCCTCCTGGGACACACTGTAATATTGCCTGGTGACCAGTCAAGTATTCGCAATCCTCCCCAGCTGTCCCCCCCTGTGGGCACTACCTGTAGGTCACCTAAATAACCAATCTCACTCCAGCAATGTCGAACAGATCCAAGGGAGCTGCCAAGGGGGGAGCCATGGACAAGTTTGCCAAGGCCGTCCCGAGGGCCGAGGCGGACCAGACGACACCCTTGCAGGAGGAGCCTGAGGTTGCCCCCCATCCTGCTGTGCAGTTGCCAGACCTCACTGCACTGATGGAATCAATGGCTAAAAATTTTGCCGCCTTCCATGAGAAACTGGACGACATTAACACCAATGTCGCCTCGCTCAGAATTCGGGTGGACCAGACGGGAACTAGGATCACGGAGGCTGAAGATAGGATCTCTAGAAATGAAGACGCAATTCACACGCTACAGGACACGGTTGCATCTCTGTCACGCGACATGAAAAACGTGAAAGCAAAATGTGAGGATTTGGAGTCGTGCTCTCACAGGAATAACCTGCGCATTATTGGGGTTCCTGAAAACGCCCTCAAGGGGTGCATGGAAGACGCTGTCGAAGGCCTACTCAAAGATCTTCTGGGAAACCCGACCCTGTCACCGTACTTCATGGTTGAACGAGTTCATCGCGCTCTGTCCCCACGCCCCAGACCCGGCGACATCCCTAGGCCCATCATCGCCAGGATCCTCAATTATCACGACAGAGACCACATCCTTCGCCTGGCACGCGAGAAGGGTGACTTACGCTTGGAGGCCCACACTATCAGGATCTTCCCTGATTTCTCTGTCGGAGTGCAGCAGGAAAGACGACAATTCCTTGGTGTCAAGAAACTGCTCAGGGAGCGTGATGTCCCCTACGCCATCTTGTTCCCTGCACGACTCGAAATCACCCATAACGGCAAGCTGTTCTTCTTCACTGTCCCTGATGATGCGGTGAGGTTTATCGAGGCGCAGATCCAACTCCCTAATCCTGAAGGGGACCGCGCCAACAACGTATGATCATGCTCTGTCATGCTTGAAGATGCCTGTCTCTATCTGGTAATCCGTTCTCCTTTTCCAATGCGATGATGGCAACTTCGCTCTCTACTCAGCAAATATAGATCCCTGCTGCGGGCGACCTGGCTGCCGGCCTTGCCTCAAACCGGAGACATTCACCATCAACATTCCCCAGAGCTGGTGGCCGGCCGCCTCCCCTGACTATTCCTGCATCCGCAGCATATC
Source organism: Ambystoma mexicanum (assembly GCF_040938575.1). NCBI lineage: Eukaryota > Metazoa > Chordata > Amphibia > Caudata > Ambystomatidae > Ambystoma > Ambystoma mexicanum. Next base: position 1,089,883,964 of record NC_090933.1, read on the forward strand.
GGGACAGACATTGGATCCGTCCACCGCAGAAACCTATCCTGGACAGCCTAGGCTGTCCGTCTCTACCTTCAAGATGCCGACCACACGGCAAGAGCGCACCTCACAGCAGTTGCAATGTTATTGTTTATTTTCACGTGGCTGCCACTGTTCTTGGGCCCCGGTTGGGCCACGGAAGAGCCACACCCACTTTGGGTGCTGCCCACCGACCGCTGCTTAAGTGATGGCGTTGGCCTAGCCAAGGCCACCTGGGCTTGGGGAATTGTTGGCACCTGTATTGGGGGTGGGTGGGTCTACACTGCAAGTTCGGAGTGGGCAGTGAGGGCGGGGGGAAGTAAAGTGGGGTATTGTTTTAACGGAAATGGCATGGAAAAGGGGTGCACGTTTGCAACGCAATATGCTTACACTGCAGTTGAATGCACGATACTGAATAGTAACGATTATCGCTGCTGGGATGTTCCATAATACCGCCCTATGTCCATTAACATGATGACATGGAATGTCTGGGGGTTGAGTAACTTCACCAAAGCACATAGAATAAATGCATATGCCCAGAGGCACGGAGTTAAAATACTTCTCCTGCAAGAAACACATGCCCTTGGGCGACTAGCGACATGTCTTGCCCCAAGTTGGGGCGCCGCCAGATACTACACAAAATATTTTACTCAGTCCAGAGGAGTACTTACTCTGATCCACAAGTCAGTACAGTTCTTGCTGCGCACCAGTCACATTGACCCTGAGGGCAGATATGTAATACTCCATTGTCTGTCATGATGCCTACCTCTAAGGAGCCAGGCCGGGCCCAGCAACCCCAGAGGCAGACATCATTTTCCCCAGGGAAGTCTCAGCGGGCCCAAGTCGGGGCCCTTTGGACTCAGTCCTGGCGCCTTAGGCGCCAGGCTCATAGCGGACCCCAGTCCTGGCGCCTTAGGCGCCAGGCTCATAGAAGAGGATATGTGTTTAAGTGCTTGGGTGCACACTTACCTGATGCAGACCTTGCTGCTTCATCCAGGCCCTCTTGAGGCCTGAATGGGACTACTTAACCTGTAGGACTACTTCACCACCCGGGTGTGGTCGGGGAAGGATACATACCTGATTGGTGGAAGGATACATACCAGGAACTTCTTCCAAGGCTATTTAAACCCCACCCGAACAGCCACACATGCTTCGCGTTGTTCTGCACCTAGCAGCTGGACGCTCACCGTGTCAGCTCCTGCATCCTGACTTCAGCCACGCCTGCCAGCACCCTGGAACACCTGCAAGGAGAGAAAGGAAGAGAATAGGAGAAGAAAAGTCCTTACCTGCTAAATCTGCATCCCGGAGTCATTTCTCCAACGGCCCTGAAAAGGAAGACATCATTTTAAAGGCATTTCGTTTCGATCGCTGCAGCGCTGCATTTTACTCACCTTTGCCGGGCGCTTCCATCTTCAGCAGCGATCTTCCGGATTCAGCTACGCCCCGGCGCCTAGAGGAAAAAAGACAAGAACAAAGGTGAGAGGGAGAAAAGGAATAAGGAAAGCTCAGTTTCCTTTTAAGTCTTACCTGTTGGATTATTCCCACTGCATTTCGGGTCCTGCCGCTTCCTGGCATCTCCGGACCCCGGCCCCTATGGGGAAAAAAGACAAAGACATTGAATGAGCGAATGCAAAGACATTACCTGAGCGCTCATCCAGAACTGTTTCACTTCGGGTCGGCGCCATATCTCCGGCACTCCGAACCCCGGCCCCTAAGGGGAAAAAGACATAAGCATTAGCGCTTGCTGCAATTAGACAACGAACATTATTATTAAGCTTGAACTTTTGAACAGAACTTTTACAGCGCCTTACCTGAACAGTCAAGCTTACCTGAACTCCCATCAATCCTCAATCCAGTGAAGTAACTGGGTTTCAACGCACCCCTGCATCAGAAGCAGGATGGAGAGCTCATCCTTCCAAACCCTAAGGTGAGGCTTCACGGGGAATCGTGGAGGAGGTATCGTGGAGGGTTGGAAGGGAGTGGGAGGCTTGAGCATTGTTCCACAGTTGGTAATACTCCCTTTTCACGCACAGGAGGGTATCCAACGAGCCAGGGAAGCCAGAATAGAGGGGCCCTTCCTGTCCATCTTCAGAGTTCTGCGCCTTCGACGCCGCGCCTCCGTGGGAACCAGGTGAGCGTTACATTGTCTACTTGCCAACAAGGAATGCCTCCTTGTGAACACATATGCCCCCAATTTCGAGGCTCCAGACTTCTTTGACGCAATCACCTCCATACTTGTGAAATATGTCGGGGTTCCAATCATATGGGGGGGAGACATGAATCTGATTTTAGATAATGAGCTTGACAGATCTGGGTCTGCCCGACGGGCCATCCCACGCGCAGCCAATAGACTACACACACACATGGACGCGCTAGGTCTCAGAGACGTATGGAGAGTTCTCCACCCTCAGGCGAGAGAACATGCCTTCTACTCCTCAGTACATAATAGCTTATCTAGGATAGACCTGTTTCTCATATCGAGCGAAATGGCAGGAAGGCCATAGATACACAGATACTGCCACATACTCTTTCGGACCACTCTCCAGTGCTGCTACGAATCACACTGGGGCTTGACCAGCCTCCCTGCCCATCCTGGCGATTCAAATCTGAGGCCCTCCAAGATATTGTTTTCAAATCTGAAATTCTGGCCGATATCACCACCTTTTTTGAATGTAATAACAGACAAGATACCTCTGATGGGGTTCGGTGGGAGGCATTCAAGGTCTTTATCAGGGGGATGTGTATCTCCAGGGAGGCTGGGGTCCTCAAAGCCATTAGAAATAGCTTGCAGCAGTCAGAGGTAAAGCTAAAAGATCTCGAAAAGCAGTACACCTCTGTCCCCTCCCCGACCACACTGGCACAAATTAAATCGGAACTGGAAACGTTCGAGGCCCACGTCCGGAGGGAGATACAATACCATGCCCGTCCCATGGCGGCCCAGAAGTATGGTGCGAGGGACAGACCGGGGAGGACGTTGGCCAGACTGGTCCGCGCAGAGGGTGGCAAAACACGTATAGATTGCATCAAAGACGCATCTGGTGCGCTGGGCTGGTCTGATCAACACATCCTTGAAATGTTCACGGCATTCTACACAACCCTATATGGCCCCCAACAAGAACACAGCTGACAAGACACAGACCTCCTCCTTGACCACATCCCCATGACCCTCCTCTTCCGCGCTACTAGAGATCAGCTAGAGGTCCCGTTCACTCTTGACGAGATAACTGCAGCTACATCAAGCTGCCCGAAGGGCAAATCACCTGGCCCAGACGGCCTCACTTCGGAGTTTTATCAGGAGCATGTAGCCATCCTTGCACCCAGACTCCTCGAAGTCTGGAATGAATCGCTCAAACTGGCTACTCTCCCCCAGTCTTTGCGCGTGGCTGTTATAACCGTACTCCCCAAACCGGGTAAGCCACTTGACGAATGCGGGTCCTACAGACCGTTGTCTTTAATCAACACTGCTACGAAAATCTTTGCTAAGATCATTGCAAGCAGGTTCCTCCCCATAATGACCCACTTAGTTCACCCTGATCAGAGTGGATTTGTCCCCGGTAGGTCCACAGCCCTCAACATCCGCCGGCTGTTCAACGTCATGTCCAGAATCGACCCCAACGCCAACGCAGTAGCGGTCACCCTTGATGCCCAGAAGGCATTCGACATGGTGTCGTGGCAGTATATGTGGGCAGTGCTCCATAAAATGGGAATCGGCCCTCGAATGATATCATACATCAAGCTACTATACACAGACCCGGTAGCCAGAGTCCTTGTCAATTCTAAAGTTTCATCCCCCTTCGCGCTCCACAGAGGCACTCACCAGGGTTGTCCGTTCTCCCCAATACTCTTTGCGCTTGCTATCGAACCCATGGCTGATAGCGTTAGGGACAAACACACGCGAAGGGGCATACGCCTGCAAGACACCCCAGAGATAATATCGTTATATGCGGATGATGTACTCCTCTATATCAGAGACCCGGCTGCTCATCTAGATCTTGTCTTGCGCGACATAACGAAAATAGGTACGTTCTCGGGCTTCACGATCAATTACACCAAATCCGACATTTTCCCACTCACGGCGGCCACCCCTCGACCGGAATGCGAATTTCCCCTCCGCTGGTCACCTGAGGGTATCAGATACCTCGGGGTCCAGGTATTCCTCACTGAACCATCACTGCTGGCTGACAACTACGTGGCTGCGGCACAGCTGGTGGAGGCCCGGCTGTCGAAATGGCATAGTCTGCCACTCTCACTATCGGGCAAACTGTCCCTAATCAAAATGATCATTGTCCCTAAACTGCTTTACATCTTTGTGAAAGTGCCGATCTGGCCCGGGAGGCGATACTTCAGGGACCTACACACAGCATGCGCCCAGTTTCTGTGGCACTCTGGCGCGGTGCGTAAGAAGTGGCAGGATATGACTCTTCCTTACGAGAGGGGTGGCTTCACTGCCCCGGACTTTGCCAAATACTGGACAGCCACACAAACTCAACATGCCTCACACTGGTATACATTCACGGATCCTCCCCCACATGTGAAACTCGAGAAACTGGCGGGTGAGGAAGTGAACAGTCTCTCCCTCATTCTTCATCACACATTCCATACAGATGCCCCTGCCGACCCTGTAGCAGCTACAATCACAGCTTGGAAACGATTACTGCAGGCACACACTGGCCACCACCCATACTACAAATGGCTGCCCATCTGGCAGTTCCCGGGCCTCAGCCTTACTCAGGACAAACTCCTGATGAGACACTGGGACGACCTGGGCTACCGAGCACTGACCGACCTATACCCCGGAGGGAAGTTCATTACCCCGGAGACATGGCGACCCGGGCATTCCGGCTCGGCATTGGAATTGCTGCAGTACCTCAGGTTAAGGGAAGCAGTCCCCGCCTGGTGGCCCTCCTATCCCGACGAACCCCCAGACTCGCCCGAAATCCAATATATAGCTAACTCAGCAGGGTTCAAGGGCATAATTTCATTATTGTACAAAATACAGATGGCCGACCCTGATGATTCACCGCAGCCGGCACGTGACATGTGGAGTGGCGAACTGGGCGTACCCCTTTCAGACGCACTATGGAGTAAGATGTGCACACACACATGTAAAACCTCCCTAAATGCCAGATATAGATGCATGCAATACAAGCTCCTGAATCGCCTATATTACACACCACACAGGGTGGGAAGGTTTACCCCTGGCCAGGCTCATGTATGCCCTAGATGTAAATCCACTGAGGCTGATCACATACACATGTTCTGGTCTTGTGAAGCACTGGGCCTATATTGGAAAGCCGTCATTGAGGCTCTATCTGAGATAATAACGACCCATATATCTCCCGCGCCTCTCGCTGTCCTGTTTGGAGTGTGGGACGAGCCCGAGGCTAGGAAGATGGCTAAATATTTGCATGTCGCTACCATGGTAGCCAAAAAATGCATCTTGTAGTGTTGGAAGCGCCGCTCCCCTCCATCGTTCGAGATGTGGCTAAAGGCCCTTACTTGGACTCAAACGTGCGAAGAGGACTACATTAACACCCTCCCATTGACCTCCTGTCCCAAGAATGTATGGACAGAGTTTTGTAGCTATCCGAATAGCAAGGAGGACATTGAACTTGTATCATCACTCCCCACAGGTGAAGTAATCTTGGTTAGCCCGTGAATGTGCTGAAGGGCGAAACCAAGGGCGGACCCCCCTGACTGGCATCCTCAAATTGTGTAATGTCATGCATGTAACTGCGATATTATCTGTTCTGTGCACTGTGTTGTTGATCTGTACCCTCTCTATGCCAAGAAAAGTTTAAATATATTTATCGGTTTAAACAAATGGCCAGCGAAACCGCTTGGCCAGACGATGCGTTAATCACGATCTTCAGAAGGGGTTTGTCCGAGGATCTCAAAGACGAGGTCTCTCGGGTGCCTTGTCCTCATTCCCTGGCGGAGTTTGTCGCCCTCGTTTTACAGCTAGATTATCGTATGCAAGAGAGACAACTGGAGAAAGAAGGGCCGAGCACCCAGACCTCCTCCAGATTCTTCATCTACAGCCAGCCGGGCAGCAGCTAGGTCGGGAAACGCCAATGCCCGACTGTAGGAGGAACCACGGTTCGGGACCAGGTACTTCTTCTTAAGGGTTCCTCGACCTCGGCACATTCCTTCCAGTGTACGGGACATAAGGACACAACCATGCTGGCACTTCAAGTCACATTTACAGTGGGAGACACCATCAAACAAAACATCCTCGCTCTAGTAGACAGTGGAACAGAAGTCTTAGTTACTTACCTGTAACTGTATTTCTCCAGCATTGGTATCTTTCATAGATTCACATGCTTGAATATTCCCCGTCGTTAGACTGGGAATCCTCGGTGATGAAATTAATCATTATTATTTTTTTTTATATAAACACATTGCTACTAGCAATGCATGTACATAGCCCATTATGGCCTATGAGCCATTCTATTGTGTAGTCCCTCCACCTCGCTTTGGTCCTTTATGGCCCCAACCAATGAAGTGGCAGGGCTTAAGCTCCGCCATGGCAGCCATCTTCAGATTTTGTACCGTAGAGACTACAGTATGATGGATGCCTAGCATAGGAGCATCCTCTCAGGGGAGGCGGGCGGACGCATGTGAATCTATGAAAGATACCAATGCTGGAGAAATACAATTACAGGTAAGTAACTAAGACTTCTCCAGCATTGGATCTTTCATAGATTCAGACGCTTGAATAGAATACCAAGCAGTTAAAACATGCCACCATCATTTACATATATGCATAAATCCAGAAAAACATATTTCTGATAAAACCTTTACCATGCAGCAACATGACGGTTACATACTTCGGGAAAGGTGGGAAAAGGAGGCTGGTCCTACCTTATGCAAAGAGATGGTGGAGCAGTGCCTGTCCAACTGCAGTTTCTTTGTTGGTATCTTCAGCCAGGCAGTAGTGTTTCACGAACGTGTGCAGAGTGCTCCACGTGGTGGCTCTGCATATGGCCTTCAAGGCCACCCCTGCATGGAATGCTGTTGACGCCGCCCTCCCTCTGGTGGAGTGCGCTGATGGCGGTCTAGTTAGAGGGTCACCTTTCATCTGATGGCAGTGAGTGATGCAGGATGACACCCAGCGTGCCAGAGTTTGTTTAGAGATATGCTGTCCCTTGATACGACCAGAGAAAGCAGAGAAAGCGGTTTGAGGAGCGGAACTCTTTGGTTCTCTGCAAGTAAAACTTCAAAACTCTTGCAACGTCTAGAGAATGTAATGCTCTTTCCGCTTCAGAAGCGTGATTCTGGAAAAAAGTTGGTAAAACAATGCGCTCAGTGAGTGTCATCTCCGACAGCACCTTGGGAAGGAAGTTAGGATGCGGTCTTAAGATGACGCGGTCCTTCTGGAACAAAGTAAACGGGGGTTCAGACAACAAAGCTTGTAACTCACTGATCTTTCTGGCTGATGTGATGGCTATCAAAAAAGCTGTTTTCCAAGACAAGTACTTCACGTCGCATCTCTGTATGGGTTCGAAGGGAGGTTCCAAGAGGGCTGTCAAGACGGTGTTCAGGCTCCAGTTCGGGACTGGTGTGGGCATAAGAGGATAAGTGCATATCAGTCCTTTCAGAAAGACTTTAACCGCCGGCAAAGAGAGCAAGGATTGCATCTTCGGAGTTGTTGTGTACGCCGCAATGGCTGACAGATGGACCTTGATGGAGGACAATGAAAGCCCTGTCTTAGCTAAGCACAATAAGTAGGGCAGAACTTGGTCAACCGGAACAATGAGAGGGTCGATGGCCGATCTCTCGCACCACTTGGAAAACCGAGTCCACTTCCTGGTGTAGGTGATTTGTGTCGACGGGGCTCTCGCGGCCCTGATGATATCCCAACATTCTGATGGTAGCTTAAGATTCATCAGTTTACGCTGCTCAGGAACCATGCCTTGAGAGATAGGCTCCTCGGGTCGTGGTGGAGGACCTTGTGGTTGTTGCGTCAACAGATATTGATGCGCCTTGAGGCGAATCGGGGGATGTCGGAATAGATGCTTCAGAGTCGAGTACCAGACTTGTCATGCCCAATCCGGCGCAATTCGGATTATTGAACAATTCTGTTTCTTCAGTCTGCGTAGTACCCTTGCAATGAGGGGAATGAGGGAAAGGTATAGAAGAACTTTCCCGTCCACGCCACTGAGAAAGCGTCTCCCACTGATTGATACTCCGAGTACCTCGAGGCAAACCTTCGGCACTTCTTGTTGTCCTTGGTGCCAAAAAGGTCGATCTGCGGATGGCCCCATAAGGCAAAAATCCATTGGGTTTCATTTTCGTCCAGTTCCCACTCGTGAGACGGCATGTATTCTCTGCTTAGTTTGTCTGCTAGGACATTGTCCACTCCCGGAAGATGTTCTGCTTTGATCTGCACTCCGTGGTGCAAGGCCCATGCCCATAGCTGTTGGGCTTCTTGCAACAGGATCTCTGACCTCGTGCCTCCCTGCTTGTTTGTGTAGTGCATGGAGGTCGTGTTGTCTGTCTGGACTGTAAGTACCTTTCCAGCTACCACAGGTAGGAAAGCCTTCAGTGCCCATCTTATGGCCCTGAGCTCTAACACATTGATGTGGAGCTGGGACTCTTGTGCCGACCAAGTGCCCTTGGTTTGGAGATCTGCAAGGTGAGCGCCCCAGCCTGATAATGACGCCTCCGTCTTCACCAGAAGGGTCGATGTCGGTGCTTGAAACGGCATCCCTTGTAGAAGATTCCGCAGAACATTCCACCATCGAAGAGCCTTGTGCACGTTGATTGAATCTGGACGATGTCCTACCAACATCCGAGAGCTTATCTCCATTGGTGGTCCAGGGCCTCCTGAACCGGTCTCATGCGAAGCCTGCAGGTATGAGGAATATGCATGAGGTCATCATGCCCAGAAGTGATTTGTAAGAGCGTACAGATGTTGTCTCTCCCTCCAGGCAGCACAAGGTTGAGCGTAGAATCGCTGCTACCCTTTCTGCCGATGGTCTCACCCTGGGAATGCTGGTATCGAACTCAGCTCCCAAGAAGAGAGCTGTCTTGCTGGGAACGGGGCAGGACTTCGTGTAGTTCATGGAGAAACCTAACTCTTCTAGGAGGTTGATAGTCCTTAACACTGCTGTGTGAGCCCTTGCGGCAGAACATGCTTTTATCAACCAGTCGTCCAGGTATGGGAAGACTTCCGTTCCTCTCCTCCTGAGTCTTGCAGCTACGAGTGCCAAGCATTTTGTGAAAACTCTTGGTGCTGATTTCAGCCCGAACGGGAGCACTCGAAACTGAAAATGAAGCGCTCCCACCGTGAACCTGAGGATCTGTCTGTGAGCTTGATGGATTGGTACATGGAAGTATGCGTCCTCCAAGTCTAAAGTGGCCAAGAAGTCATGCTTGTTTAAACAAGGAAGCACCCCCTGTAATGCTACCATCTTGAATGTTATGCGTTTCATAAATTTGTTGAGTGCCCTCAGGTCCAAGATGGGTCTCCATTGACCGTTTTTCTTTTTGATGAGGAAAAAGCGGGAGTAGAAACCCTTTCCCCTCTGAGGGTATGGCACCAACTCTACCGCTGCTTTCTGGAGTCGTTTTTGCACTTCGGACATAACCTGCCTTAACATATGCACCCTGCGCGAAGTTAGAGGCAGGGAAGGAGGTTGGTCTAGAAATTCTAAGGTGTGACCCTCTCGGATCACCTGCAACACCCATTTGTCCGATGTAATTGACTGCCAGCGCTGGAAGAACTGGCTTACCCTTCCCCCCACCGGGGGTGGCGTTGAGGGGAAGGAATCGGATAGTCAGTTTTGTTTGCTTTGTGACTTCCCTTGGGTGGAGCCACGCCTACCTCTATGGGCGTATCTGTTGGAGGATTGATACTTGTTCTCTTGGTACGTGCCACCTTGCGTCTTCTGACCATAAGAGGAGCGGCCGTACCCTCTGTATTTCGAAGATGAGCCTCTAAACGGGCGAAAAGATCGACGGTTCTTATCCTTGTCCTTTAGAGAACTAATGGCTCGGGCTATGTAAGTGTCTGATTTGATTCCCTTCAGGTGGTCATCTATTTTCTTTCCGAAGAGGTCTTGTCCATCAAAGGGCATGTCCAATATCTGCGCTTGGACTTCAGGCCTGAAATTAGTAGCCTTCATGCAGGCCTGTCTTCTGAGTACTGTGCCATGTGCCATCTATCTGAAGCCTGATTCGGTAACATCAACCGCTGCGTCGATCATATGATCCGAGGTTGCCTCACCATCGACGATTATCGATCTAGCCTCTTGCTGGAGCTCTGGTGGTAACTGCTTAGCCAATTTAGACATGCAGAGCCAAAGCTCGCGATCAAACCTCGCGATCATGGCCAGCGCATTCCCCGCTCTGATGGTAAGTGACGCCAAAGCTGATACCTTCCTGCCCATGGCTTCTAGCTTACGCCCGTCCTTGTCCGGTGGTGCAGACCGAGGCAAAGCGGGATTGGCAAGCGTCTTCCTAACTGCAACTGTGATAACCGAGTCCGGTTTTGTATGACCTCTCAAACAAAGCGGTGAAGACTCGGGTGCTTTATATTTCTTCTCTGGTCTGGACACCAGAGCCGGAGTATACAAGGACGTAGACAGGATCTTGGATCCGGACCCCCAGATGGTGTCGAGGAGAGGAATGGTGGTCACCATTCTCCTGCGTTTGTCCTTGTGCTTATAAAGCACTGATTTCTTTTCCTCTGATGTAACCTGAATTTTGAACAATTCTGCAGCCTTGCCTATTATGGTGCGGAAAGAAGCCAGATCATCCGGAGGCGAGGCATCGCCTGGGGAATCTCTCTTCCTGGGCTTCTCGACTATGTAGTCATCCCACTCACTGGCTGCGTCAGGCTCCTGTGTAATCTCGCCTTCTTCTGGATCAGAGAATTCTCTAAAAGGATCCTCCTACCAATCTGAGACTGAAACGGAGGATGGCACCATTGTTGGATCCCTATCCGGAGATCGAGGTCTATGTGATGACGGTGGTGATGGGACCCTTGTCAGTGAAGCACTGTGAGTCCTTCTCCCAGGCCTTTGAGCAGGCTCAGGTGTTCGTGCTCTCTTTTGAGGTCTACTCCTGTGAGGTGAACTTCTTGACGTGCCTGGAATTGGAGACGTGTCTCTCCAACGGTTTTCCGGTTGTATGGGATCAGCTGGTATGCTCTTCTCCCTTTGACGTCTGTAAAACTCATCCATGATCCTCTACATGGATATCATCAGTATCGGGTCATGAGGAAAGTCGGCCTCTTCCGTCGACGGCTGACAAGGGAGACTGTGTTGTTTAGGGGAAGGACAAGGTCGTTCTTCCACCACTTCTGTATCTGAAAATTCTTCTTGGAGAATCTCATCAGGAAGCTCTGCCATGTCCCCCAAAGGAGAAACTTGTGGTACCATTGGTTCAGCAGTTTCATCAGCCTCAAGGAAACTGACCTCAATGACAGGTGTCATCTGGCGTGAGCAAAAGGCGCCTCAGACTCCAATTCCTCCGTAGATGCAGGAACTCGTGGCGTTGCCGACGGTGTTGTGGTCGATGGTACCTTCGTCGACGAGCGTCCTGCCGACGGTAGTTCTGTTGACAAATGTGGTTTCGATGGTCGCTCTCCCGTCGACGAGTGTTTCATCGACGAATGTGGCTTGCCCGTGGACGAGTGCTCCGTGGACGAGCGTTTCGTGGACGAGTGCCTCGTTGAAGAATGGTGTATTCCCTTCATCGATGACTGCTTCGTGGACGATAAATCTGATGACGAGGATCTTGCCGTAGACAACGTTTTATGTGTAATCGGCGTCGATCAGGGTTTTGTCGACAGTCTGGCCGACGACAGGTCTTTATCTTTCCCTTCGCTCGTGGACAGTTTACTCGTCGATGACTGCCCTCTCCCCCCCCGGTTTTTTGCAAACTCCTCCTTACATTTGGAGGTAGAATTTGCCGACGAATGTGACTTCTTCTGGCTTGAGGAGTCCAGTGGAGGCAGAAAGGGTATTAACTCCAGCTTCCTCTTGCTTTGGCAATGGGAGAGGAACTCCTTTCCACTGAAGAGGACCTTCTCTTCGAAGTTTGCCTCTCAGATGGAATGCTGGAGTGGACAGGAGCTGTTCTGACAGACTCTTCGTCCGAAGATTGATCCCTGGCTTCCAGGTGTAAAAGAAGACTTCTGTGCCTGTCCTAAAGGGTATTGTTGGAAAAAGTCTTGCAAATATTGCATTTCTGAATGTCATGCGGATACAAGCAGTAAATGCAATGTTTAAAGGGGTCCTTCATGTAAACTAACTTCTTCTTGCACCTCGTGCAGTCCCTGAACAGGGAAGTCTTCTTGACAGCCTGAGATGCAGCCATTCTGAAGAGACGGTTTACGCAACGATGTAGGGTCAAAAACCACAAATATATGTCCCCAAAATTATCTGAGACTAAAGCCCCTTAGCAGGGGAACAAAGTGGAATATATTTGAAAAATATATTCCACACAAAAAGTAGAAAAAGAATTGAAGAGCTCAGACAGCTTGAGGATTCCCTATGTCTGTTAGACTGCAGTGAAAAATCTGAAGATGGCTGCCGTGGGCGGGGTTTAAGCCCTGCCACCTCATTGGTTGGGGCCATAAAGGACCAAAGTGAGGTGGAAGGACTACACAATAGAATGGCTCATAGGCCATAATGGGATATGTTCATGCATTGCTAGTAGCAATGTGTGTACATTAAAAAATAATAATAATTAATTTTATCACTGAGGATTCCCAGTCTGACAACGGGTAATATTCAAGCATCTGAATCTATGAAAGATCCGATGCTGGAGAAGATAACTTTATTGATGACCAGTGGGCCAACTTGCAGGGGATTCACCGTTCTACAAAGTCCATTTCCATTCCTGTGGAAAGTGTAGACGGGAGTCCTTTAGTTTCTGGTCTCAACCGGGATCAGACCTGATCACTGAAAATGAGAATCGCTTCCCATCAGGAGATCTTAATTCTGGACATCATAAAAGCCGTCCATTACCCGGTCATATTGGGCCTTCCCTGGTTAAGGGATCATAATCCGTACATTAACTGGTCAGCCGGTCTTTCTTTCTGGACTCTGAATATTGTTTAAAGCATTATATAGAATTACAACCCAGTGAACCAAAGTGGCCGACCAACATCCACTCCAAACCCAGAGGAGTTACTACTCTCAATCTGATTTCTGGTTTTACGGAATCCTATCAACAATATCGGAAGCTTTTTTCTACGGCAGAGTACTCTGAATTACCACCATATAGACGGGATGACTGCAATCAAATTAATCCCGGATAGCCCACTACCATTTGGACGGATGTATATCTTGTCTACAAGGGAGAAGGAAGTCCTTCGGGAATACCTGCAAGCCAACCTGAAGAACGGGCTAATCACAGAATCCACTTCCCCAGCCGCAGCTTCTCTCTTTTTCGTACCAAAGAAAAACACCTCTGAACTGCGCCCTTGTATATACTTTCACGGGTTGAACAAAATAACAGTACCTGATCGCTATCCTATGTCCCTAATCCCAGACATCCTGGAAGCAGTAAAAGGGGCTAAGATCTATACTAAAGTGGATCTCCGAGGGTATTTTATAATAGGTGTATGGGACCTAATCTGGGAGTGTGCAACCACTTGGAATTACTAATTGGCTTATGCAAGGATAAAAGGGCTGCAGAAGTGGAGGATCTGGTGACTTCCCTGGGTCACCTAAGAGTTGAGACACAATGGTATTTTTGTCCTATACTAATCGCGCTCACAAACCATTAGTTCTAGACGGTCAAAAAACGTGAGGGATGTCATATAGGATTAAGCCTGGCAGCTGTATTTATTAAAGAAATGAAAAAAAGAGAAAAGTACCTCGTGAGAAAGTCTAGTTACAGGTATACCAAACAATATTTAGTATATATTTGCTATCTGACCAAGTTTGAAACCAAATGAGTCTTGGGTATCTGACCACAAATCAAGATATCTGTTTCCGCACAAATATAAGATTTCCGTTTTGCAAAAAATTTGGTAAATTAACAGTTTTCACACAGCACATGCTGACAGGTGTCTAATTAGTCATGATTGCTCTGACCAGAGGTACAAAATATTTGTTTCCCCACAAATACATGGTATCTGTTTGCCAACACGTGTTTCAACCCTCTAGGGTCGTCATCAGAGCGTAATTCTAAACCACTACTTAAGCTCTAGAAACCTTATTTAATGGAAGTGTAATGTCTGTGTCTTTTAAGGTTGAGTTATTTTCCCTACTTCCTGATGGAAGGGGCACTCTCTAAACATGTAAAAAGGTCCACATGATAGCCTGCTGAAGCGCAGGTAAGAAACAAAAAATGTTGGGACTGCTGTAGCAAGCAGTTGTGTGATATTTGATTGGGGTAAGCGTCGGTTTAAGTGCTCCAATGGCTACAAAATGTTGCTCATTCTGATATTTCACAGCTTTGTTTCTCAACACGTCCGTTCTCCTGCTTATAATATAGATCGTATTCACCGCCCGGCAACAAAGGGATCTCCGAGGGGCCTATCATTTAATTCGGATTAAAAAGGGCGATGAGTGGCAGACAGCCCTCCGCACCCATTATGGGCATTACCAATATTGTGTGATGCCTTTTGGGTTATATAACACCCAGGCCGTATTCCAGTGATTTATGGACCACCTATTTGCAGACATCTTGCTACATTACAACATCATATATCTTGACGATATTCTGGTCTATTCATCTTCCACTCACGAGCATGTTATCCATGTCAAAGAAGTTCCCCATTGATTACAAGAGAACCATCTGTTTTGCCAACTTGATAATTGTTTATTCAATCAGACACAGGTGGTGTAGCTAGGATACATGTTGTCTGCTGAAGGTATAGACATGGACCCTGAGAAAGTGACAGCGGTACAGAATTGGCCTATCCCGCGTTCAGTCAAGGATATACAACGTTTCATAGGCTTCTCCAATTTCTACAGGCGCTTTATTAACCACTTTTCTAATCTTACTAGGCCCATGACATCGCTTCTAAAGAAAGGGGTGCCTTTTCATTAGGACTCAAAACGCAACTTGCGTTTGAGGAATTAAAGAAGTTGTTTGCTAATTCTACTGACTCCGGACCAGAACAGGATGTTTATCGTGGAGACTGATGCCGCACAGCATGCCCTACATGCTGTATTACTACAACTTGACACCCAGGGACATGAGCGTACAGTGGTGTAACTATTTAAGACACTGTTACCCATGGAGTAGAATTACACAGTATTATAAAAGGAACTCCTAGCGCCTAGCGATCAAAAAAGCCTTCGAGGAATGGCGCCACCTACTACTTGGAGCCAAAATCCCCCTTGAGGTCAGAACAGACCACCATAATTTTATGGGCCTTGCAATACGCACAGACAAGTAACAGTAGACATGCCCGTTGGGTACAATTCTTTTCTCCATACCAGATCACCTTTTCTTTCATTCCTGGTCGAGTCAACTTACGGGCTGACTCCCTGTCCCGGAACGATCCTGTGATCAATACCCGGTTCAGACCCAAACCACTCTTCCCCAGAACAGTCGTGGTACATTCAGTGTCTGATTTTCTGGCACAGATCAAGAAACATTCTAAGGATTTGGTAACTCAGCAACCCTCTTTTCTGAAACAACACAATCTTACGGAGAGAGGAAGTTATTTCTTTTAAGGGACCAGAGTCTACGTTCCAACAGAACCCCTACATAAGGAAGTACTGAGAATGTGTCATGACTCAAAGACTGCCGGCCACAGAGGTACACCCAACACCAGATAACTAGTGCTACGACATTTTTGGTGGCCATCCCTTCGAGAAGATGTTCAGGAGTATGTAACATCCTGTAAGACTTGCCTCCAGTCTAAAACCCCTTGGACATCACCGCTTGGAAAGCTAGTCAAAATGCCTATCCCATTAAGGCCATGGCAGATTATATCCACAGATTTCGTAGTGGAACTACCTCTCTCGGGTCATTGCTCCGTGATCATGGTCACGATAGATTCCTTCTCCAAATTGGCACACTTCATACCATTGCCTGGAATTCCTTCCGCAGCCAGAATGGCAAGGATCTTCATAGAACATATTCTCTCTCTCCACGGTCTCCCCGAGACTATTATCTCCGACCGCGGGTCTCCGTACACCTCCCGCTACTGGAAACAAGTTTGTGCCCTGCTGGATATCTCACTCGCACTGAGCTCTGGATATCATCCATCTAACGGCAAAACGGAACGACTGAATCAAACCCTGGAGGGCTATTTACACTGTAATGTATCTGCAGCCCAGGACAACTGGAAGGATCTTTTACCTATCGCAGAATATGCGTACAATAATTCCTATCACTCCTCTAGCAGGATGAATCCATTATATTGCACCTGTGGGTATCACCCGACTTCCTTCCTGACCTTGGCTCCTCCGGCTACTTCAGTTCCTGATGTGGACATGCTGATAGATGACATACAGCACGGCCATAAGATAGCTCGTATTGCTCTTCAAGAAACCCAAGAGAAACTTAAAAGGTTTGCAGACCGTCATCAGACTCTTGCTCCAAAGATCAAAGTGGGTGACCAGGTATGGTTGGCTGCCCGATTTCTACCACAACACCTGGTACCTTCAAAACTGTCTCCCAAGTACTTTGGGCCTTTTCGGGTGTTATCATGTATAGGAACAGCTGATTTCCGGCTTCCTCTTCCAGACTCCTGGGCTCATATCCATCCAGTGTTCCACGTATCTCAACTAAAACCAGAAAAACGAAGTCGATTCAACCATAGGGTTGCTTCTCAACCCCCTCTGGTGCTAACTCCATCGGGTCCTGAGTACAAAGTCGCAGAGATTTGTGACTCCCGCTATCACTGGGGAAAACTACAATACCTGGTGGACTGGAAAGGCTACTCTCTGGCGGACCACACCTGGGAAAAATACCCACTTCTACGTTGTTCCCAGGCCCGGATCCATCCTCAGAGGATGCTTTGCACTGTTACAATGTGGAGGAATACGCCTAACATGGCGGTTACTCGGCATATCAGTGGCCATGAAGACCTGTCTCTACACCCGGCCACGCCCCGAAAGCAGGAAGCAGTATTTACTTGCGGGCCGTCAGAAACGCTTTGCGTTGCTACTCTCTACAGAGTGCTTACACGCAAACTGAGTAACCCGCCCGTGATTGTAACTCTTCTTATCCTTCTCAATCCTTTCTACCTGATGACGCTGTAACTCCTCTTTCGCTTCCCTACCTCTCTAAGCCTTTGCATCGCTGTGTGATGCTGGACAGACCGAGCTTTTCGCTCCTTCTCTGCCTCCTTTGGCATTTAACAGGTTCCCGCAGCTTCTTGGGTAGGAGGACTCTAACTGGAATTACGCTCCTTGGTTAGGCTTTCTTCCGTAATCAGTCTTACTCTTTCAACTAGCCAACTAGAGTGTCCAGTGTTCCCTCGCACTGGAGCTACACTTCCCAGAGGTCTTAGCGAGAAATCAAACAGCTCGCTCCCAACTCTGCATCAGCTTTTTACCTGGTGGGTGTTCTTTCTTATCTTATAGGGAAGGGATAAATGAATCTGATCATCAGCAGGGCCTCTGTTTACTCAGACTCTATTTCCTTTCTATATCGGTGTCTTGTTGGTCTCAAGGGCGCACGCAGCAAGTATCCATACCCGATCTGGCTCTCTTCTTGTCAGATGCCCATAGAACCTGTAGATTAGGTAAGCTACTACTTCTGCTCATTCTCTTCCTCATCAAGACTACTGTCATTACAACAAGGAGACTGGTAAAATATCCCTTCTATCTTACTGTAGGACAACGGTTCAGCTGCTAAGGGAGTGTACACCCTTCCTCCAACATCCTGCGTTCTGGACTTGCCCGAGACCTGGATCCTACGCTCCCTAGAAGCTCTAGCCAGTGTTTTTCCCCCGGAGGGTTTCCCTGGTGGCCCCTCTCTGCTCCAGTCTCTTTCGGACCACAGAGAGGCAACCAGGTAGATCCTCATTATCGCCATTCCTGCTTCCTTCTGGGCCAGGTAGGTGGCTTTCAATTCCTTGACAGTTGATTTGTAAACATTTGGAACTTGATATTAGACAGGAAACTGCCTCCAAGAATTACACTCATTCCGGGTTGTTTTACCCCTTTGCACCACCTTCACCTCATTCTTAAATGTTCACCATTTGTTTTTCTCCTGTTCTGTATTCAAATATGTTCATCATTTCTTTTTGTTAGTTCGGTATTCAATAATGTTTGTTGCAACTTTCAAAAGTCTTGCAGCTTGTTCGGTATTCAAAATTCAAACCCCAAAAGTGCTTGCAATAACTTGCAGCTTGTTCAGTATTCAGCCCTTGTAATACTTTTCAGTTTGTTCTGCATTCTGACTTGCTTGTTTGCAGCCCCATGAGTACCGGTATGAGTGTTACTTTCTTTACACTCACCTGTATGCGGCCGCTCCGTCCGACTTCTCGTTCCTGTTTCCCGGCTTCCACTTGCTCTGCCTTTTCCTCATGGGAGCCACTGTGAGCAACGCTCACCTTCCTTTACCATTCGAACCCCGCTCTTTCACCACTGAAGCTACCGAGTACCTCTCGCTCTGGCAGCAATCTGCAGCATTCGGGAGCCTTTGGTGTCTCACAGCTCGTGCTCTGGACACCGGGCAGAGAAGACAGCAGGTTTTCCGCCCCTCTCATGGCCCGTTCCTACCCCAGCGTCTTTTTTGCACTCCTGATCAACCCCAGCTTCCCTCAAGTCAGTTCCTCGCCAGCCTGCTCCGCGTCTTCGAGCTGCATCCTTCTCTCCAGGACCTTTCTCTCCCTCTGCTGGGCAGTTGCCCTTCTTATACACCGGGACTTATTAAAGGTTTGCAGGTGTGAGTCCTTTACTTCAATTGCCTGACCATGGGGAAGTCTATTAGGTGCACATGCCTGTCCATTACAGTGGAACTCCTCCAAAGTCTTCTTCCTCGTCTCAATACCAAAGTGGTGTGAATGAATGGAAGTGTGTTTCCTCCTTCTTCCAGTCTTAAAATGAAATGGCTGTGGGAAATGTTGCCCAGAAGAAAGGGACAAAGACTAACAATAGCTTACAAAGGCAGAGGGAATATCGGATCCACTTTGACAAGGGAAAGGTGGATTCCATTCCTCACCCAAAGATGTCCTCTCCCCATTTCCCAAGTTTCCTCCACCCAGGTAATCCTCTCTTGCATATTCACACTGAAGGCCGGGATACAAAAGCAATGGCCTTTCCCTAGCCACCTGAGCAGGGTACCCCGGAGAAAAAGAAGTGAGGACGCCCTCAAGTTCCTCTCAGTGCTCACAGACTACAATTGTCTGATTAAATTTGGTCTTCTTTAAAGCTGTTGTACATTTGGCAACCTTTTTCTGTTATTCCTTATGTGTCCTTCTGAATTCTTTCATCAAAAACTGCCTTTGTCGAGATGTTGATGAGTTCTTTTCCATCATAATTCACAGGATTAGTCAATGTCGAGTTGTAGATCTGTTGAACATCTTCCTTTTGGCGTGTTGCTTTGGATGTTGTTAGGTGGTGATAATGTAACCGTTCGTAATCTGTGATTTCAACAATTGGTTTGCTTCTGTAGACAGCCTTGACAGCTCAGGAGAGGCTAAAAAGAATTGTGCTAGAGTCTGTTTCTTTTGATTCATATTAACCAGAACACAAGTACTTTCATTGTTCTGTTTTGATGTTCCAGAGCTTCATCTGAACCTAAAGCATAAAAGGGTACTTTTGTCCTGCTTACTACACAATTGCCTTTCTGAACCCACTTCCACAAGTCTGAGTGTTTGCTTTCAAGCAGTTAAATTTCTGCTAAGTACCATGCTATCATACTTGCATAGTTTATCACATTGATGGTGAAAATGTACTTAACAAACTCTTCAAGTGATGCAATGTGTAAATCCCAGTTTGCAGTTCGGACAGATCTGATGAATAAAAGCATTATGTCCACCATATGAATGTACTGAAGAGCAACTCTGATTGTTGGTTTTTCTTGAGATTCTTTAGCCTCAAATGCTTCCCTTTTGGCCATCACATTCAAATTTGCCAGAACCTTCACAACGTAAATATGGACTGATATAGTTTCTTGGGAATCATCGACTTGTAAACTTTTAAGTAAATTCTTAAGCTCAGGTTCCATCCTTTTCATTATTTCAACATGCTCTTGGTAGACTTCATCGATGATGCATTTGAAAAATGCAAGCCTTAGTGACGTGTGTGTTTCAACTGCTCTCCTTACATACTTCCCTAGCAGAATCCTCCACACAACATTCACATCATAAAGTACAGTTAAGGGAGCCTCAATGCCTACACCATCCAAGAAAGAACCAGTATCTCGAACCATCGCCATTGTCATATGTAGCTCACCTATTCTAAGCATCCAGTTCTTTGACAAGTCTTTTTTAGCCATAGCTAATTTTAAAACAGGCTTGTAAAGGCCAAGATCCAGTGTTACAACAGTGTTCGATTCTGAAGTGACAACAGATGTTTTTTTCTCCAACTTCTTCATGAATGTGAGCTGTGTTTGTGTGCCGGATGGGCTGGCATCTAAGAGTGGAAGTACACAGACTCTAGATTCTTTAGTTGGAGAATCACATACTGGAATTGTAAGCTGACCAAGTCAGAACTGTAGTGAGTAGTTCTGACTCTCTCTCACATTCATCAGTCTCAGTTTCTTCAGTGAGGTTACAATGTGTATTGTGAGAAAAATTAAGGTTTCCTCTCAGTTAATCCCTGGGGATCCTTGATCCAGGTGGTGAGGGAATGGCCAATGGCTCTTGGATCCCAACCCTGGTGGCAGACTAGCGAAGGAAGATCACCTGGATGAAGGATTTTTGGGGAGTGTTAGAGGAAAGATCTCAGGTGAGACATGGTATTTTCCAAAAATGGAAGAAGCAAATAATACCTCTGGATAAGGGAATTTCTACATTATGAAGTCCATAAGAACTATGTACTGCACAGTTTATAATTTAGGAAATTGGGTGACATTCTGTAATTCTGAGATGCCTTCAAGATTGAGTTGTTCTTTGAAGATTGCTTTTTTTGAGTAGAAACATTTAATTTAATACATTGTTTACATTAAAAATGTTTCTTTTCTTTATAGAAATGTTATAGATAAAGAAAACATGCCCCTGATGAAGAGTCTTTGCAACTCGAAACGCGTTCGGCCAACTATTTTTGTATGAATAATAAATTGTATTGTTTTTGAATATATCTTTGAAATTGTCAAATTGAATTCTTTGGTGAGATTCCGAATATATTTAAGATACCTAAACATTTTTTTAAAATCTTTATTAATTAAGGGTGGTACCCTGTCTTATGTGCCACCTAACTCTTTAATTACCATTAGGCTCTGGCCTTCTAGATAGTGTGCAGGGGACGAAGCTTTCCTATTAGGAAAACATTCTCTTTTTGTCCTTTATCTCCAGCCTAGGTACCAAGGCTGAGCACCTCTCCCCTGCACCTTGACTTAACCCAACATTTGTTACAATCTCTTGATAAAATGTATACAACTAATACGCAATAAGATTATCCATATTAGGGTGTGCTTAGTGTGTTATCCACTTTTTCAGAAGCAAATAATATAACAGAAACCTTTATGGGATATTCCAAAACCCAATCTTGGAAATCTGAGAAAACATTACAATCCTATATAGAAAGGAAAGTACCAAACAAAAGGTGAAAGGTTACATTAAAATCTAAGGAAAATATTTTTTCTAACTCTTATATCAATCCATCCTCATTTTCATCTGCTCTTCAAAGTTGTTATGAAACACAACCCTCTCAATCATCATCATTCTTGCCGAAAGAGAGCGAGACAAAGAATAAAAGAGAAATGCCATTTTCCTATTATTCTAAAAGTCTTCATAAACATAAAACCATACGACAAAGCTATCATCCCCTTGTCAAATAACCCCCTACCCAACATATCTTCAGTCTGTCAGCCAGCACCCTGGTTTCCCCAAAGCCCTCAATACTTCTCCTGTCTTAATAACATCACAATGGAACACCTACACTCAAAAGGACTTTTTTCCCTTTCTACGAATGTCCCTCTAATGAGGATAGGCAAAGTCAGGCACCTAATTACGATCACAAACACCTGATTCCAATTGAGAATCAAATTAAGTATAAAGGGTGAAACCCAAAATCACAATGAGAGCATGGAAAGCCAGGAAGGCAAAGGCAAGTTTCAGAAGGACAGCAGGCGAGATGGCAAGCATCTGAGCAGAGGCTATTGAGAACCAGGCTTGAGAGAATGGGATGCTGAGACGCTAAAAGGCTGTAGGCTGAAGCAAGAGAAAATGTGATGAGGGAGCAGTGTCTCCAAGAAGCCGAAAGGGTCCATCAAAGAAAGCTGAGAAGCTGGCTTACCTCTCCGAACTGTGTGCCAAGAGATTGCTTGTTTTCCATGGGACAGCAAAGCCGCTCAGGTAGGTCTGAGGGGCAGGTAAAAGAATCGTGACAGACTTGTTGTTAAAGTACAACCAGTGAGTTGAAAGTGATGTGAAAGCCCTGTTTGTAAAGACGCAAATGATTAATAATTTCCAAGCAAGGTTACGTGTAAGATGCAAGACGCGTTGAAAGAAAACTTTGATTGTGTTGAACTGTGATGAAACAAAGTAACAGAGTGGTCCTGTGGAATACTGCATTGTCAAAAATCTCTGTGAAATGTACAAGTTAAAGCAAAGCATCGCTAAGGTAAAAAGTGAATACAAACAAGTTATAGAAACTGAAAGCTGACGAGAGAGGCTACAGAAGAGGATATTGAATGAAATAAGATCCTGATGGGGATAGGATGAGACGGAACTGAGTGTTTAATAGAATTGACAAGAAAGTGGAACTTGTTGTGGTGCTAAGGAGCACGCTTTAGATGGGGACAAGAAAGTAGAACTTGTTGTGGTGCTAGAAGGCATGTTTGAGGAAAGATTAACAGAGTATAGGAAATACGACAACCAGAATGCAACAGTGTGGGAATTGCCAGGCATGGGGATAAATAAAGCTGTGCAGTTTCGAAATCTTCGGCATAAACCGCATGAGGAAAGTGGGAAGATGGGGGGGAAAGGAAACCCATGTATCAATATGAAGAAATGTTGTAATGTAAAATGCTAAAGCATGAGGAAAGCAGGAAGATTGGGGAAAGGAACACTGTGTATCACGATGATGAAATGTTGTCATGTAAAATACTATAGAGTTTAAAGCAACAAGTTAAGAGGATCGAAGCTCTGGTGAGGAAAGCTGAAAAGATCCACCCAAGAACATTGTTAAAGTAGAACTGTGTTATGCTGGAAAACATTGAATCAGGCGAGGGAAGACTGAGAAAGAGACCATTGTTAAAGTAGAACTGTGTTATTCTGAAAACATTGAATCAGGCGAGGGAAGCCTGAGAAAGAGAACGTTGTTAAAGCAGAAATTTGTTATATTTGAGAGCATTGAATAAGGCGAGGGAAGCCTGAGAGAAGTACATGAACTGTGCCGAATAAGAAAACTATTGAACTGTTTGGAACAAACAGAACTTTTGGAGATCCCTAGTGACTTAAGCTTTGGAAGGGAGTTGAGAAGAAACTCCATGACCATCCTGATATTATTTTGAGATACTTATATATTTTATCCAATACCCTACACATGGTTAAGTTAGAGCATGAGGGCAAGTATAGGTTTGACACAGACAGATTCTTTGCTTTTGACAGACTTTTGGACTATTCTTTCTTCTTTATTTTACTGTTCGAGAGTACTCCCATTTAGAAATAGGGCATGTAAGCCATTCTTCAAAACCCATTTTTATAAATAAGGTTTTTGAAACTTGTATCCTTGTGTCTGTGTCTACCTCCGAGCACCATACTTTGCTAAAATTATCCATTGTGTAGGCTTGTCATGGTCCGATTCTCCCAGAGCAAAGTCTTTCTTGTTGTCAAGCAGACGTTTTAAAATAGGGGCCATCTTATACCACTGCATGTGGTTCTATCTTGCCAGAATGGCAATGGAGTTTCTCACTTTTCTGTAGTCGCAGCAGTGGTGATCACTCTTTTCTCTGAGATATCCAATTGCTTCCCTTGCTTGTCTGGAGAATTGCACACACTGATAAAGAGTTTGCTGCTCTCATCATGCATGCTGCTTACACTACAATGTCTGGACTGTGCTGTACTCTGAGTCATGTTGGTGTCTCATTAGTTGCTTTGCATTACCTCTCCATGCGATCCCATCTTGCCAGATATACGCTTCCTCAGTTTCTCTCTCCTTTATCAGTAGAATTCTAAAAGACTATTTGGGGATGAGATCAAACATTTTAGCTGACTCAGACATGCTGGAGTGAAAGGCTCCAATCTCAACCAGAGGTGAGTCTTTAGGTGGATACTCTTCTGGCTCCTGTTCAGTGGGTATTACTTGGTCAGATTTGTCTGTTCTCAGTGTATGGGTTGATAAGGTGTCCGGGTCGATGTCTGCCTTAGATTCCCTTTCTGAGATGAGGTCTTTCCGAGGATGCTCTCTCCATGGTGGCGCTACCCCAGTCTGGCCGTTCTGACATTTATCCCTGGGATTTCTGAGGGAGGCTGTCTAGGGGCTAATCTAGTACCCTTGTCTTCAGCTGCATTACCGGAGATTTTAGTGTTTGGAGAATCTCCAGGGACATATAGTGTGTTTGAGCCAACTGTTGTATAATTCTTGGGTGTGTGTGAGAGCATACTAGCATAAATTGCTAAAACCAGTATAGACATGTTTTCTTGCTGTAGTACATGAATATTACTGGTATTATGGATAAAGCCACCACAATGAGAGTTTTTACGTAGGCATACGGGCCTACAATGGTGACCACAGCATGGATATAATTTCTGATATTATCATTATTATCCTTTTGTACAAAGCAAACATGAGTAAGCTCTTCCGTGATGATTTGGCATACATTGGTGCAGACAAAATTGAAGTGTTAGGTTACAACAAGCATGAAGATGTTTTTGCACTGGCAGAATAGTAGCATGTGTTGTGGGCAAAGGCATCATGATATTGTGGTTGAAATTGGTACTGTACACTGTTGGTAATCTGGTATCTATACACATTAACAGGCCGATTCATGGAATAATTAGCGCGGCGCAAGTGGGCAAAAACGTGCGAATCGCAGTGGAATAGCGAAAATCGCAGTGCAAGTGCAAAAATCGCACGAAAAGCAGCGCACATCGATTCATGGAAGTCCGTGCGCGAGAAAACCAGTGGATGTGCGATAAAAAAGTGTGCGGCGCACGTTGACGCACAGGCCATCTAACAGCGTGCGCCAGGTCACAGCGAAAATCGCACAGGCCACAGCGAAATTCGCACATAGCGCGGCGCACGCAACAAAAGTAGGCGGAACACGGGCGTAACACTCGGAATGG
Organism: Ambystoma mexicanum; assembly: GCF_040938575.1. Taxonomy (NCBI): domain Eukaryota; kingdom Metazoa; phylum Chordata; class Amphibia; order Caudata; family Ambystomatidae; genus Ambystoma; species Ambystoma mexicanum. Next base: position 1,089,909,300 of record NC_090933.1, read on the forward strand.
GGAACAACTTGCCAAAACGTGGGCGTCACGGGGGAAGTACAGGGCACAAGTGCGCGGAACGCCCAAACGCTCGCCTACAACACGTATTCATGGAATAGAATAGGTCAAAAAAGCGCACGCTCAAACCAGCGCACAGGCACAAACACGACCGCCACAAGAAAGCAGGCGGTAGCGTCTCTGCGGCTGTAAGAAATGTGCGCCAAAAGGTGCGCCAACAAATAGCACCTATATACTGCCATGATGAATGTCCTATACTGTGGACCTCCAGGACAAATGACGTGCAAAGGGGTACCCACAAACACGGACACCCGCTGACAAAAAATATGTGTGCGTGTATACCGGGGTGCGCGGGAAGTCTCACACGCGATTTCATCAGGGTACGTGTATTTCAGGGGTGCGCGGGAATTTCCACACGCGATTTCAGCAGGGTACGTGTATTTCAGGGGTGCGCGGGAAGTTCCACACACGATTTCATCAGGGTACGTGTATTTCAGGGGTGCGCGGGAATTTCCACACGCGATTTCAGCAGGGTACGTGTATTTCAGGGGTGCGCGGGAAGTTCCACACGCGATTTCATCAGGGTACGTGTATTTCAGGGGTGCGCGGGAAGTTCCACACGCGATTGGCCCAGTGCGAGCAGGGTACGTGTATTTCAGGGGTGCGCGGGAATTTCCACACGCGATTTCAGCAGGGTACGTGTATTTCAGGGGTGCGCGGGAAGTTCCACACGCGATTTCAGCAGGGTACGTGTATTTCAGGGGTGCGCGGGAAGTTCCACACGCGATTTCATCAGGGTACGTGTATTTCAGGGGTGCGCGGGAAGTTCCACACGCGATTGGCCCAGTGCGAGCAGGGTACGTGTATTTCAGGGGTGCGCGGGAATTTCCACACGCGATTTCAGCAGGGTACGTGTATTTCAGGGGTGCGCGGGAAGTTCCACACGCGATTTCAGCAGGGTACGTGTATTTCAGGAGTGCGCGGGAAGTTCCACACGCGATTGGCCCAGTGCGAGCAGGGTACGTGTATTTCAGGGGTGCGCGGGAATTTCCACACGCGATTTCAGCAGGGTACGTGTATTTCAGGGGTGCGCGGGAAGTTCCACACGCGATTTCATCAGGGTACGTGTATTTCAGGGGTGCGCGGCAAGTTCCACACGCGATTGGCCCAGTGCGAGCAGGGTACGTGTATTTCAGGGGTGCGCGGGAATTTCCACACGCGATTTCAGCAAGGTATGTGTATTTCAGGGGTGCGCGGGAAGTTCCACACGCGATTGGCCCAGTGCGAGCAGGGTACGTGTATTTCAGGGGTGCGTGGGAATTTCCACACGCGATTTCAGCAGGGTATGTGTATTTCAGGGGTGCGCAGGAAGTTCCACACGCGATTGGCCCAGTGCGAGCAAGGTATGTGTATTTCAGGGGTGCGCGGGAAGTTCCACACGCGATTTCATCAGGGTACGTGTATTGCAGGGGTGCGCGGGAAGTTCCACACGCGATTGGCCCAGTCCGAGCAGGGTACGTGTATTTCAGGGGTGCGCGTGAAGTTCCACACGCGATTTCAGCAAGGCATGTGTATTTCAGGGGTGCGCGGGAAGTTCCACACGCGATTTCAGCAGGGTACGTGTATTTCAGGGGTTCTGGGGAGTACCACACGTGAATTGGCCGTGTGGGCCCTCCCAGGTGTACGCTCCACAACCTCCACGGACCCTGCTGGCAGCCCACACCACGGGGGACTACCCTGCACCCATGGTCATGTCCCGCAGGCAGCCCATCCATCATGGGCATGCCCCCCAGCCAACCCACATGTCACCTTGCACTACTGATCAACAATGCATGTCTACCACCACCCCCACCCCCCTGCCACCATGGGCATCCTCCACCAGGCCCCCACTCATGTCTCCCACCACCCCCACCCCCCTGCCACCATGGGCAGCCTCCACCAGGCCCCCACTCATGTCTCCCACCACCCCCACCCCCCTGCCACCATGGGCAGCCTCCACCAGGCCCCCACTCATGTCTCCCACCACCCCCACGCCCCAGCCACCAGGGGCAGCCTCCACCAGGCCCCCACTCATGTCTCCCACCACCCCCACCCCACTGCCACCATGGGCAGCCTCCACCAGGCCCCCACTCATGTCTCCCACAGCCCCCACCCCCCTGCCACCATGGGCAGCCTCCACCAGGCCCCCACTCATGTCTACCACCACCCCACCCCCCAGCCACCAGGGGCAGCCTCCACCAGGCCCCCACTCATGTCTCCCACCACCCCCACCCCCCAGCATCCAGGGTCACCCTCCACCAGGCCCCCACTCATGTCTCCCACCACCCCCACCCCCCTGCCACCATGGGCAGCCTCCACCAGGCCCCCACTCATGTCTCCCACCACCCCCACCCCCCAGCAGTGCAGGGGAAGCCTCCACCAGGCCCCCACTCATGTCTCCCACCACCCCCACCCCCCTGCCACCATGGGCAGCCTCCACCAGGCCCCCACTCATGTCTCCCACCACCCCACCCCCCTGCCACCATGGGCAGCCTCCACCAGGCCCCCACTCATGTCTACCACCACCCCCACCCCCCAGCCACCAGGGGCAGCCTCCACCAGGCCCCCACTCATGTCTCCCACCACCCCCACCCCCCAGCATCCAGGGTCACCCTCCACCAGGCCCCCACTCATGTCTCCCACCACCCCCACCCCCCTGCCACCATGGGCAGCCTCCACCAGGCCCCCACTCATGTCTCCCACCACCCCCACCCCCCAGCAGTGCAGGGGCAGCCTCGGCCAGGCCCCCACTCATGTCTCCCACCACCCCCACCCCCCAGCAGTGCAGGGGCAGCCTCCACCAGGCCCCCACTCATGTCTCCCACCACCCCCACCCCCCAGCAGTACAGGGGCAGCCTCCACCAGGCCCCCACTCATGTCTCCCACCACCCCCACCCCCCAGCAGTGCAGGGGCAGCCTCCACCAGGCCCCCACTCATGTCTACCACCACCCCCACCCCCCAGCAGTGCAGGGGCAGCCTCCACCAGGCCCCCACTCATGTCTCCCACCACCCCCACCCCCCAGCATCCAGGGTCACCCTCCACCAGGCCCCCACTCATGTCTCCCACCACCCCCACCCCCCCTGCCACCATGGGCAGCCCCCACCAGGTCCTCAAAATCCCCAATCATGTGCGTAATGGACAGCCTCCACAGCCAAAAAGCCCTACCAAGTAACCCATTCACCCACATGGAAATGGAAATCACATGTTACACCCCCAATGTTCATTAAGCTAATGAACCCATGTCCGTCACACACAATGGTTGCAATTGAATGGGAAAACACACAACATGACATGCATGAAACCAATGAGATGATACCACACAGTGAAGTATGGAAACAAAATTGTATTGAAAAAAATAAAGAATGCTAAAGAAAGAAAACAAACTACAATGTGAATGAGAAAAAAAAGCTGCATGTCCGTATAAAAACACAAAACTGCAAATCAGAATCCAAAAAATATTTGCCCAAAGTCAAAAGTAAAAAAATCTCCATGCAATAAAGAACTATGTAAAAAACTACCAAGGGTCCATGAGCCCAACTGAACAAAGGAAACCTACTAAAAAACCTACCTAAAAATCAACTATATACAAAAAGTGGAGCAGTGTCCGTCGACTCCAAATCATAATAAGAAAGAAAGGAAACCTAAAACTAAAGAACTATATACAAAGGCGGCGGGCAAGTCCAGCGGCTCACTCCGTGGTGTCCCGGGCCAGGGCATCATCGAACTCCTGTTCGATGTCCCGGAGGCGGTCCAGTTCCATGGCCCCGAGGGTCCGCAGGCACGACGCCGTGTCCTCCTCCAACCCCCTGCGGATTGCCTCAAGGCACTCGGCCCGCCTCAGGGCCCTCCGCATGGAGTTCTCCGCCCTGACCATTGTGAGCCGCGCCTCTTCCGCCCGCCGCCGCTCCGCACCTATGGCGTGGCCCAACCGCTGCCACACGGAAGACACTCTCTGTCCTGGGTCCCCCTGCCCTCCGGCCGATGCCTGCCCCTCCGATGTCGAAAGCCCCGAGCCTTCATGTCTCCCACCATGTTGCTGTTGCGCTGCTCTGCCTCTGCCCGTGCACTGCCTCCTGCTGCCTGCACATCCTCCGCCGGCTGGGGTGCAGTTGTTGATGTGGCCACCCCTGCTGGACCTCCGACTCCCGACTGTGGCAGGGATGCCTCCTCCACCAGCCTGGCCGCACCGTCAGAGGCAGCTCCACAGGGCACCCAGGTGACTGATGGGTGGGAAGATGGCACAGAGGACGACTGGCGCGTAGGGGGTCCAGTTGAGGAGGGGGTCGGAGCAAGCCCCATCAGACGGAGGAATCCGGCCTGGGTGACCTGTCCCAGCAGGCTGACGTGGTCAACGAGCCATTCGAGATGACGTGCAGTCTCTCCATGAAAAGACTGCAGGTCACCTCGCATGGCCCGTTGACGCAACGCCACACCAGCCAGGACAGGCTCAACCCGGACCTGGATGGCCACGTCCGCAGGCAGAGGAAGGCCAGTTGACGTCAGCTCATCCCCTGCCTGAAAACGGGTCTGGACGTAGGCATCCCTGCTGGTGCAAGATGATGCAGGGACAGGATCGGGGACAGGATTGCACACAGGCACCTCCGCGGCCGCCTGTGCTGCCTCCTGTCCCTGGTCCTGCACTGCACCACTAGCACCAGTGGGATCCCCACCTCCAGACCCCGTCTCTGGTGCTTGCACGGCCCCCTCCTCCACCAAACCCCCCACCAACCTGGATGACTCCGTGCCATCTTCCCCTGTTGGGCCCTGTGGGGTCCCAGCTGCCCCTTCTGCTGCCGAAAAGTCCAACTGCAACCTCCGCCTCTTGGACCACCTCCCGGCAGCTGCGGCCTGGGACGCGGCACCGGACTCCTCACTCCCCGACGAGATGACAACACGGGAGGAGAGCCGGACCTTGCGTCTCCGGCTGGCGGTCGGATCCCCGCCGCTGTGCTCCACAGCACCTTCTCCGCCCTCTTCATCAGTTGACGCTGCAGACAGGGAGAAACAAAACACAGGCATCAGGGCACTGTACAATGGACACATACACGCATGACAGTTGCACATGAGTGGCATTGGCAAACCTCAGACATGTCATCACAATCCCCAACACACATGTCATTGCAACTCGCACACATGAGCCATACCACAGCCATATCGCAACTGCCACCACCATCCCTACACATACAACAGCATCAGCAGCCAAAGGGGAGCCAGACATCACATGCAACACAGGAAGTGCACCACACATGTACACACACCACCACACTTGCATGCATGTCTACACCTCTGGCAAGTGTTGCACTGTTCAGACGGGCATCCATGTCACATCTGCCAATCAGGCTTCCACATACCGCTGTCACATGCATCCATGTTGCATCACTGTTGCACCCTTGACAAATACACACACATGCACATGTACACAGTGCTCATACATGCAGCCGAAAACAACATACATGCCTGACATCACGGACATGTCTACTTACATACACATTCATCCAAACATGTGTGCATGCACAACTGCATTTGCCATGCAAGCCCACACAAACAAGCACCATCCATGTCTCACACATTACAGCCCTCGCATGTGTCGGACCCACGGCCCTGTACACCCCCACCCATACTCGACCCCATACAAACAGATGTGCAACCGGCACAATGCCGAATAATCACCACACGCACTGCTCACAATCAGGATGCATGTACACTCACCGCTCGACTCCAGACGGGTCTGCTTCTCTTGGACCTGGACGTGGAGCGCTGGGGATATGCGTTCCAGGACCCCCATCTGTTCTTCCGACAAGTGGCCCCGGCGCCCCTTGGCATCCGCTGCCTTCAAGAGGCGCCGGGCCTTGTTCAGGGTCCTGGACCTGAAGTCCTCCCAGCGCTTCCTGACATGTTGTAAGTCCCGGACTGCCACCCCCTCCGCGTTGATGGCAGTCACGATGTCAGTCCAGATCCGAGTCTGTCCTTCCTTGTCGGCGCGGGAACTTCCGAAGAGGGCATCATACTGCCCCAGGACTTGCTCCACCAGGACACCAACTTCGGTGGCACTGAAGCTGGTGCCCCTCTGCCTCTCTGGCCGGGGGTTGTCAGTGGTCACAGATGGTGTTTGCCCCGACATGACAACCCCAGAGGCAGGAGTGGGTGGGCAACTGGGTCCTGGGGCTGGGCTGTGGAGCGATGGAATTCCAGTCGGGAGTCTTCGGTTCCAGCAGGGGTGGTCACAGCAACAGCACCCCTGGCTGATGTGCAGGCAGCAAATGGCAGTGCACGTGGGCAGCAGGCAGTCAAGCAGCAGCAGATGGCAGGTGGGAGCGTGCTCGGGGCTCTGGGGGGCAGTAGTTCGGCCTTCTGGACAGGAGCGTGGTCTTCCGTGTGCTTACGCGTGGCCAGCTTGGTACGGAGTGATTTGGCACGTGAAAATCCTGCACGTCAGCGTGAAAACCGAGGAAAGGCCCTTAGCGCGTAAGCGCGTCAGCACGCATACGCGAATCTATTGGACCAAAGGCCCTCAGCGCGTAAGCGCGTCTGTGACGTGACCCGCACGGGTGTTTCCCACACAGTACGTGATGACAGAGCACACGTGGAAAGACTGCACGTCAGAGTGTCATCGCGTGTAATTGGACAGCACGTCAGAGTCTCATCGCGTGTAATTGGACAGCACGGCAGAGTCTCATCGCGTGTAATTGGACAGCACGTCAGGGTGTCATCGCGTGTAATTGGAGAAAAGTGCGCGTACACGCGATTGGCCTATGTACGTGTATATCAGGTGTGCGCGGACACTTACACACGCAAGTACGTCAGCGCACCTGTATCCCGGTGTGCGCGGGAATTTCCACATGCTATTGGACTGGGTACTGGATTTCAGGGGTGCGCGGGTCACACGCTCGCCTACAACACGCGCAACGCATTAATTTGCGCGCTAAAAAAATAACAAGCTCAGACCCAGGATGAACATACCGTTCCTAGCAGCAGTGGGCGTGGCCTACCAAAGGAGGAGGAGGAGGATAGTCAGGGCCAGAATATTCACACCCAGAAACAGCCTTTTCGGGATGCCTGATGACCAGGTGCATGGGAGGTACAGGTTTCCACCACACATCATACTGGACCTGGTGAGTGAGTGGGAGGATGACCTCACATCACCCACCCTGTGCTCCCAAGCACTCAGCCCCCTGGAGAAGGTCCTCAATGTACTGCACTTCTTAGCCACTGGATCATTTCAGCGGACAAGTGCCATTGTGGGTGGTGTATCACAGGCCACCCAGTCACGCTGCCTACACCAGGTCTTGAACATCATCACTGCACGCCCATCAGTCCGCAGGCACATATACCTGCCCAGAACCCCTGCAGAAAGGCATGCTGCCGCCCTGGATTTCTACGCTGTGGCACGATTCCCCAAAGTGCTAGGTGCCATTGACTGCACCCATGTGGCTCTACGTCCCCCCAGGGCATCTGAGCACATCTATAGGAACCGCAAGCACTGGCATTCCATCAACGTGCAGGTAGTATGTAATGCCAAGGGAATCATCACCTCAGTATATGCCAACTATCCCGGGTCAACCCACGACAGCTTCATTTACCGAATGTCCACCCTAAGCCGGGACCTAGAAGCTGGGCGGCATGGCGATACATGGATGCTTGGTGAGTATGAATGCCACTGCACATGCATGCATGTCAGATACTGAGCAAGGTCACAACCCCACCAATGATACCAATCACCACCTCCACAGGGGACAGTGCCTACCCTCTCAGCCCCCACATGATGACGCCAATTCGGAACCCCACCACGCCACCCCAGGTAAGATATAACGCAGCCCACATTACAACCCGGGGCATAGTGGAGCGCACATTCGGAGTGCTGAAGTCACGCTTTCGCTCCCTTGACCGTTCTGGCGGGCAGCTGTTGTACGCTCCCCCAGTAGTGTGCAGGATCATAGTGGCAGCATGTGTCCTGCACAACGTTGCAACACGCCGGGGCCTGGCCGTGGACATGGTGGTGCCCCCCCATCCCCAACCACATGCACAGCCGCTGCGCATGGGAGGGGAAAGGGCACGGGGGAGGCATCCCGTACACAGCTAGTGGCTAATTACTTCACATAGAAATCACACCCCTGTGGAGTGCACACTGCCCTGGCACATTCCATCTGACAATCAATGATGACTCAACCTGACACTGATCCTGAATGTCTGGAGAAAGAACCGTGAAAACCATATCAGCCTGAGATTGTTCACCTGGAAGTGTCACAATGTGTGCATCCCTACCCACACAGACACCACCAATGCAGTTTTGTGAAGTTACACATTCAAGCAGCTAAAATGAATACCAATCAATCAATCAATCAAACAAGTTTATTCGGAAGTATAAAAAATTCCATTAAACGACAAAAAGAGATAAATTACACGTTTTCAACATTACAAAGACACCAATTATATAAAAGACAGATAAAAGTAGATACCGAAAATTACAAGTCACAATCTACAATAATAAAAAAATAACTGGCACTTACTTGCCGATCGGGAGGGGATATTTAAAAGTTATACATTATAATCAAGCATAAAACAAGACTCAACCACTTTTCCCCATACACAGTTCATTGTAAAAATTAGTAGCACTAACTACCCCCCCCTTGCAGATTTAATAAGTTCTTTCTAAAATACATCGCTCTTTTTAAAAAGGTCAACAGAGCCCAGGATGTAAAAACTGACTCGGCACTCAGAAGAAACTCAAGTGCGACCTTGTGTGAACGAATCTCCGTTTTCTTGAGGGCGGGGACCAGGGTCATTCTGCGGATACCCGCATAACCTATGCAAAAGAACAACACATGCAAAAGGTCCTCACGCTTGTGGCCACAGACTGGGCAGCCGGCATCACTGGGAAAACTTTTCCAGTTGCACGTGTTTCCCTGTAGCCGAAGACAATCAAAGCGGGCCCTCGTAATCAGCCACCTATCTGTTTTAAAAGTGCTCCTAATCAAATATGGTTGGATTCCAGAGAGATTGCTGATGCTAGAGTGAAAAAAATCACATTTCTGAGTGTATCCCAGGAGAGTTTTTTTCCTAGCTACAATTTCTCCCAGTTTAACCTTGTAGGCTGCCCCCTCAGGCTTAGTGATTAAAGATTCAGGCGGAAACAGGGCACTTAGGTTAACTTCCCCCAGTTTAGCAGAGACATAGGCTAACCATGGGATTTTTTTCCATCCTGATCTGCCCAACACAGTACGTAAGATAAAATGGCACAGAGTTGCGTGTTCATTAACCCACAGCCGGATCCAAAAAAGTAAAGGTGCCATCGCCCACTGATCCTCCCAGAACTCTGCCCCCAGTTCTCTGTGAATAGCTATTCCGGGGGTGCTAGTCGGTAGCCCCAGCAGGTTTTTAAAAAATTTGTTTTCTTTACCTTGGATTTCAGCCGCGTTTTGGAAACCCCAAATGGCTGCACCATACAGGGTGGTTGCCAAAGTTTGTGCACCATAAATTTTCAGGATCACGTCAAGAGGCTGGGCTCTACTTTTTGACGCAAATCTAAAGAGTCCACCTATCTGTTGGCTCATTTTTGCCGATTGCTTTGCCACATGTGCCCTTCCATTGAGGGCCTCTGAGAAACTAATCCCGAGGTAGTCGAACACCTTAACTCTAGGGATTGTTTCCCCAACGCATAGCATGGGTTTCATTGGTGCTGAACGTTTCCTTCCAACACATGCCATAACCGCTGACTTTTTAGTGTTGATTTTTAGGCCCAGATTGTTCATAAAGGTTGCATAGGCATCGATCAAGACCTGTAGTGCCCTTGGTGTTCTGGCTATTAGGACTGTATCGTCCGCATAAGCCAGGACCGGAAAACCCCTTCCCCCCAAAACCAGAAAGTCTGCCCTTACATCAATGAGGTCCCGCGAGAGACCATTGATATAGAGGCAGAAACAGATGGGAGCGAGCACACACCCCTGCCTTACGCCGCAACCCACCCGGAAACAAGCTGTACAATGCCCACCCGGCCCACTACGTACACAGGCCTCGTTATCCGTGTGAAGGTCGACCAAAGCCTGCAGGATCTCCCCAGGACACCCCAAGGACCCAAGCACTGCCCAGAGCTTAGCTCTGTCCACTTTATCAAAGGCAGTGCTTAGGTCCATGAAAGCCAGATATACTGACTCACCCAGACTAAATACCGAATTAGCCACCAAAATATAAAGGTTAAGGCTCTGTTCAATGGTGCCTACACCAGGGCGAAATCCAAATTGGATATCTGACAAGATCGGCTGTGCCCCAATCCAGTTTTCGATTCGGGCTAGCAGAATTCTCCCAAAGATTTTGAAAGAAGAATCCAGCAAGGAGATTGGCCTATATGCACCTGGACTGGAAATCTCTCCTTTTTTAAAGATTGGAAAAATTATGGCCTTTTTCCAGGATGGGGGATACTCCCTTGACTTTAAGCAGGCATTAAAGACCGCTGTTAAAAGCGGTGCCCACAAAGCAATAGGGTCCTGAAACAGGTCCGAAGGGATCATATCCGGCCCCGGAGCTCGGTTATGTGCTTGGAGCTTTATGGCCTTTACCGTCTCCTCCACCTCAAATTTCAAACAGGCGTCTGCGTGATCTAAAACAGCCTGTGCACACTCTAACCCAAATAAGTTCCCAAAATGGGATAACCAAGCCCCTTCTTCCACGTGAGTGCCACTTCCTTCATTGGAGCCACATCCCTCTGGGCCACTTTTTACATAAGCCCAAAAGGCCTTCTGATCCCCCCTTCGAGCGACATCCAAAAAACCTTCCACCTACCCACTTGCAAAATGCAACAAGAGGACAGTGCCATGTCAGCCAACCCAACCCCAGCACCGCCACACCACACACCGTGCCATGTCATGCTATTTGCAGGTAAACAAAGTAATCCCCACAACATGACACTAGTGTCACAATGTACAGTGTCCCTATTAGAAACTTGCAACACCTGAAATGCTCACAGTAATGCCGGACCAACAACAAACTTGAGCAGGTGCTACCATTAACATGACATCACTAATGTTAAATATTAGTAGTCTCACCACCTGGAAATGCCTGCACTCCCACCACTAGCAACTGTGCAGTGTTGGCGCCATGTAGAGTTGTAGGTGCACTGCTGCCAACATGGACCACATCTCCAGACTAGAGGTCCTTGTGTAAACATGAGGAAGGGACCTGCAAATTGGGAGGTAGACACAGAAGATGAGTTACACATCAATGCAACATGCAGTGTACAACACAACAGCAATATGCACTAGGAATGCATACACAGTATTGACTACAGACTGCCCACACAGCTCATGGGAGTCCAACGTCACTGTGTAATTCACTGTCACTTGGGCACACCCTTTGCAAGCCCATGGAAACGGGAAGCAGGAGGGGTGTGTGTGACTCAAACCCAAGCATCTGAACCAAATACATTACAAGCCTGCATGTGCCCAGCCACAATGCAGCGTATGCCCACAGGAACCACGGAAGCCAACAAATCGTCCCAAAAAAATTGGGAATAAAATAAAAAAAAATAAAAATAAAAATAAAAAAAAATAAAAAATGGCCATTGAAGGGCCCGGGGGGGTTGGGGAGGCCACCCAGGAGGTCCGAGGACAGGATGCACACCAGAACCCACCTGCGTGGATCCTGGGGAAAAAAAACACCTCCATGGGCTCATGGCCCACACGGCTACCCTATTGTGGGAGTATCACTGCTGTCGCTATTATCACCCTGTGCAGCTGCATCCGGAGGTGGTTGCACTATGGGAGGCAGCCCACGCAAGGCCCTAGTCTGCTCCTCCATGGCTGCAAGCATGCGGGTGTGGTAGGTCTGGTTCTGGAGGATGAGTGTGCGGAGGTCCCCATGCAACAACTCACGGGATGCCCGGACCTCCGCCCTCGTTGCCTGCATCTCAGCTGAGAGCGTACGGGTGAGACGCTCCAGCTGCTGTTCTGTCCTTTGGTGTGTTGAAGCCTCAAGCTCAACAAGAGTCGTCCTGAGGTGAAGGAGCTCCTGCCTCAGGGCTTCCCTGTGGCCCTGGGACTCAATGGAGATGGCCTCCTGCAGAGTCGCCAGTGCCGCCCGCCTGTCCCTGTTGGACCCCAACATGTCCTCCCTGTGTGACTGGCAGATGGAGTCGGTTGCCTGCTCTAGTCGCTCCATCAGCCTTTCAGGGGGGACAATGGAAGTGGCCACCCTATCCATGGCCTGAGCCATCATCTCGGATGATGCTGCCTGTTGGGTTGCCATACCGTAAATGGATTGCTCCCATGCGGTATTGCCAGGTAGCGTACGGCCACCACGTCGGCGGGCACCACACCTGTCTGGGGCAAGGCGAACTGCGCCTTGCTGTGCCGGCACTGCCTGAGGCTGCAGGACTGCATTCCCCCTCTCATCTGCTGGCCCAGGAACAGGATCAGATGTCGCGGAGTGTGACCCTGCATCCGTAACCACCAAAGGCGTAGCTGCCAACACTGACATCCCCATTGAGGGTTCTGACCCTGGTGCAGGTGGGTGAGACAGAACATAATCCCTCCCTGAAACACTCACCTGCGACGGCACGTAGGTCTCATCCGAATCAACACCTGAGTACAGCTCGGGAGAGGTGCAGCCAGAGACACCCCTTGAGAGCAGGACCTGCAGCACTTGTGGGTTCTCACCCACCACCACACCACGTCCCTCACTGGTGGTTGGTCGGCCCTCGGACCCCTCCTGGGTCTGCACCATCTCCACAACCCCAGCAGTATCAGGTGCGTCTTCCCCTGCAAAGACATAAAAACAAAGAAATGGAAACAGGCATTAGCACCATGGCACACAATGAGGGCTGAGAAGCAAGAGAACCAGTACTTGTTTGACACATGTCCCACATGACTAAAACCCTCCCATGCATGCACCCTCACTGCGTATGAAGGGCAGGCAAATGGCACACACTGATGACACCAAGATGGAAGATGAACACATTTTCTGCATGCTGCCTGGCAGTGGCATCACACATTGGCCTGTGATTGGCAGGTGAAACACACATGCCATCACACAGATGGCATGTACCATTGCTATTGAGTGAAGATGGAGAGGAGGGCAGCACCTATTCATTCAGTCCAGTTCCCGCATGTAATAGCTTTTCTAATTCAAACAGGTCAGATTCTTCACCTGGAGCTGCCAGTCCGAAATGGTGCAATTGCACAGGGACATGTTTGAACAAATGATATCCAGGTAACAAAGTCACTCCACTTTACCATAGCCATGTCAGACATGTGACTAGAGGACTGCGACATGCCTAGTAAAAGTGGTGGAATGCAAACAATCTGACTAAATGAACAGTGAAAAATCAAGCAACAATGTTGTGGCAAGGTGACACTTCAAGGGCAACTGGCGTGCAGTTGGGCTAGATGTCTACTGTTGGCAGAAGGGATACTGCTATGGCCAAATGCAGCTGCGCAGGATGTATTGCATGAAGCACATGGCTGACCCATACGACTCAGGCGCACACACTCTCACCTGTCACACAAACAGAAGCCCTCACACACACCATGCACATGGATGACACACACATGCATGTGCACTCACCGGACAATGCCTCGTAATCAGCCAAATCTCCCACGCCTTGGATCTGTTCCTCCGTGACGTAGGTCCCAGCGACTGACTCATGTGGAGTGAGTTCCATGTCTACTACTGGAGACCCACCTCCAGTCACTAGAGTTGCGGCATGACTTGAGGCCAGCTTACTCTTTGCCCTGCGCTTTAGGTCATTCCAGCGCTTATAGCAATCATTGGCTGTGCGCCTCACGATTCCAAGGGCACTTACGATGTCCGCAACGGTCTGCCAGTGTGCCTGGCGTTGTGCAGGTGTGGTCTTGGATCCTGCAACAATGACCATCTTGTTGTCATGTGCGGACACATACTCGACAAGTGCATTCAGTTCGTCATCCGTGAAGCTGGGCTTCCTGGATGGGCCGGACTGTGTAGCCGTGTCTGGGGCATCAGCCTGTGCCGGACGAGCACTCTTCCTCTTCCGCTTGGAAGGTGGTGGTGATCCTGAGTGTCCTGCGCCGCTCTGGACACTAGGGGCAGGAGCCCTGGTGGACTCTGTATCAGGAGTGTGGGATTGCACACTCAGCATGGGAGTTGGTGCAGGCATTGGCTCTAGTGTGATGGTGTCAGGGGGAATGTCAGCAGCATGGACTAGGACCGACACTGACCGGGCTGGGTGTGTGAGGGCTGGGGTGGATGGAGCCGCAGCTGCCCCTGCAGCCTCTCCGCCCTGCCTACTTGGTGCAGCAGATGACCTTGCTGCCCCAGATGCACATGGCATGGTGACATCAACGTGCACCAGCGCACGTGTCATAGGCCTGCTGACCTGGAAGTCAGCCATGGAGTCAGCCAGGTCTGGTGCCACAATGGGCTGGTCCAACAAGGGCTGAGCATGGATGGTGTCAGCCACATCAGCCTCAACGGGAGGGGGGGGGGATTATGGGTGCCCTTGACTGGTCCTCCACACATGGGGGGACAGGCTCACCCTGCAAGTAACGACCACGTCCCCTACCGGATCCACCACGGCCACCACTTGTGGCTCTTCCACCTTTGCCACCCTTACGGAATCCTCGCCTCCCAGCCATGGCACTGATGTTAATGTGCGTATGGGAGTGGCTGTAAAATATTGTCCTGGGCAATTGGGGGTCAAAGGGGTTGGGTACCAGATGGTAATTGTACCCTAGTGCTCTTGCAAGGCTGATTGTAACCTCAGGGGAAAGATGACGGGTCACGCTACGCACAGGAGCCCCAAAAAAGGGAGATGAGGTGCACGCAACCCCTCCTAGACCACGTGTGCAGAAAGAAAAACCTGCACTACGCTGTGGCACCCAGTAACACAAGAATGAACGTATGCGTGTCACACGCAGCCTAGAATGACCTCTGAAGGGTTAGGCTACACACGGGGCAAGCACAGATGTTAGATACGTGCGTGACTCACCGTCTGCCAGGTAAAAGAGCGTGAAAAAGGAGCGCGTTTGGTTGGCAACACCCCCGCCAAAAGAAGATTTGTACGCTGTCTGAGGAGACAGGACAACAGTAGAAGGGAACACTGTTTGAGGGAACAGGCCCAGGTAAACCAGTAAAAGAGAAAAAAGAGAAAAAGCTGTCAGAGGTAACAGGGAATACGAACTTGAAACGCCGTGAAGTAAATCGCGTGTGAAACGACAAGAAGTACAGAATTCACCCACTCGCTCTCCACGAAAAGCACGTACAAGGAAATGGTGTTCTACGCGTACCTTTTATACAGGCCCAGACGTCCAGCGTCACTTCAGCGACGTGTACGCGCTAGGGCCATTTCCACCAATTACACGCTTTGTCACTTCTGCGTGTAGGGCCATTTCCACCAATCACACGCGATGACACTCTGACGTGCAGTCTTTCCACGTGTGCTCTGTCATCACGTGCTGTGTGGGAAACACCCGTGCGGGTCACGTCACAGACGCGCTGAGGGCCTTTGGTCCAATAGAATCGCGTATGCGTGCTGATGCGCTTACGCGCTAAGGGCCTTTCCTCGGTTTTCACGCTGACATGCAGGATTTTCACGTGCCAAATCACTCCGTACCAAGCTGGCCACGCGTAAGCACACGGAAGACCACGAACTACTGCCCCCCAGAGCCCCGAGCACGCTCCCGCCTGCCATCTGCTGCTGCCTGACTGCCTGCTGCCCCTGCACTGCTGGGGGGTGGGGGTGGTGGGAGACATGAGTGGGGGCCTGGTGGAGGCTGCCCCTGCACTGCTGGGGGGTGGGGGTGGTGGGAGACATGCATTGTTGATCAGTAGTGCAAGGTGACATGTGGGTTGGCTGGGGGGCATGCCCATGGTGGATGGGCTGCCTGCGGGACATGAGCAGGGGTGCAGGGTAGTCCCCCGTGGTGTGGGCTGCCTGCAGGGGCCGTGGAGGTTGTGGAACGTACACCTGGGAGGACCCACACGGCCAATTCACGTGTAGTACTCCCCAGAACCCCTGAAATACACATTCCCTGCTGGTATCGCGTGTGCAACTTCCCGCGCACCCCTGAAATACACGTACCCTGATGAAATCGCGTGTGGAACTTCCCGCGCACCCATGGAATACACGTACCATGCTCGCACTGGCCCATTCGCGTGTGGAACTTCCCGCGCACCCCTGAAATACACGTACCCTGATGAAATCGCGTGTGGAACTTCCCGCGCACCCATGGAATACACGTACCATGCTCGCACTGGGCCAATCGCGTGTGGAACTTCCCGCGCACCCCTGAAATACACGTACCCTGATGAAATCGCGTGTGGAACTTCCCGCGCACCCATGGAATACACGTACCCTGCTCGCACTGGCCCATTCGCGTGTGTGACTTCCCGCGCACCCCTGAAATACACGTACCCTGATGAAATCGCGTGTGGTACTTCCCGCGCACCCATGGAATACACGTACCCTGCTCGCACTGGCCCATTCGCGTGTGTAACTTCCCGCGCACCCCTGAAATACACGTACCCTGATGGAATCGCGTGTGGAACTTCCCGTGCACCCATGTAATACACGTACCATGCTCGCACTGGCCCATTCGCGTGTGGAACTTCCAGCGCACCCCTGAAATGCACGTACCCTGCAGAAATCGCGTGTGGAACTTGCAGCGCACCCCTGAAATACACGTACCCTGCTGAAATCGCGTGTGCAACTTCCCGCGCACCCCTGAAATACACGTACCCTGCTCGCACTGGGCCAATCGCGTGTGGAACTTCCAGCGCACCCCTGAAATACACGTACCCTGATGAAATCGCGTGTGGAACTTCCCGCGCACCCATGGAATACACGTACCATGCTCGCACTGGCCCATTCGCGTGTGGAACTTCCCGCGCACCCCTGAAATGCACGTACCCTGCAGAAATCCCGTGTGGAACTTGCCGCGCACCCCTGAAATACACGTACCCTGCTGAAATCGCGTGTGCAACTTCCCGCGCACTCCTGAAATACACGTACCCTGCTCGCACTGGGACTATCGCGTGTGGAACTTCCCGCGCACCCCTGAAATACACGTACCCTGCTCGCACTGGGCCAATCGCGTGTGGAACTTCCCGCGCACCCCTGAAATACACGTACCCTGATGAAATCGCGTGTGGAACTTCCCGCGCACCCATGGAATACACGTACCATGCTCGCACTGGCCCATTCGCGTGTGGAACTTCCCGCGCACCCCTGAAATGCACGTACCCTGCAGAAATCGCGTGTGGAACTTGCCGCGCACCCCTGAAATACACGTACCCTGCTGAAATCGCGTGTGCAACTTCCCGCGCACCCCTGAAATACACGTACCCTGCTCGCACTGGGACTATCGCGTGTGGAACTTCCCGCGCACCCCTGAAATACACGTACCCTGCTCGCACTGGGCCAATCGCGTGTGGAACTTCCCGCGCACCCCTGAAATACACGTACCCTGCAGAAATCGCGTGTGGAACTTGCCGCGCACCCCTGAAATACACGTACCCTGCTGAAATCGCGTGTGCAACTTCCCGCGCACCCCTGAAATTCACGTACCCTGCAGAAATCCCGTGTGAAATCACGGGGCCAGTCGCGTGTGGAACTTCCTGCGCACCCCTGCAATACACGTTCCCCGCTTGGCGTTTGCTGTTTGCCAGCCCGGTGAACTGGTCCAGGGTTAGCGCAGCCCTTTGCGATGATTTAGCGATTTTGATGGCTTTTCCTTGCGCGAGGGCGTTCTTGGGGGCGTTACTGGCGCTGCTGCAGGGTCGCTGCGATTCTCTGCGCCACGGCTGGTTTGGGAGCCTGAAATCCATGAATACGCTGTGCGCGGAAATCGGTTTTAGCGCACGTGCCTGGCGCAGTCAATCGCACGCGGACACTCTGCGCCAGCCGCTTTCGACACTTTTCTGCGAAATTCTATGAATTACCCTGAAAGTGTGCTGTAAAATTAGCCTTTGTAAACTCGTTTATTTAAGAAATCCTCACCCGTGCCCTTTTTGGGTGGCTGGAGTTTCCAAACTGCACCCATTGACTTGCACACATTCATGGGAAATGTTTAAGCCACTCCAATTAAAACAATCACCAGCTGCTTCTGTGCAGTGCTCTCATACAACCAATAAATCACGTGCCTGTGTGACAGAATGCCCCCCTAGTGCAGAAGCCCCTTTCATAAAAGTTCCATGCCAAATGTCTAGCGCATCCATGTACCTTTGCCGCACCAATCTTCTTATATATGCAGTCCCTGCTCTGCAGTGGCGCAGGGCACCTTTGAAGGTCACACGTACATGCCTGACAGCGGCTGTGAGACCAAGACTCTGCAGGCAGGGGTAGCATAAGCTTCTTCACCTCTGAACTCTGTAATAATTGTTGCCTTATTCTGGTGGCAGGGTAATCTCTAGAAAATAATTCATACCTGGTATGGTGACTGATAAGAGCCCACAATTAATAAAATCACAACAAATCAATGTCATGGAAGTGAGACATGTGAGACCAGATCAGTGATGTCACAGCGGTGTGTATTCACGGTTACTCTGGCTGTCTCCAATGATCCAAGTGAGAAAATAGCCATGATGCTCCCTTCCTTTGATTCTCACCAGGAGGGGCACTCACATAACAAAGGCCAGCCTCACACTATGGTATTTACACAAGACAGGGCCTTTGAAGTAGTAGGCATGGGAAGGAGGTGGAGCTAGAGTAGTGAGATAAGCAAAGTGGAATGAGAAGGGGTTTCACCATCTTGGTTTTCTGATAGGGCACTCTTCCTTCTTGTGTTCTACATTTCCTTCAGGACAATGTACTGTGGGTATGGTGTCAGAAGGCAAAGGTCATTTGTTACAGCAAAAGGAACAGGACCCTTTAGTGTAGGCTTGCTTGGAGTCAATCCCCTGTGACATTTTGCTTTTGTAAGGTGGGGGCTTCCCACCCCTGCTTTGATTTAACTTTGGGCCTAAGAATAATAATACACTTTTGAACCTCTGCCGGATGTGCACTTCATTCCAAAGCCCTCTGACAGAGAGATGAACATAGAAGGCATCAAGGTAAAGGAGAGTTATATCCCCCCTAAACATCCCTAGAGAATATGGAGGGCGAACTGCTGTGGACCAAGACTCTGAAAGCTGCACCGGAATCAGTGGGCTCTCTTGTAGGTTCCAGCCAAACTCCCTGGACTGGAAGTGCAGAGCAAGAAGAACTCACCTTGCCATGTAGCCATAGGTTTAGAAATCTCTGCAACTTGAGAAGTCCATTTGGAACTAAAATCATGTTTCGCCTATTCAAGCCGCCTTCAAACTGCTTCGACTTTGCTTGATGCCTTTGAACCATAGAATCCGAGGTACTGCTTTTGACATTCTTTTGTATTTTCCAAGCGCTGACTGCATCTCTGAAACAGTTTGCTGCTGTCTCACACTAGAAGCGCTCCTCACTGCATTGACTCAGACACCAGATCACTGCTGTGACCGCAACCGAATTGCCACATCTTTGTGAGCTGGACCTTGTCTCGACCCAATACAACCACCAACTCTAAACACTGGAAGCCATCGTGTCACACCCTGACTCGACCAAGCAGATCCATCTTTTAGACCTGACTCGACCACCAACTCAAACGTGTTGGACTTGGATAATAATAATTACAGACTTCTATCAGTAGTATATAGGAGCTCTTTACACTATTTTCATGAGGCTGTGGCTATAGTCTATAATCTATACTCACCACAAATCACTTGCATGAAGCCAAGCACACAATCTAACTAAGATCCTTTGCGTACCTCTCATTGTGAGTAGCATTTATTTCTGAGAAGTGATAGAATGAACACAGCTTCGCACAGCACCTAGAAGTAATGAATCCTCTACCATTAGGCACTACACTAAAACTACACACAACTATAGACCAATTTCATTACTAAACGTGGATTTTAATATATTTACAAAAATATGGGCAAACCGGCTTATGGCGAATATGGGAGATTTGGTTGATGAGTCTCAGGTGGGCTTCATCCCAGGGAGGTGTGGCTATGACAACATCAGAACTGTATTAAATGATATAGGTATGCATCACAATAAAGACTCAAAGGGGATCATAGGGTTTTTGATGCAGAAAAAGCGTTTGATAGGGTTAATTGGAGGTTTTTAGAGTACACCTTGTTGAGAATGGGTTTTGGGCCCATTTTTATGAAAATGATTAAGTGTTTTCATCATGAAGTTAGAGCAAGAGTGACTGTGAATGGTTTGATATGAGTCTTTTCCACTAACTAAAAGTACACAACAAGGATGCCCCCATCACCATTCTTATTTGATTTAGCACTTGAACCACTAGCTGTTTACATTAGGCAATGTGGAAAAATAAAGGATTGTGTGTTGGAAGGGTAGAAGTTAAAGTTTTATCCTATGCGGATGACATGTTAGTTCTATTGTCAAACCCGGAAGAATGTGGATCATTGCTGAAGCAGATGTTTGAAGAAGTAGGTGTGCTTTCCGGTCATAAAGTAAACTGGGACAAGACTGAGATTTTCCCGCTGTCAAAAATTTTTAACACAAATATTCTACACTTGTGGAACTGTAAATGGTCCCTTGAGAGTGTTAAGTATCTTGATATAAACATTAGAGATTTAAGGAAAGTTGTTCAATACAACATCGATAAAATTATAGATAGAATCATTTACCCTATAAGAAGATGGGAAAGATTTAATTTATCATTATGAGTGAAAATAAATGCCATTAAGATGGTTTTTCTACCAAAAGTATTACATATTATCCAGTCACTACCAGTATTAATTACCAAAAAACAAATATTGGAGATTGATAACGTTTTCCAATGTTTTTTATGGGGTTTGGGCAAAAGAACTTGAATTCCAAGATATATTTTGATGCAGAAGGTTGAAAAGGGCGGGTTTGGCTATCCAGATTTGCAAAAATATTGTAAGGCATTTCTACTGAAGAAGAGCTCTTATTATTACAGGACTGAAGATTTTAAAGGTCCACTTTGGTTGCGCATGGAAAGGGATATTTGCAGTCCGTATCATTTGAAAAACCTCTATACTATGTGGAAAATGTCAGCCAGTAGATTAAAGTTAAAATCAATGGTGGCAACTAGACACGTTTTCTGGATGTGGTTTGGAGAGAATAATCAAATGTATGGATTTAGTGACAATGCTTCACTCTGGCATAATGAGGCACCACAGCTCAACAATAGATGCCTCAATTGGTTAAGTTGGATTAAGAAGGGTATTTTGACTCTTGGTGATATATTTGACAGAGATCGTCTTTTGTCATTTGAGGAAATACAGAGAAAATATGATCTGAGTGCAAGAGAAAGGAGAAATTACACCAATTTAATCTTTTTGATTAATCTCAGGAAAAGTATGGGGGTGTGGAAATGAAGGGGTACCCTATTACACCTCCTTTGGAACTGACTAAGAGTTCAAAGTTTCTGGAATTAGGTGATTGATAGAGTTGAAATGATTTTAAACATAGTTCTACAGAGATCAGCGGAGAATATAATCTTACTCCTTCATCGGGGTAGGCTTAAAAGCGCTATAAAATACAATAATTGGATAGATAAGGCTATGTTAATGGCAATGAGACTGATCCTCCGGGTCTGGAAAACTAAGAAGAAGCCTTCAGTGGAAGACTGGTTAGTAGACTTGCAAACTTTATCGAATTATGAAAAACTCTCATTCACGGCAAAAGAAAAAGAGGACGAATATACTTCAATATGGGGGCCATTCAATGCCTTATATGACTGAATGTATAAGAAGTGGATAATAATGAGAAGTGGGCTGTTTTCTCCCTTTTCTTTTTTTTCTCTCTCCCTCTCTCTCTCTCTCTCTTCTCTTTGTACTTCTTTTTCTCCTTCTTCTTTGTCTTTTTTGTTGGTGGTTTAGTTTGGTGTTGTCTGTGTGATGTTTCTGTATTTGTGTTTGTGTCCTAAAATAAATTGTGCTTTCATCTTTTGTTATTTATTCTTCTACTGCTTATATAAATGGATAGTTACTTAGTATGTCTAGGAGGATGAATTTGATTACAATGTTTATTTATTGATATGTAATTAACAAACTGTTGCTGAACTGGTCAATAATGGTCTTGCTAAACACCCTTGTATTGTAATGTGATGAAATATATTTGTTGACATACTAATAAAAAGATGTTTAAAAAAATAAAAACTACACGCATATCTAACATCAGTTATTCGGTCTTTGAGTGCTAAATAGATCTGATTATACTCCATAAGAATGCATCTATTTTGTTGGGGCAGGTTTGTTCCTTGCTTTCTCTCTTAATGTTGCATACATATTATGTTCAACAATGCAATACTATATCTATACAATATTCTACATGTCTACTGCATTAACATGTTCAACAGTGCATCTTTGATATCCATTTTAAAACCTCTCTACTGCATTAACTTGATGTTAGCAACAAGTTGACATGCATTGACTGTTACTTGATATATCTGACAGCTGTGCATGTAATTAAGATTACCCAGGCTTACAGTTCCGGGGAGTCTTGATTCTATGCTTACATTTCTTTCATTTTCCTTTTCTTTTTTCTTCAAAAAAATAAACGATCAAGGAACTACAAATCCCAGAAGTCTCTTGTTTTTTTGTAGTCCTGTGTCCTGAAGCCTCCACCAATCATGGCTCAGATTCCCTTATGACCCACATCCTTTCTGGGTACCTCCCTCTTTCTTTTGGTAGTGAACTATCGTCTGCCTGTGGGGAAAACTGAATGTCCCAAAACAAGACCAAGTCCAATGCCTACCCAATGGGGCATCGGCTCTGTGAACATTAGCAACTCTGCACTCTGCTGAACATTACACGAAACACTACCGCAGTAGTCAGGCTCAGCAGGTAGACTCATGCAGTCTTATGGTCATCCCCTACAAAGCAAGAAGAAAATGACACAATCAGGGCGGAGGGACGATGAAGCTTGTACAGTACAAATCAGTACGTCATATTAACACACATTAAGCCCGTCCCCAGCGGATCCTGGGCAGGAATAATGCTTGCCCCTGTGTCTTCAATAGAATCACGACTCCCTGGAGGTGTAAGCCTGGGCAATCCCCATTCCATGTCAAGACCGGAGGCGAGTATTATGCTAGTTCAAAGTTAATTATCACAGTTACGGCAATCTTAGACACTGGCTTAAAATAAAAGGTCTTAAATGTACTATCAGAAGACCAGACAGCCGACTTCATAATATCCTGCAAAGACACTCCTGCAATAAATGCCTTGGATGCCATAGAGCCTCTAGCTGAATGCGTGCCAAATACACTCAAATATATACCTGCCCATTGCATGACCTCCCTGACCCACCTAGCAATCGTGGCGCAGGCCACTGCGTGATAGGATTTCCTATGCGCTATGAGCAATTTGGAGACCCTGTGCGGCCTCACACTAGCTGTCGCTGTCTCATAATCTTTCATGCACTGCACAGCACCGAGCTTGGGTTATATAGGAAATAAGGATACAAGATAACCCTGGAAGCGCTCTAAGTACACTTACCTATACTGAACGCTACACCTTCAGGATAGAAAATCTTTCTACCTAGCTCTAGCATCTTCACATCCGATACCCTCCTAAAGGCTACTAAACAGAAAAACAACTCTAACTTCCCTGATAGCTTTGACATTGGCAGTCGACTATTATCTGGCCAGCCGAGAAATAATCAAAAAACATCTTCTTCATCCCGTAAAACCGAATATCTAGGTGCAGGAGGCCTATGCAACTTCATTCCTTTTAGAAGTCGTACCACTGCCGGGTGCCCCCTACCAGCTTTCCATCTAGCTTCTCGAGTCCGGTCGATATCGCTGACCTATAAACACTGAGCGTCCTGAAGGCTTGCCCATCTTGTGACCGGTTGGCTAAAGAATTCACCAGGAATTAATCTTGCCTTGACAAAGACACCTTTGTGTCGAAACACATGTAGGCTGAAAAAGAACATTTCTGTTATTTATCTGAAGGCTGAAAAATATTTTTTGTTTTTGTGACATATACAAATTAAACCATAGCTTAATCAGCGTCTCGGGGCATTTGTGCTGACTACAAGCAATCAATAATTGAAGTGTGTCATTGTACTAAAACTATTATTTAGGCTAGCGCAACTACACAGAGCCACACTCTTTTTGTTTTGGTTATTGTTTGAGGTTGTGAGTGGAGCCTCAAAGGTCGGGTGATGCAGTCAGCCTTACCTTATTTCAGGACACCTAAAGCACTGTAAATCGGATCTACTCGTCCCCTTTCTTTCGAACTCACTACTAGAAACCACAAATGGGACTTGCACAATGGCACTGCCACCACTACTTCCGCCTCCTCCCTCCGGACCTTTGCTAACAATCTCGTTATCATAATGAACAGAGGAAAGGCGTAATGCACTGCTCCCGTCCAACTGTGGAGAAAGGCATCAGCTCCCATGGCTCCCGGATCCATCCTGCAGCTGAAGTACCTGGACGTTTGAGCGTTCAATCTGGATGCAAAGAGATGTCGAACAGTCCACATATTTCCTGCAGCTGCATAAAGATTGCTGGATGTAATCTCTAGTTGCTGGAATCTATGAGATACTGTGAGTTCCAGTCCGCAACCCCGTTTTGCTCTCCCGGCAGATACTCTGCAGTCACTATTATGTTTCTCTCCAGGCAGTGGCGCCAAAAGTCCTTTGCTAACTCAGCCATACGGTTTATGTACCGGACCACTAAAATGTTCTCTAACTTCAGCAGAATGCAACAATTGATTTTGTCCCTGGTCGAAGGTGCGAACTGCGAAGGAGCCTGTAAGCAGCTCCAAACAATTGATGTGCAGCTGTAACTCCTCTTTGGACCATTTGTCCCCTGTCTGTAAGCTTCTGCACCTTGCGCCCCAGCCGGCTCTGCTTGCGTCCAACTCTATCACTAACTCTGGAACTTCGCTGAAAATAGCTTGGCTGTTCCACCCTTCTATATTCTGCAACCACCACTTCAGCTCTGCCTGCGCGTCCCTGTCCAACGAGCCTAACTAGTGGAGTACAAAACCCCTAGAAGGTGTCTGCTCTTAAGCCTCTGTAAAGCTCTGTAATTCAGCGGCCTGGGGAATATTGCCTGAATTGATGCTACCAGAAGACCTAGTACTCTGGCTAGATTGTGAAGCAAAATATTCTTTTCTTGATCAATGTCCTCAGCTCTTTCGTCATGCCCTTTAGCTTCTGTGAGGGCAGCTTGAGGACTGCCTTTCCTAGTGTCTATTACGGTCTCCAAGAACTCCATTCTCTATTTGGGTCTCAACTCTGACTTCTCCATATTTATTAGAAACCTGAGGGAAGTGATCAGAGCGCAAATTCAGGGCACCTGCTCCCAAAGAGCATTGCTGTCTTGTGCCAGGACGAGAACATCGTCCAGGTAGACGATAATTCTGATTCGTCTTTCTCTGATGGCTGCCCTTACCAGCCTCATCACTTTCAGAAATGCCCAAGGCGCCAAGGCCAATGTGAATGGTAGGCACCTGAATTGCCAACTCTCTCTGTTTCAATGGAAAATGAGGAACTTTCGGTGTTCCGTAGCTATCAGCATGGTGAAGTAGCCATCCTTCAGACCCAACCATGCCAACCATTTACCGTGTCGGGGGAGATGTCAGAGGAGATGTCGGAGGAGATGAATCCCCTCTATCTTGAAATGTCTGTACATCAGCCATCCGTTTAACTCCCTCAAATTCATCACAGGCCTTTGTCTTCACTTTCCTGTGCACCAGAAACCTATAGCAGTAAAAACTCCTTTCCTCTAGCTTACTGTGCTCTATCGCTCCCTTGCTCACTCGACTGCACAACTCTCCTTGCAATAAACTCATTTACTCTCGTGCCATATGGATTGACTGGGGCTCTGCCGTTTGCGCGGGCATGCATGCGAACTCTAGGTGCAAAGCTGTTATTGCTTAAAAACAATTCTGTCCTGCCCTCTACTACAGGAATCACTCTCTGTGCACCTACCACCTGAGGCACTCTGTTGTCTAAAGGTGCCTCTTCCTCTGCGCCTTCTGGAGTGTCGGGTCCTTGTTAGTAAAAAGGCATCATTCTGTCTGCCTTCTCAGTACTGGGCACAGGCTCCCTGAGGCCTTCTTTGCATACTGAAGTGACCGGTCGATCAGCCCGATGTCGACAGGTCCCCGTAAAAACACATCCTACAGAGAAAGATCTTTCTTATTGACGATTGCACCCTCTGAAGGGCCGTGTAATTCCCTACGAATTGTGACATTTCCTTTGCAAAGGTGTCACCAAATAGCATGCCTTTTCGTGCCTTCGCCTGCTTCATAAGTGGCCAAGTCGCTGAGCTTGGCATCTATCTTCAGCAGTAGACCCCCTTCTTCTTACTGACGAGAGCACACAGTTGGCGTTCCCTAAGAGACGGACTGCGCGGTGCGCCCAGTTTTCAAGGGTCTGCACGTCTGTGGGCTCTGCAGTATCCTTGGCTCTCTCTGCTAAGTCCATAATTTTGGGCAACGGCCCTGCCAGTTCCAAAACATTGTCTTGGCAGCTTTTCCAGACACGATCAATGCCTTTCCGGATGTCTCTGGATGTTTTCGTGACAAAGGTCACCATTTTGTGGTCTTGCTCTGGAGTGACCGTGACCTTGCCTGGCAAATCCGGCTGAGGACACTCTGCTCTCATGGGGAAGCATACCTGCTGGTCTAACTGTTCCCGATTTGCTGTGCTATGTAGAGGGCCACTTTGGGTGAGGGCACCCACTCTGTCGACTTAGGGTGTCTGATGACCTCTGGGTCGAACGCATCGACTGTGCTGTTATCCTTCTCTATTGAGGTACTTTTAGTTGAGTGATTCTGTGGAGCCTCTATGAATACCTCATCATCCTCCTCGTCAGGCAAGTAGCCACCATTATCATCCCCTGTGTTAGCCGCCCCTGGGGTAGGGGGTAAGAAGTGTGGCACAGTGCACTCTTGTAAAAATGCATTCTTCAACTTACTGAAGGCGTTGACCACCTCCTGCGGTTCACTGGTTCCCCCTTATTTGTGGCTCAGGGGGAAAAGGGGGATAGAAGAGGGAGGCCTCTTCCGAGCCTTTTTACTCCCCACTTGTTCAACCCCAGTGTAGGGGTGTCTGGCAGATGAACCCTCTCCTGGGCTGTAATCCTGTCTCTTTCTGTGCACTCCCTCTCCACTGGTACCTTTGGCCAACATGGACTCCAAGACATCAAGACGTTCCTAAAGAGGTTTCACCTCTTGGGAAACTGCAACGACTAGAGTCTCCGACGACTTTCTTAAATTTAGGGACAAATCAATGTCAGCACCAGGGACCTCTTTCAACCATTCTTCCTCACTCCACTTCGGAGAGGTACTCCTAGATGCCATGGGCCCACTCGGGTTAAGTGCACGCTAGGCTAGTGTACTGACTATAGAATATGGATAGTACTAACCTTGTGCTTGAACTCAGCAAGCTGCTCTGAGGATCACCTGCTTGCAGTACACTGTTATATTTCTTTTGATATTCCCCTTTTTTTTTCTTTAAAGAAAAACACCTGTAAATGTTGTGTCTCTATGCAGAGGACTACAAAAAAACAAGAGACTTGTGGGGATTTGTAGTTGCTTGATTGTTTAATTTCATGAAAAAAAAAGAAAATGAACGTTTTTAAAAGCTGTTGAGGAGCAGAATTAAAGAAAGTTAAACATAATGCTCGCCTCCGGTCTTGACTTAGAATGTGCATACAACTTTCTGACAAATTTGTATAGAATTCTGCATGCAATTACATGTTATTCATTATGCTATATTTGTGAAGTTTGGCAGAGTCCTAAACTGCAGCCAGTTGCTGTTGGGATTGAAAAACTGATGCATTTGTGTCTGCTCGATGAACA
The DNA here is from genome assembly GCF_040938575.1 of Ambystoma mexicanum. Lineage (NCBI taxonomy): Eukaryota > Metazoa > Chordata > Amphibia > Caudata > Ambystomatidae > Ambystoma > Ambystoma mexicanum. The sequence continues at coordinate 1,089,937,142 of NC_090933.1, forward strand.
GTGCAGTGCTCCATAGAATACTGCTGAGTCCAACAATAAATTTGCTTCAACACACAAATGGCCGTCAGCACGACACTTCTCACTACACAAAACACTCCTTATAATACAGCTATTATAATGTAATTTCTGTAGACATCTGCTAATTGTCAGGGGCTTGAGGGCAGAGACGTGCCCTTCAAATCCGAGGGAAGAAAAGTGCACAAGAGATAGGCGTATACAGAATCCTGCAGACAAGAAAGGATATGCAAAATAACTACAGACAGGCAACTAAGGCAGTGAATAGAAAGGGGCAGGGATTACAAGAAATACAAACATGTTAGGTACCCAATTGTGGTGTACACAGAATGGGGGAGGACGTTTCCACTAGGTAGCAGAAACTTTAGCCTTCAGAGCTGGTTACTATTACAGGACCCTGTTCTTGGAAAGGAGCAGTAGGAGTGGGTGTCTGTGTCTGGACGCTAAGGCACGAACAAGGGAACAGTACTCACAAGACTGAAGCCTGTACTGCTACAGCGGGACCTGAACAGTGTCTGCCCCTAGAAACCAGAACCAGCACACTACTAACAATACGGCACAAGGTACAATACTGAAACAAGTCAAAGGAAAGGGCGGAGATTGGCTGCTGGGAAACACAGCAGCCAAACACTGTACAAAGGAATTATACAAGCACAAGTGAGGACAAGAACAGTAAGAGAAATATCCAGGGAAAGAATAGGAAGAAAAAGTGAGCAAGGTTCAGGACCGAGAACCGGAAGAAAGAGGAAAAGCAAGAAGACAAGAATCTACGTGCAAGGATACAAGAGACTGGAACTGCAGACTAGAAACTATGGACCGGAATCAAGGAACAGCGGACTGTACTATAGACCATACACAAGAAAACTCTGGACCGAAACTCTGGACTAGGATAACAAGAACTGAACTACAGACACTTAAGAATGATACTCAGGACTGGAATCTAGGAAGCTAAAACCAGGTAACACAGACTATGGACACAGAAGAAGAAACTTCAGACAGGAAACAAGATAGTTGGTGGTAGAGAGCAAGGGGCTGCAGACAGGGAACAGAGGACTGCAAGGAGGTGAGCAAGGCTAAAGTACAGGAAGCACAGCGGTGCAGGGCAGAAGGCAGGGTGGTGAAGGCAGTGTAACAGAATGCAAGACAGGGAGCACAGGGCATTGGTTCCTGTTAGGCAGAAACCTGTGCAGATCCCTTAGGGACCACTGCAAAAGATTTAAGACTACAGGTGTTGGCAGTAAACCCACTTGGTAGCAGTCTGTACAACCCAGATTTACCTGGTAGCTGTGGCTGAGCAGTCAGACTTCCCTCAAGAAGAGTTAGGCAGTATGCAAAGTATACTCAATAGGCACTCAGATACAATAATACAAGCAAACACTGACCAGAGCTTTGGTATCAAAGTATATAATTATTTCTTTAAAAACACACAATTGAAACACTCCAGCACTCTTATTGTAAAATATTCTAAACACAATTACTATTATGATATATACACCCCTTTTTCCCTATTAGAAAATCACAGTAAAACACCACTTATTTTCATACAGAGATGAGCGCTTAACTAGATTGCACTCTAATAAGTTTGTGAAAAAGGGGGGGAAAAGACAGAATATGAAAAGGTACACCACTCTACGATTCCAGAACACTGTTAGCAAGGCAGAGAGCAAAAGGTCACTGGTGAGCCAAAGTCCAAAGGCTGGGCCCACTCTTAGAGAGAGCAGAGCACAAATGCGCCCAAGATCACACAGTTACACTAGGCTTAGAAAGTCTTGCAGAGGGTTCAGAAAAGCGTTTAGAGAGGCTTAGAAAAGTTTAGCCAATGTGTTCCAGGCTAACCCAGGTTCGAAAGCCGGGGGCTAAATCTACCCCGTACAGTCGGTAGCAAGGGAAGCCAGGCGGGACACGGTACCTTAAGTGGGAAGGATCCTCCAGCGGTGGCAGTTGTTCCTGGTAGTGGGTGCAAGTTGCGTCGTCGTCCAGGGGAAGAGAAGATCTCAACTTGGAGGAAAGATGAAGGTCGTTGCACTACCAGGGCAGAAACCAGCCTGTAACGCTCACCTGATTCTCGCAGAGGCGCCGGTCTTGACTGGGCGACTACCGTATCTTCAATGGTGATGTGTAGCACCCGGTTGGCTCTTTGGGCTGGACCTCTGTGCACTGTATGCCTGACTTCAAGAGTAAGATGTCTGCAGACAGAAAATATGGGATTAATGAACTGGGGTTATTGGGGTGTCCCTATCTCTTCCCTTTTTTGCTCTCCTGTAGACCCCCAAAGGTTAACGCTCTCACCTTAGGTAAGTGAATGCCGAGCTCTCCATCTGCCTCGGGGCAGGGTGCTGTAACCAGTTTCTTCACTGGATCGGTAGCGCAGGCCTCTTGACTTCAGAGGACTGCTGTCCGTCGTTTACTGCACGAACGGTAAGTTTCGAGTAATTCTATTGTCTTTAAAGTCTTTAGCAATGATGTCTCTTGTTTTGCAGGTTCCGGCGATGGCGGATGACGGGCTGAAGTGAGTTGAAGATGGAGTCCGTATGATGAATAGAAGCGCTTGGAAGCACGTAAGTAAGCGCTTGTTGCCTGCTTCACGATGCGCTCTAACTGTCTTTTATTTTGCAGGTACGAGTTCGGAGCGGCTGCAGGGTGCCGGAATACCCACTGGGGTTGATGTGGAAAGGAGTAATGGCACGTGAGTATCAAAGTTCCCCAATGTCTTTAAACGCACCTTGTTTTGTCTTTCAGATGCAGGATGCAGCGCCGAAGGACTCCGGAGCGTGCGAAGAGTCGGTACGCTTTTGTCTTTCAGATGCCGGAATGCAGTGTGAAGACCTCCGGAGCGCACGAAGAGTAGGTAAGCCTTTGTCTTTCAGATGCCGGAATGCTAACCTGTTCTTTCTTGTCTTTATAGGTGTTGCTGAAGACTGGATTCAGGATGGTAAGCCTTTTTCCTTAGGCCCAGGATCTGATGCAGAAGACACGATGAGCGTTCTGCTGCAGAGGATGCAGAATAACGCAAAGCAAGATTCATCCACCGGGTGTGGTTTAAATAGCCTCCTGTAGTGCTTAGGTGTCTCCTTCCACAGCCACGCCTAGGTAAGAAAAGAGTTCCTGCTTTCCAGAAGAGTTCCAGTGTTCTGAATCTAGGGAGTGGCTCCTGCCCCACCCAACAGGAAAAGTAGTTCCAAACAGAAGAGGATCAGAGGCTCAGCTGGCAGGCAAGTAAGCAGCATGGTCTGCTGCAGGTAAGTCCACCCAAGCATCATGAGCCCGGCGCTTCCAGCGCTGGGACTGGGCACATTTATGAGCCTGGTGCCACTGGCGCCAGGACTGGGTCCAAAAGGTCCCAATTGGGACTGGTTGGCCCTCGGAACCTGGGTTATGGATCTGCTTCCAAGGGAGTTGGGAAAACCCTGACCTTTTGGAAGCAGAGATCATGACACAGCCGCAGAGTTTTCCGGTTAAAGGTGGTACCTTTTTCTCGCGGTCGTGGTAAAACGTGGTATCCCGGTTGCCGGGGTGCTTGGCACGGGCAAGGCGGCCACGAGGTACGTCGGGAAAGCGAAAAGACGGTGAAACTGGTTATCCCCACCAGTTTAAAGGAAGAAGACTCTCCGGCGGGAGATCTCCTCTGTCGTTGGGAAAAAGTGGTGAGACGTCCAGCAGGGTTCCACCAGTAGTGGTGTCGTGGCAGGTCGGCTCAGCTTCTCCCTCGTCGGATTCTTAGGTCCTGTGGCGACTTCTGAAGTTCCAGTCCCCAAAGCCCTGCTTTTATGCAGCAAACCCCCATTCACTCAGCCTAGCTGTCACTCAAACATGCTAAGTGGTGAGCCGGCCGGCTCACCACTTGGGCCAATCAGGACGGAGTGTGACTTGAATTGCCTAGGCAACTCAGTCCAGGGTGCCTAAATTCCCCTCCACCCCTCCTAAGTACCCCAGACATAGTGGCACCACTTTGGAGGGCTTCTGTGGAGAAGCCCGCTAAAAAGTGGAACAAAGGGCTCGACTTGGGTTGGAGTCACAGAAGAGAACACAAACGCCATTTTAGAATCAAGTTTTGGCAAAAAATACCAACCGGAGAATTCATATTAATTAAATAAACCGGCGGTATGTTCGAGGCTACCGTAAATAATTAAATAAAGATAGTAGCCTAAAACAATGGGAAATCCCATAGGAAAATATTTGCGGTTGAATATAAAAAGTAGTATCCACTGCCACCAGCCAAAACTCGATCAGGGGGGACAGAGACATGCCCCCTCGACTAACAGACCCTGGGGCAATCGAATTGCCCCAGCCAGTACATCCACAATATGATGGTTGGTACTGGTTCTGTTCAGAATTTAAGACTAGTAAAGTCAATGGTGACTTTACATGCCCTGGGAGACAGTAGTCAGTCCCAGGGTATGGAGTCTATACTGGGGGGGTCACTATGACACCCCTGTGTTACTGCACTGAGGGTGCTGTGTAACACATATCACAAAAACACATGAAACCCTATGGAGTAAAAGACCCCATAGCCCATTAAACACTTCTAGATCCAAAGAAACGCACCCAAATCATGTCCAAGAGTGAGGGTAAAAGAGTGTCACTCTTGGCAGGAGAAAAAAATAAACCCCAAAAATCCAGCAAAGCTGCTGGGGGACTCACTAGGTTAGCAAATTCAGCCTAAACAGAGAATTCTCCCTAACACTCGCCCCCCCAGACTAAGGGACAGGAGGATTTAATCCACTCCTGGATGAACCTCATACCTCTAGTCGATGACATACATCCTAGAGAGTCCATCAGCATTTTGATGGTGACACCTTGACCTATGTTCTATGGCCCAATCAAAGGTTTTCCTTTGTAAGCTATATGACCTACAAACCCTTTGAGGAACATCAGTCTTTTTAAAGTTATAGGGAATCTGGTTGACCAGTCCCTCAGAAGTTGTTACAACTTCTGAACCTGTGTTAGGCTTTTTCAAGGGGTCCTTATAAAGGATTCCCTTAGATCTAGAGGGGCCTCCAAGGTTCCTCACCACCTCTCTTGTGGAAGCAGGTTGGGTCTTAGGCCTCTTGGTTGGAGGGGTTGGGGTTAGGCAATGTACCTGCTTCCCCTTCCTCTTAGATCTAACCTTACCTACTTTAGGAGTTTCCCCCCTAATATTAGGATTTGAGTTGGGGTCTTCAGTAGAAGGTCCAACAGTCTCTAGGTTTTTGGCCTTAGACTTTTCTTTCCTGGTTTTCCACCAGCATTGAGAAGGGAATAGTTTCTTACCTGTAACTCCATTTCTCCAGCATTGGTATCTTTCATGGATTCACATGCTTTGAATATTCCCCGTCGTCAGGCTGGGAATCCCCGGTACATTATATAGACCCTTTCCCGTAGGAAAACTTTTTCGACGCTTATGCGTCCTATCCACCTCGTTTTGTATCATGCGTGCCCGTACCGTCAGGACGTCATGATATAAATACAGGCCCCGCCCCCGCGCTCCCTCAGATTTCGGCCCCCAAAGTAGTGGGGGAACCGGTTTGCATGATCAGGGGAGGCAGGTGGGCGCATGTGAATCCATGAAAGATACCAATGCTGGAGAAATGGAGTTACAGGTAAGAAACTATTCCCTTCTCCAGCATTGGATCTTTCATGGATTCACATGCTTTGAATAGATTACATAGCAGTACCACCCCCAAGAGGAGGCGTGCATGCAAACCCATATACTTTCTTCGCAAAGGCCGTTCCCTATGATCATGTATACATCAGTAATAGTTAACATAGGAAAAACGAACCACATACAGTTATAAATTCCACAGGATGCAACCCCGCAGCCGGGGCTTACCTTATTGGAATAGGTGTCGAAGCACCGCCTGTCCCATCCGGGTGTCTTCGGCATGTTGCTGCGACAGGCAGTAATGGCGGGTAAAGGTATGTGTAGCCGCCCAGGTAGCCGCCATGCAGATGTCCCCTAGAGGGACTCCGGCCCACAGTGCCGTCGACGATGCCGCTGCTCTAGTTGAATGAGCTCTTGGCCGTCGTAGAAGAGGCTTTCCTGCCCTGGAATGGCAGTAGGAAATGGTAGATGACACCCATCTTGATAGTCCTTGCTTCGAAATGGCTTTTCCTCTAGCACCCAAACCATAGGCCACGAACAGCTGTCTCGTTTCTCTGAACGGTTGCGTACGATGAAGATAAAACTTGAGAGCCCTTTTTACATCTAATGTGTGTAGCATGCGCTCCGCTCCCGAGCATGGCTCCGGAAAAAACGTAGGTAACACAATAGAGGAGTGTTTATGGAACACCGAAGGAGCCTTTGGTATGAACTGTGGGTTAGTGGCTAGGACTACCTTGGTCTTGAAAAATCGTAAGTATGGTGGGTCTACCATTAGAGCCTGAACTTCTGAAATACGTCGGGCTGAAGTGATGGCCACCAGGAAGGCCAATTTCCACGACAGAAACTTTAGCGACGAAGATGACATTGGCTCAAAAGGAGGCTTCATAAGAGACGTTAAGACCAGATTGAGGCTCCAACCGGTGGAAATTTCTTCTCTGGAGGAAAACTCCGAAAGAGGCCTTTAAGGAAGTGCTTAATCAGGCGGTCGCTGAACAATGGTGCCGAGTGCCGTCGACGAGTAAACCTGGAAATGGCTGCTAGGTGTACTTTTATTGACGACACCGACAGGCCCTTTTGAGCTAAGAACAGCAAGTATGGATGGAGCTGTTCCGGCTTAATCGATTACGGGGCCAAACCTGGTTGATCCTCACACCATTGACAGAAACTTTTCCATTTGTACGCGTATGAGGCGTTTGTGGAAGGTGCTCTTGCCGCTTGCAGGATACGCCGACAGTCCTCCGGAATCGTTAGCCGACCAAATTCGGCGAAGTCAGGAGCCAGGCCGTCAACTGGAGGCTGTCCGGGTCGTGATGCAAACTACACCCTCCTGTCGAGACAGAAGGTCGGGGGTCTTCTGGAATCTCATTGGTTCCGCCGCCGCTAAGTGTAGTAGGTCTGAAAACCACACCTGTCTGGCCCAGTATGGGGCCACCAGAATTACCCGACATGGGTACCTGAGGATCCATTGCAACGTCCTCCGGACAAGGGGAAATGGAGGGAATGCGTACAGGAATTTGTTCGTCCATGGGAATGAGAACGCATCCCCCAGTGAGCCCTGCTGAGGCCATCTGCTTGCGTACTGATGGCATTTTTTGTTGTTCTTCGTTGCAAACAGGTCTATGGAAGGGTGTCCCCATTCCTTGAATACTTGTTGAAGTTGTTGGTCGTTCAGTACCCATTCGTGAACTTTGTTCATTTCTCTGCTGAGGGCATCGGCTTCCACGTTTCTCACTCCTGGTAGGTGGAACGCTAAGATTTGCATGTTGTGTTGCAGGGCCCAATGCCAGATTTTCTGTGCCTCCGTCGATAGGGACCTGGAACGTGTCCCTCCTTGTTTCCTCAAGTAGAACATCGTAGTGGTGTTGTCCGTCATGACACGCACCACCGAGTCCTTCAGTTGAGGAAGAAAAGACTTCAGAGCCCATCGCACTGCTCTCAGTTCCAGCAGGTTGATATGCAGGGAGGACTCCTGCAAAGACCACTGGCCTTGTACCTGTAACGTATCCAGATGAGCTCCCCATCCGCTCAGCGATGCATCCGTCACCACCGTCTTTTGGAACTCTGGTTCCAGTAGAGGCATTCCTTTCGTTAGATGAGTAGACACTTTCCACCAGCCGAGTGCTTGAACTAGTTGTTCGTCGACGACCAGTCTGTCGGACCAGCGACCTCTGCTCTGCGCCCAACGGTCCGCTAGAAATTCCTGGCAAGGCCTCATAAACAGACGGCAGTTGTTTATCAACGGAATGCAGGACGACATGGTCCCTAGCAGGGACATGTACTTGCGCACTGAGACCTTGGAACCGTCTCTCCATTCCGACGCCTTGTTTAGAAGTTTCTGAATTCTTTCGCTGGATGGTTTCACCAGGCTTGTGTGTGTATGAAACTCCGCTCCTAGAAAGACCAAGGTCCTCGAAGGCTCTACGGAGGACTTGTTGAAGTTTATTGCGAAGCCCAGTTCCTGTAAAATGGACATTGTGGCTCGTAGACTGTCTCGTGTTTGTTCCTTGGATGAACCTCTGACCAGCCAGTCGTCTAGATATGGATAGACATGATGACCATCCTTCCTTAAATGGGCCGCTATAGGGGCCAAGCACTTGGTGAACGTCCTGGGGGAGGACTTGAGCCCGAACGGGAGGACCTTGAACTGAAAATGCTTTCTCCCGACGACGAATCTTAAATATCTCCTGTGTCGTGGGCGTATTGGGATGTGAAAATAAGCATCTTGAAGGTCTAGTGATGATAGATAATCCATGGGTTGCACCGACCTGATAACCTCTTGGAGCTTTAGCATTTTGAATTTGAGGCTCTTTAGCCACTTGTTGAGTACCCTCAGGTCGAGAATGGGCCTCCATTTGCCGTTTGGCTTTTTGACAACAAAGAACCTGGAATAAACTCCTTGTCCTTCCTGTGCCACAGGAACTCTTTCTACCGCCCCTTTTCGCAACATAAGCGCCGCCTCTTGTCGTAGGATTCGGAGGTGGGGCTGTGTCGAGAATAAAGGGGGAAGGCGCGGAGGCTTGTCTTTGAATTGCAGCGCATGACCCATGCGAATCGTGTCTAGGACCCATCGATCTGTGGTGATGCATTTCCATCGGTCGAAGTGATGAGAGACTCGACCCCCCAGGACGTTCCGAAGGCCGTCATTGGTTGCTGGTTTGCTTGTTCTTCGTCGACGACGGACCTGAGCCTCGCCGCCTGGAGGTTTGATAGTCCCTGCTTCTACGTGCCGACTGGGACGCTCGTCTAAACCCTTGTGAAGAGTACGAGGGCCTGTTAAATCCACGGTCCCTCGAGGCTCCAAAGCGGGAGTTTCCAGAAGCACCCCTGAAGGGGCGAAAAGAGCGAAAATTTCTACCCGTTTGAAGGGCGCCGAGGGACCTAGCAGTATCCGTGTCTTCTTTCATCCCTTTCAGCGCTTCATCAACCTTTTCGCCAAACAGGTGTTCCCCTTCGCATGGCATGTCCAGGACTTTGTACTGTACTTCAGGACGGAAAGTAGTGCATTTGAGCCACGCTTGTCGACGAAGCACTACTCCATGGTTGATTTGTTTAAAACCAGACTCTGCTAGGTCAACTGCGATATTAATAGCGTGGTTCGAAGCCTCTTCGACCTTCCCGCACCAGTAACATAGCTGCTTTCCGGTGTTCGTCTGGCAGGTGTTCTAGGATAGGGGCTAGTTTGTGCCACATTTCCCTATCATATCGTGACACGATCGCTAAGGAATTGGCTGCTCTTACTGTCGTCGCTCCGACCGAGAGCACCTTTTTTCCAAAGGCGTCCTGCCTTCTAGCCTCGCTTTCAGGTGGCGTTGAACATTTTTGCTGGACCCTGGCCTTCCTAGCCGCTGCCGCCGACACCACCGAGTCAGACAGAGGCTGTGATGTTAGACATTTCGGAGTGGACTCCGGAGCTTTAAACTTTTTCTCGATCCGTCCCTTTATGGCTGACTCCGAGAACGGATGGCGCATCGTCTTGAGACCTTCTTGCCACACGTGGTCAAGGATTGGGATGGCAAATACCGATTTTCTCCTTTGACCCATATGGTCAAAAAGGAAACAGTCTTTCTTCTGCTCCTCAGGAATCAAGCCGAATTCGGAACAAGCTTTCCCCATCATTGCATGGAAGGCTCCCACATCATCAGGGGGAGATGGCTGTGTCTGGCAGCTCGTAGACTCCAACTCTACATCCGAATTCCATGTTGGGTCCCTCGACGGTGACAAGGAGATGTCTGACCAGTATAGAGTCGGACTCCGACAACTCACCCTCCTCCTGAGCTCGAGGACGATCTTTTACCGCCTGGGGAGCCGATGGGTGTTTCGTCGTCGAGCGAGCCGTACAAGTTTGCTCGTCGACGGAAGGTACAGACAAAAGTGACGATGACGTCCCAGGTTGAGGGAACTGCGTATCCAGCCGCTGCAGGAGCTTCTGGAGAGTATTAAGCACATCCAGAGACAAAACCGTCTGGGGGGTCAGTAACGTGGATGATATAGGTACCATACCCCCGCTCGCACTCGTCGTCGTCGTCGTCGACGTGGAAGGCCGTAAGCCTAAATCCGATGGCTGCAGAACCATGTCACCTTCCCCTTCCGCCAAGCAGGCCGTGTCTGGCTGCAGTAAGACCTCAGGGGGGATCGGGTCATAGACCTCAGGCAGCCAGGCCATAGACTGAGTCTCCGTCGACGAAGGAATCCCAACCGCTGCTGCTTGAGCGGTAATAGGCATCGTCAATGACACCGAGGTCGACGAGCCGGTCGTCGTCGTCGAGCCCTTAGACTTCGTCGTCGATTTCGATGCCGACTTCCCGGCTGAAGCTTCTCGACTCATGGAAGACCTGGGACGGTCCCCTGAGGAGGATTTTGACAGCGCTAGCCTCTCCGTCTTAGATGATGAGGAGGAGGAGGGCTTTTTATGTGATGAGGAGGATCCAGCATGTTTCCCCTTATGCTTGTCCTCAGCGCGAATTTCTGCTGGCCGTATCTTCTTCGATGGAGGCTCCGACTTGCTCCTGGAGGCCGTGGAGCCAACTTCCGAAGCCGGGTAGGCACCCGCTCCGTCATTAGGCCAGTCGACCAGCCTTCTTTTACGGTCCTTAAGGGTTTTTTGGGAGAAACCCTGGCATATCTCACATGTATCCGCCGTGTGGTGCGGGTGGAGACAGTAGATACAGTCCATGTGGCCGTTTCCTTCATAAACCTTTTTTAGGCCACAGGTTGCACACGGGCGAAACAACGCCTTTCCAGACATAATTCTCCAGAATTTGAACTTCGCCGAAGCGAAACAGACAAAACAACCTAGTTTTCACTAGTAGTAAAACACGAGGATCCCACTACTTTGAAAGACGGTTGAAATCTGAGGGAGCGCGGGGGCGGGGCCTGTATTTATATCATGACGTCCTGACGGTACGGGCACGCATGATACAAAACGAGGTGGATAGGACGCATAAGCGTCGAAAAAGTTTTCCTACGGGAAAGGGTCTATATAATGTACCGGGGATTCCCAGCCTGACGACGGGGAATATTCAAAGCATGTGAATCCATGAAAGATCCAATGCTGGAGAATTACCAGTTCTCTCAGGCCTAGGTAAGGGTCCAGTAGGTCTATCCTCCTCTTCCTCAGAAGCAGGGGGGGTCACAGACTCTGTAACTGGGGGAACAATGATGGAGCTTGATTGGGGCTCCCATTTCCCTAATGTACTAGCCTGAAATGTGCCTGGGTTAGAGGTCAACTTACTAACACCAGGGCTTGTAGTGGGGATCTCAGTAGAGGTTCCCACAGGCTTAGAGTGGTCCCTTAAGGTGGCCTCTCTAGCCAATTTGGTTAGGTTCTGGTTCTCCATACTGGGAGGCCTGGTGGTATGTGACACTACTCCTAGAGTTCTCGGGTCATTCCCCAACAGGACCTTCCCAGGCACCTCAGTCTGAACACTGACAGGGATCCTTACTGTCATGTTGTTACACTGAATGAGGGCTGGTAGAATAGGAACCCTTTGGACAGGGCCTCCAGACATCTTAATGGGACCTTTGGGTGCTTTTGCCACATCCTCAGGTTGAAAGAAGCTTTCATCCACTACTGTTCTGCTGGCCCCAGTGTCTCTCCTGGCAGGAGTATCCTGGCCATTGACAAGAACACTGTCTACATAATACACCTTAGAGTTAACAGGTAGGGAGTTATACACAGCCCTATTCTGGGGACTAACCAGACCCATAGGCTCTAAGTTTACAATTGCTTGAAGACCCAAGGGTTCTTCAGCAAAGAGTTCAAAGTGGGCACTAGCCATCTGTACTTCATCCTCAGGAGTGAAGGCTAAGGAGACTGTGCTGATCCCTGCAGGTTTACCCTTGCATCTGGGATCCCCTTTGATATGTTCAGTAGCCTTACAGATATAGCATTGTCCAAATGCTGTCTGAAAGGGTGGCTTGTTCTGACCTCCTTCTGGTTGTTGACCAGAAGGTACACTAGCCTGATTCGGTTTACCCTGGGGCTTACCCTGGTTATTTTGTTGTTTGTGGCCCTCTTTGGTATGGGAGGTATTAGAATTCTCTGGATTCACTTTAGGTGGCTGCTTTCCCTCATCCTTTTTCTGAGTGACCCCTGAATCCTTGTGAGTGGCCCTGTTGGCAACCCACAAGTCAGCAGCCTTAGCTAGTCTTCTGGAATCTAATTCCCTTGAATCAGCCAAGTGCTGTCTGAGCTCAGGAGAGCAGGCATCATAAATTGACTCCAACATAAAAATATTTTTCATACCTTCATAAGTGTTCACCTTGTAACCCTTAATCCATCCCTCTATGTTTTTCAAACATTCACTCACCCAGGTAGCCCAAGGGGTACCATCATGCTTTTTGAGGGTTCTAAACCTCTTGAGATACTGGGAAGGGGTCTTCCCAAACCTAGCTATCAGAGCTAGTTTTACATCCTCCTCCCCCAACTCCATTACCACATCAGTTGCAACAGGGGAAAGCCTAGAGAACAACCAGGTGAGTAAGTCATTTCCTGTGATGTTCTGAAGCCCATGATTATATTCAAACAGAGACAACCAATCCAACACATCCAACTTAGGCTCATACATACCAACCAATTCTTTGGGCATCCGGGGTCTTTAAGAACTGGAACTTCTAGAGGAGCCAGAGAGAGAAGCATTTTCGACAGATAATTTCTTCATTTCTAGCTCATGCTTGAGCTCCATTTCTCTTAGCCTTAGTTCTTGATTCAGTTCCTGGTGTCTCTGTTCAGCCAGAGTATTCAGTCTCTTGAACTCTAGTTCAAGTTTCATTTTCTCTAATTCGAGATATTGAGGACTTAGTGTGGGACTTGGCAAAGGCCCAGTAGGTACAGCAGGTAGAGCAGACAGAGGCCTAGGGGGGACAGTCACAGCAGCCTCACCCTCCTCTTCTGACTCTTCCTCAAGATTATCAACATTTTGATCAATATCAATTTCTATACTGTTATCTACATTTTCTGGCATGGTAGGTTCCTCAGACCCATCATCCAGACTTTGGTTAGCTAACAACCTTTCTATTAATTCCATTTTCTTGCCTTTAGTCAGGAGGTTCTTATGCTTACATAATACTCTTAAACAATCAGCAGTTTTTGTAGCAAGGGACTCTTGACTATAAATTTCCATAGTTGACATGTTAGAAAGATTACTTTTTCAGTGCTAAGCTTTGTGGTTAGTTGTACTAAGGTATCCTCAAGCACTCTAAAGTGTATACTCAATACAAATCCCACCGCTGTACACCAGTGTTAGGCAGAAACCTGTGCAGTTCCCTTAGGGACCACTGCAAAAGATTTAAGACTACAGGTGTTGGCAGTAAACCCACTTGGTAGCAGTCTGTACCACCCAGATTTACCTGGTAGCTGTGGCTGAGCAGTCAGACTTCCCTCAAGAAGAGTTAGGCAGTATGCAAAGTATACTCAATAGGCACTCAGATACAATAATACAAGCAAACACTGACCAGAGCTTTGGTATCAAAGTATATAATTATTTCTTTAAAAACACACAGTCGAAACACTCCAGCACTCTTATTGTAAAATATTCTAAACACAGTTATTATTATGATATATACACCCCTTTTTCCCTATTAGAAAATCACAGTAAAACACCACTTATTTTCATACAGAGGTGAGCGCTTAACTAGATTGCACTCTAATAAGTTTGTGAAAAAGGGGGGAAAAAGACAGAATATGAAAAGGTACACCACTCTACGATTCCAGAAAACTGTTAGCAAGGCAGAGAGCAAAAAGTCACTGGTGAGCCAAAGTCCAAAGGCTGGGCCCACTCTTAGAGAGAGCAGAGCACAAATGCGCCCAAGATCACACAGTTACACTAGACTTAGAAAGTCTTGCAGAGGGTTCAGAAAAGAGTTTAGAGAGGCTTAGAAAAGTTTAGCCAAGGTGTCCCAGGCTAACCCAGGTTCGAAAGCCGGGGGCTAAATCTACCCCGTACAGTCGGTAGCAAGGGAAGCCATGCGGGACACGGTACCTTAAGTGGGAAGGATCCTCCAGCGGTGGCAGTTGTTCCTGGTAGTGGGTGCAAGTTGCGTCGTCGTCCAGGGGAAGAGAAGATCTCGACTTTGAGGAAAGATGAAGGTCGTTGCACTACCAGGGCAGAAACCAGCTGCAGAGTTTTCCGGTTAAAGGTGGTACCTTTTTCTCGCGGTCGTGGTAAAACGTGGTATCCCGGTTGCCGGGGTGCTTGGCACGGGCAAGGCGGCCACGAGGTACATCGGGAAAGCGAAAAGACGGTGAAACTGGTTATCCCCACCAGTTTAAAGGAAGAAGACTCTCCGGCGGGAGATCTCCTCTGTCGTTGGGAAAAAGTGGTGAGACGGTCCAGCAGGGCTCCACCGGTAGTGGTGTCATGGCAGGTCGGCTCAGCTTCTCCCTCGTCGGATTCTTAGGTCTTGTGGCGACTTCTGAAGTTCCAGTCCCCAAAGCCCTGCTTTTATGCAGCAAACCCCCATTCACTCAGCCTAGCTGTCACTCAAACATGCTAAGTGGTGAGCCGGCCGGCTCACCACTTGGGCCAATCAGGACGGAGTGCGACGTGAGTTGCCTAGGCAACTCAGTCCAGGGTGCCTAAATTCCCCTCCACCCCTCCTAAGTACCCCAGACATAGTGGCACCACTTTGGAGGGCTTCTGTGGAGAAGCCCGCCAAAAAGTGAAACAAAGGGCTCGACTTGGGTTGGAGTCACAGAAGAGAACACAAACGCCATTTTAGAATCAAGTTTTGGCAAAAAATACCAACCGGAGAATTAATATTATTTAAATAAACCGGCGGTATGTTCGAGGCTACCGTAAATAATTAAATAAAGATAGTAGCCTAAAACAATGGGAAATCCCATAGGAAAATATTAGCGGTTGAATATAAAAAGTAGTATCCACTGCCACCAGCCAAAACTCGATCAGGGGGGACGGAGACGTGCCCCCTCGACTAACACACCCTGGGGCAATCGAATTGCCCCAGCCAGTACGTCCACAATATAATGGTTTGTATTGGTTCTGTTCAGAATTTAAGACTAGTAAAGTCAATGGTGAGTCTGCTTGACCCAGTAACTGATCGAAGGTGTACTGACGCGGCCTTGTCTTTGCACCTTTGCAAAGCCAGAACTAACTAGAACACCCTGACGGTGCCTGGAGGTGTGGGTGAGTGGATTACCTTCTCCACTCACCCACACACCGTTGCCATGTTTCCTGGTCACCAACAAGATGTCTGAAGATTCGCCCCGAAGCAGAACTGCCAATCCAGACTCACCTGCGGCAGAATGACTGGAAAAGGCGAAAAGACTGAAGTGATTTTTCAAGCTACCTTTCACATGTTTCAACCACATTGGGCCTAATCAGTGAGGTGTTGCTCTGAACTCTAGGTACACTAAGCTCGAGACCCATGCCTGCGCATTCCGAACCCACCTAGCACGAATTATACGAAACGGAAAAGTGGTGGATCAATCTTTACCGCTGGCACTGCTCCGGCCAACCTTCATGGCCATCGTTTGTCAACCTGCCATGCCACGGCACAAGGGGGAATACCACATCTAAT
This sequence comes from Ambystoma mexicanum, assembly GCF_040938575.1. NCBI lineage: Eukaryota > Metazoa > Chordata > Amphibia > Caudata > Ambystomatidae > Ambystoma > Ambystoma mexicanum. The sequence goes on from NC_090933.1 coordinate 1,089,952,776, forward strand.
CAGGTTGGTCACATCCCAAAAGAGGCAATCTAGGCCTTACCACTGGATCACATCCATTCCAGGGGAATCCACCAGCAACCCGAGATATGATTGGGCCTCATTGGACGTCATCTGGCGTGCAATGTCATCAGTATTTGTTAAGTGCAGCAACACCACAAAATTAGCCTCCTGGAAATGACATGGAAGGACACATGGCCTTGCCAGTGAGGATCCACCAGTCAGGAAGTCAAGAGAGAAACAGGTGAGTTTTGAGAAGCTTCCTGATGCCAGGAGATCATCCACAGGCCTACTATGGAGATCCAAAGACTGGCTGCACAAAATCAACAGGCGCGCCTACATGTATGTTCGCTTTTGTGTTTAGGGAGTTACGAGAAGTGGGGCGGCCACAGATACTACAAAGCGTAGTGGGACATGTTTCCCTAATTTGTTCTGAAGAAAGAAGGAGCATTGGCTATAGACCGCTCTTGTGTTCTTAAAAAAGCCTTACAATTATGTCCACATTACACTGACAGCTAGCGCAGCCGGATGAAAACTGGGGCGATAGGCACCGAAGGTCCGAACTTAGGAGGGCAGTCACATTCTGCCCCCGAGGGTCCGAACTTAGGAGGGCAGTCACATTCTGCCTCCGAGGGTCCGAATTTAGGAGGGCAGTCACATTCTGCCCCCCGAAGGTCCGAACCTAGGTGGCCAGTCACATTCTACTCCCCATGCAGGTGGATAAGAAGAGATTTAGGGCCTAATTCATGGAACTTTTAGCGAGGTACAAAGTGACTTTGATTCACAGAGCGGTGCAAAGTGTATTTTTCCGGTGCAAACTCACTTTGCACCTCTCTGTGAATGGGGGCCGGTTCATCTTGTTTGTTGGCAGTGCACAGTCACATTGCACCAGTGTAGTCACTTTGCACTGCTCTGTGAAGCAGGCCGGTTCAACGTGTTTGTTGGCAATGCAAAGTCACTTTGCATCAGTGCAAAGTTGCTTTGCACCGCGCTAAAAGTTCCATGAATTAAGCCTTCGTGCATTTATTGGCATCTAACGAGTGGGGCACAGTTCTGCCTAAGGGTGCCTGCGCTCTACCTGGGAAGGTCAGATGAGGGGGAAATTTGTGTTAGTAGCTTCAGCGTAAACAGAACACCCCTTTCCACCACTGCTTCTGCTATGACTAAAAATGATCCAATTTTTTACCACTGTGGACAGTTTGGGGCTCAGTGGAGTGCAGCTTGGAACTCTAGGCCCTACAAGCTGTGGCCCTATGGCTGCGCACCCCGCGCCACTCACAGCGACATGTCATGCAACACCGCTGCATTGCTTCTTTTGGGCTTGCAGTTTGTGTGCATCTGTAAGTACTGAACATGCAGTCAAAGTGTGCCTTGCGCTGTCCCCACTTTGGCAGTGTGGTGCTTCCAACACACACACAATCGAGTATTACTTATAGTAGGCCTTTTTAGAGGGTTGTAAAGCTCCCAGCAAAAGGTGGCATGCAGACGTGACACGTGAACACGTAGCTCTCAGCAAAGAAAGAGAACTAGGCAACACGTGTGTAATGTTAGGTAGGGGACTATTTGCCCCCAACAGGCCACATGGTCTTTTTTAGGGTGCACCATAATAATCACATTAATAAATTAGCTCATACTAAAAATGGAAGAGGTCAAAATATAGTTTTCTGAAAAAAACAGGGACGATTAAGGAATCATAATTTAAATGGTGTTGGATGGAATTCTTAGCTTTAGCCTGTGTTGCATCTAGATAGGATTGTGAAAGTTAGCATGCGCCACACGTAGATGGACTTAGATGGAATGCTTATCTTTAGCCTGCATCGCATCTAGATAGGAGTGTGAATGTTAGCATGCGCCACATTTAGATGGACTTAGATGGAATGACACACCCTGGGGCAATCGAATTGCCCCAGCCAGTGCGTCCACAATATGATGGTTTGTATTGGTTCTGTTCAGAATTTAAGACTAGTAAAGTCAATGGTGACTTTACATGCCCTGGGAGACAGTAGTCAGTCCCAGGTTATGGAGCCTATACTGGGGGGTCACTATGACACCCCTGTGTTACTGCACTGAGGGTGCTGTGTAACACATATCACAAAAACACATGAAACCCTATGGAATAAAAGACCCCATAGCCCATTAAACACTTCTAGATCCAAAGAAACACACTCAAATCATGTCCAAGAGTAAGGGTAAAAGAGTCTCACTCTTGGCAGGAGAAAAAGATAAACCCCAAAAATCCAGCAAAGCTGCTGGGGGACTCACTAGGTTAGGAAATTCAGCCTAAACAGAGAATTCTCCCTAACAGTTCCGGAGCAGGTTTTGCAGCAACAAGACACAGCAGAAATCCCAGGATCAAAGCACAAAAGGCTGGGAGCGAACTGAATGCAAGAACCCTGTGCTCCTGCTTAAATACTGGCCTGCCCTCTGGTGAAGCAGGCTCATTTGCAGCACCTGGAGCACCACCCTTCAATTTAATCTGCCTTCTCCCTCTCTGGTCCTGGGAAAGTTAAAGCAGCACTGGTCTCTAAAATATGAATAGTTATGGTCCAGGGAGGATTATGGTGATGAATGAGTCCCAAATAGTCCAAAATGAGTTCCAATTGGTGCTCCAGTGGCACAATCGTGACACTAATAACATTCACTTGAAATCAAATCTCTATTATATGCAATGTAATACTCTTTTATTTCATGTATGTTTAGATTACGTTTACCGAAGGTCACACGCTCCACAGCGCTTCAAGGCCAAGTAACGTAACATAGCATAACATTTGAGCTGTAGAATCGGCCCATTCTGCTATTAAAATGGATGTTATGTTATGTTATAAGCACTTGTAGCGCGCACGGTCGCCCGAAGGCATCATGGCTCGAGGAAACACAAAGTATAAGGCCGCCGGCAGGCTTTAAAAGAGCCAACTTTTAAGTAGCTTACAAAAGCTCAGATGATTACAAAGTTTAGCCGCTGTGATGGAGAAGGCACGCCCCCCAATTCTCTGATGGCAAAACCCACAACCAGAAGATCATCGCCCGACTGAAGAGTGCGTCCTGGCACATAGGGCTTGAATTTGTCCTGCACATAGTCAGTCCCTTGATGGTAGTATGCCTTGTGCACCATGCACAGGGATTTAAACTCAATCCTTTTTGCCACTGGAAAGCCAGTGGAGGGCACGGAGCACTGGGCTAATATGAGCCCTATATGGGGTAGAGGTGGCCACCCTGGCAGCAAGGTTCTGAAGACGTTGCAGCTGAGAAATCACACCCAAAGGTTGAGCCAGGAACAGGGCATTGCAGTAGTCAATACTAATGATGACCACTGCAGCGACCACCGAGAGTGGAGATTGGTGGGAAGGTAAGGACCCCACGGAGTACCCGCAGGAGGAAATGACTTGATTTATACACTGTGTTCACCTGAGCTGACAAAGATAGAGACAAAGTGAGATGGACCCCTAAGTTCTTGACCACCGTCACAGGGGTGGGTAGTACCCCAAAGTCCGGGGCCAGTAAGATGAGGACCCCATTTAATTTCAGCCACTTTCTGCCCATCCAGCCCCTCGCGGCTAGCAGGCACTCACACAGCCGTGTGGACATCCCTGCCTGGTCTAGATCTAAACAGACCAGGATCTGGGTGTCATCGGCATAAGAGTAGCACCGGAAGCCATGGGAGTGAATGAGGTGGATCAGTGGCTGAATATAGAGGTTAAAGATCATTGGGGACAAGGCAGAGCCCTGGGGAACACTGCAAGAAAGTAAATAAACAGAGGACAGAAAAGGCAGAAGAGAGAGAGCTTGGACCCTATCAGATAGGAAAGATAAGAACCGGGCTAGGACGAGGCCAGAGAGGCCTGCTGATGCCATGTGGGACACAAGGATGGAGTGGTCAACAGTGTCGAACAGTGTCGAAGGCTGCAAATAGATTAGTGCAGCCTTGTGCAACCAGCATGGTAAAATCATCCACCACTGAAACCAGGACACTCTCTGTCCCTCGAACAGGACAGAACCTGACTGAAAGGGATCAAAAAAGGAGGATGACTCCAAGAAAGAAGAGAGCAGAGGTGACACCATGGACTCCAGCAATTTCATCAAAAAAGGAAGGAGTGAGATTGGCCAGCTATTAGCCAACACTGAGGCAGTATGAGATGGTTTCTTAAGCAGCGGAATGACAACCGCTTGCTTAGGGTTGGTGGGAATGGCGCCCAATTGGAGAGAAAGATTTACTGCCATATCCCAGGGGGAGATCATCAGCAGAATTTCCTTTACAGCTTTGAATTATACAGGGGCTCTTTCGTCATGCCCTTTAGCTTCTGTGAGGGCAGCTTGAGGACTGCCTTTCCTAGTGTCTATTACGGTCTCCAAGAACTCCATTCTCTATTTGGGTCTCAACTCTGACTTCTCCATATTTATTAGAAACCTGAGGGAAGTGATCAGAGCGCAAATTCAGGGCACCTGCTCCCAAAGAGCATTGCTGTCTTGTGCCAGGACGAGAACATCGTCCAGGTAGACGATAATTCTGATTCGTCTTTCTCTGATGGCTGCCCTTACCAGCCTCATCACTTTCAGAAATGCCCAAGGCGCCAAGGCCAATGTGAATGGTAGGCACCTGAATTGCCAACTCTCTCTGTTTCAATGGAAAATGAGGAACTTTCGGTGTTCCGTAGCTATCAGCATGGTGAAGTAGCCATCCTTCAGACCCAACCATGCCAACCATTTACCGTGTCGGGGGAGATGTCAGAGGAGATGTCGGAGGAGATGAATCCCCTCTATCTTGAAATGTCTGTACATCAGCCATCCGTTTAACTCCCTCAAATTCATCACAGGCCTTTGTCTTCACTTTCCTGTGCACCAGAAACCTATAGCAGTAAAAACTCCTTTCCTCTAGCTTACTGTGCTCTATCGCTCCCTTGCTCACTCGACTGCACAACTCTCCTTGCAATAAACTCATTTACTCTCGTGCCATATGGATTGACTGGGGCTCTGCCGTTTGCGCGGGCGTGCATGCGAACTCTAGGTGCAAAGCTGTTATTGCTTAAAAACAATTCTGTCCTGCCCTCTACTACAGGAATCACTCTCTGTGCACCTACCACCTGAGGCACTCTGTTGTCTAAAGGTGCCTCTTCCTCTGCGCCTTCTGGAGTGTCGGGTCCTTGTTAGTAAAAAGGCATCATTCTGTCTGCCTTCTCAGTACTGGGCACAGGCTCCCTGAGGCCTTCTTTGCATACTGAAGTGACCGGTCGATCAGCCCAATGTTGACAGGTCCCCGTAAAAACACATCCTACAGAGAAAGATCTTTCTTATTGACGATTGCACCCTCTGAAGGGCCGTGTAATTCCCTACGAATTGTGACATTTCCTTTGCAAAGGTGTCACCAAATAGCATGCCTTTTCGTGCCTTCGCCTGCTTCATAAGTGGCCAAGTCGCTGAGCTTGGCATCTATCTTCAGCAGTAGACCCCCTTCTTCTTACTGACGAGAGCACACAGTTGGCGTTCCCTAAGAGACGGACTGCGCGGTGCGCCCAGTTTTCAAGGGTCTGCACGTCTGTGGGCTCTGCAGTATCCTTGGCTCTCTCTGCTAAGTCCATAATTTTGGGCAACGGCCCTGCCAGTTCCAAAACATTTTCTTGGCAGCCTTTCCAGACACGATCAATGCCTTTCCGGATGTCTCTGGATGTTTTCGTGACAAAGGTCACCATTTTGTGGTCTTGCTCTGGAGTGACCGTGACCTTGCCTGGCAAATCCGGCTGAGGACACTCTGCTCTCATGCGGAAGCATACCTGCTGGTCTAACTGTTCCTGATTTGCTGTGCTATGTAGAGGGCCACTTTGGGTGAGGGCACCCACTCTGTCGACTTAGGGTGTCTGATGACCTCTGGGTCGAACGCATCGACTGTGCTGTTATCCTTCTCTATTGAGGTACTTTTAGTTGGGTGATTCTGTGGAGCCTCTATGAATACCTCATCATCCTCCTCGTCAGGCAAGTAGCCACCATTATCATCCCCTGTGTTAGCCGCCCCTGGGGTAGGGGGTAAGAAGTGTGGCACAGTGCACTCTTGTAAAAATGCATTCTTCAACTTACTGAAGGCGTTGACCACCTCCTGCGGTTCACTGGTTCCCCCTTATTTGTGGCTCAGGGGGAAAAGGGGGATAGAAGAGGGAGGCCTCTTCCGAGCCTTTTTACTCCCCACTTGTTCAACCCCAGTGTAGGGGTGTCTGGCAGATGAACCCTCTCCTGGGCTGTAATCCTGTCTCTTTCTGTGCACTCCCTCTCCACTGGTACCTTTGGCCAACATGGACTCCAAGACATCAAGACGTTCCTAAAGAGGTTTCACCTCTTGGGAAACTGCAACGACTAGAGTCTCCGACGACTTTCTTAAATTTAGGGACAAATCAATGTCAGCACCAGGGACCTCTTTCAACCATTCTTCCTCACTCCACTTCGGAGAGGTACTCCTAGATGCCATGGGCCCACTCGGGTTAAGTGCACGCTAGGCTAGTGTACTGACTATAGAATATGGATAGTACTAACCTTGTGCTTGAACTCAGCAAGCTGCTCTGAGGATCACCTGCTTGCAGTACACTGTTATATTTCTTTTGATATTCCCCTTTTTTTTTCTTTAAAGAAAAACACCTGTAAATGTTGTGTCTCTATGCAGAGGACTACAAAAAAACAAGAGACTTGTGGGGATTTGTAGTTGCTTGATTGTTTAATTTCATGAAAAAAAAAGAAAATGAACGTTTTTAAAAGCTGTTGAGGAGCAGAATTAAAGAAAGTTAAACATAATGCTCGCCTCCGGTCTTGACTTAGAATGTGCATACAACTTTCTGACAAATTTGTATAGAATTCTGCATGCAATTACATGTTATTCATTATGCTATATTTGTGAAGTTTGGCAGAGTCCTAAACTGCAGCCAGTTGCTGTTGGGATTGAAAAACTGATGCATTTGTGTCTGCTCGATGAACAGTGCAGTGCTCCATAGAATACTGCTGAGTCCAACAATAAATTTGCTTCAACACACAAATGGCCGTCAGCACGACACTTCTCACTACACAAAACACTCCTTATAATACAGCTATTATAATGTAATTTCTGTAGACATCTGCTAATTGTCAGGGGCTTGAGGGCAGAGACGTGCCCTTCAAATCCGAGGGAAGGAAAGTGCACAAGAGATAGGCGTATACAGAATCCTGCAGACAAGAAAGGATATGCAAAATAACTACAGACAGGCAACTAAGGCAGTGAATAGAAAGGGGCAGGGATTACAAGAAATACAAACATGTTAGGTACCCAATTGTGGTGTACACAGAATGGGGGAGGACGTTTCCACTAGGTAGCAGAAACTTTAGCCTTCAGAGCTGGTTACTATTACAGGACCCTGTTCTTGGAAAGGAGCAGTAGGAGTGGGTGTCTGTGTCTGGACGCTAAGGCACGAACAAGGGAACAGTACTCACAAGACTGAAGCCTGTACTGCTACAGCGGGACCTGAACAGTGTCTGCCCCTAGAAACCAGAACCAGCACACTACTAACAATACGGCACAAGGTACAATACTGAAACAAGTCAAAGGAAAGGGCGGAGATTGGCTGCTGGGAAACACAGCAGCCAAACACTGTACAAAGGAATTATACAAGCACAAGTGAGGACAAGAACAGTAAGAGAAATATCCAGGGAAAGAATAGGAAGAAAAAGTGAGCAAGGTTCAGGACCGAGAACCGGAAGAAAGAGGAAAAGCAAGAAGACAAGAATCTACGTGCAAGGATACAAGAGACTGGAACTGCAGACTAGAAACTATGGACCGGAATCAAGGAACAGCGGACTGTACTATAGACCATACACAAGAAAACTCTGGACCGAAACTCTGGACTAGGATAACAAGAACTGAACTACAGACACTTAAGAATGATACTCAGGACTGGAATCTAGGAAGCTAAAACCAGGTAACACAGACTATGGACACAGAAGAAGAAACTTCAGACAGGAAACAAGATAGTTGGTGGTAGAGAGCAAGGGGCTGCAGACAGGGAACAGAGGACTGCAAGGAGGTGAGCAAGGCTAAAGTACAGGAAGCACAGCGGTGCAGGGCAGAAGGCAGGGGAGTGAAGGCAGTGTAACAGAATGCAAGACAGGGAGCACAGGGCATTGGTTCCTGTTAGGCAGAAACCTGTGCAGTTCCCTTAGGGACCACTGCAAAAGATTTAAGACTACAGGTGTTGGCAGTAAACCCACTTGGTAGCAGTCTGTACAACCCAGATTTACCTGGTAGCTGTGGCTGAGCAGTCAGACTTCCCTCAAGAAGAGTTAGGCAGTATGCAAAGTATACTCAATAGGCACTCAGATACAATAATACAAGCAAACACTGACCAGAGCTTTGGTATCAAAGTATATAATTATTTCTTTAAAAACACACACTTGAAACACTCCAGCACTCTTATTGTAAAATATTCTAAACACAATTACTATTATGATATATACACCCCTTTTTCCCTATTAGAAAATCACAGTAAAACACCACTTATTTTCATACAGAGATGAGCGCTTAACTAGATTGCACTCTAATAAGTTTGTGAAAAAGGGGGGGGAAAGACAGAATATGAAAAGGTACACCACTCTACGATTCCAGAACACTGTTAGCAAGGCAGAGAGCAAAAGGTCACTGGTGAGCCAAAGTCCAAAGGCTGGGCCCACTCTTAGAGAGAGCAGAGCACAAATGCGCCCAAGATCACACAGTTACACTAGGCTTAGAAAGTCTTGCAGAGGGTTCAGAAAAGCGTTTAGAGAGGCTTAGAAAAGTTTAGCCAATGTGTTCCAGGCTAACCCAGGTTCGAAAGCCGGGGGCTAAATCTACCCCGTACAGTCGGTAGCAAGGGAAGCCAGGCGGGACACGGTACCTTAAGTGGGAAGGATCCTCCAGCGGTGGCAGTTGTTCCTGGTAGTGGGTGCAAGTTGCGTCGTCGTCCAGGGGAAGAGAAGATCTCGACTTGGAGGAAAGATGAAGGTCGTTGCACTACCAGGGCAGAAACCAGCCGCAGAGTTTTCCGGTTAAAGGTGGTACCTTTTTCTCGCGGTCGTGGTAAAACGTGGTATCCCGGTTGCCGGGGTGCTTGGCACGGGCAAGGCGGCCACGAGGTACGTCGGGAAAGCGAAAAGACGGTGAAACTGGTTATCCCCACCAGTTTAAAGGAAGAAGACTCTCCGGCGGGAGATCTCCTCTGTCGTTGGGAAAAAGTGGTGAGACGTCCAGCAGGGTTCCACCAGTAGTGGTGTCGTGGCAGGTCGGCTCAGCTTCTCCCTCGTCGGATTCTTAGGTCCTGTGGCGACTTCTGAAGTTCCAGTCCCCAAAGCCCTGCTTTTATGCAGCAAACCCCCATTCACTCAGCCTAGCTGTCACTCAAACATGCTAAGTGGTGAGCCGGCCGGCTCACCACTTGGGCCAATCAGGACGGAGTGTGACTTGAATTGCCTAGGCAACTCAGTCCAGGGTGCCTAAATTCCCCTCCACCCCTCCTAAGTACCCCAGACATAGTGGCACCACTTTGGAGGGCTTCTGTGGAGAAGCCTGCTAAAAAGTGGAACAAAGGGCTCGACTTGGGTTGGAGTCACAGAAGAGAACACAAACGCCATTTTAGAATCAAGTTTTGGCAAAAAATACCAACCGGAGAATTCATATTAATTAAATAAACCGGCGGTATGTTCGAGGCTACCGTAAATAATTAAATAAAGATAGTAGCCTAAAACAATGGGAAATCCCATAGGAAAATATTTGCGGTTGAATATAAAAAGTAGTATCCACTGCCACCAGCCAAAACTCGATCAGGGGGGACGGAGACATGCCCCCTCGACTAACAGACCCTGGGGCAATCGAATTGCCCCAGCCAGTACGTCCACAATATGATGGTTGGTACTGGTTCTGTTCAGAATTTAAGACTAGTAAAGTCAATGGTGACTTTACATGCCCTGGGAGACAGTAGTCAGTCCCAGGGTATGGAGTCTATACTGGGGGGTCACTATGACACCCCTGTGTTACTGCACTGAGGGTGCTGTGTAACACATATCACAAAAACACATGAAACCCTATGGAGTAAAAGGCCCCATAGCCCATTAAACACTTCTAGATCCAAAGAAACGCACTCAAATCATGTCCAAGAGTGAGGGTAAAAGAGTGTCACTCTTGGCAGGAGAAAAACATAAACCCCAAAAATCCAGCAAAGCTGCTGGGGGACTCACTAGGTTAGCAAATTCAGCCTAAACAGAGAATTCTCCCTAACACTCGCCCCCCCAGACTAAGGGACAGGAGGATTTAATCCACTCCTGGATGAACCTCATACCTCTAGTCGATGACATACATCCTAGAGAGTCCATCAGCATTTTGATGGTGACACCTTGACCTATGTTCTATGGCCCAATCAAAGGTTTTCCTTTGTAAGCTATATGACCTACAAACCCTTTGAGGAACATCAGTCTTTTTAAAGTTATAGGGAATCTGGTTGACCAGTCCCTCAGAAGTTGTTACAACTTCTGAACCTGTGTTAGGCTTTTTCAAGGGGTCCTTATAAAGGATTCCCTTAGATCTAGAGGGGCCTCCAAGGTTCCTCACCACCTCTCTTGTGGAAGCAGGTTGGGTCTTAGGCCTCTTGGTTGGAGGGGTTGGGGTTAGGCAATGTACCTGCTTCCCCTTCCTCTTAGATCTAACCTTACCTACTTTAGGAGTTTCCCCCCTAATATTAGGATTTGAGTTGGGGTCTTCAGTAGAAGGTCCAACAGTCTCTAGGTTTTTGGCCTTAGACTTTTCTTTCCTGGTTTTCCACCAGCATTGAGAATTACCAGTTCTCTCAGGCCTAGGTAAGGGTCCAGTAGGTCTATCCTCCTCTTCCTCAGAAGCAGGGGGGGTCACAGACTCTGTAACTGGGGGAACAATGATGGAGCTTGATTGGGGCTCCCATTTCCCTAATGTACTAGCCTGAAATGTGCCTGGGTTAGAGGTCAACTTACTAACACCAGGGCTTGTAGTGGGGATCTCAGTAGAGGTTCCCACAGGCCTAGAGTGGTCCCTTAAGGTGGCCTCTCTAGCCAATTTGGTTAGGTTCTGGTTCTCCATACTGGGAGGCCTGGTGGTATGTGACACTACTCCTAGAGTTCTCGGGTCATTCCCCAACAGGACCTTCCCAGGCACCTCAGTCTGAACACTGACAGGGATCCTTACTGTCATGTTGTTACACTGAATGAGGGCTGGTAGAATAGGAACCATTTGGACAGGGCCTCCAGACATCTTAGTGGGACCTTTGGGTGCTTTTGCCACATCCTCAGGTTGAAAGAAGCTTTCATCCACTACTGTTCTGCTGGCCCCAGTGTCTCTCCTGGCAGGAGTATCCTGGCCATTGACAAGAACACTGTCTACATAATACACCTTAGAGTTAACAGGTAGGGAGTTATACACAGCCCTATTCTGGGGACTAACCAGACCCATAGGCTCTAAGTTTACAATTGCTTGAAGACCCAAGGGTTCTTCAGCAAAGAGTTCAAAGTGGGCACTAGCCATCTGTACTTCATCCTCAGGAGTGAAGGCTAAGGAGACTGTGCTGATCCCTGCAGGTTTACCCTTGCATCTGGGATCCCCTTTGATATGGTCAGTAGCCTTACAGATATAGCATTGTCCAAATGCTGTCTGAAAGGGTGGCTTGTTCTGACCTCCTTCTGGTTGTTGACCAGAAGGTACACTAGCCTGATTCGGTTTACCCTGGGGCTTACCCTGGTTATTTTGTTGTTTGTGGCCCTCTTTGGTATGGGAGGTATTAGAATTCTCTGGATTCACTTTAGGTGGCTGCTTTCCCTCATCCTTTTTCTGAGTGACCCCTGAATCCTTGTGAGTGGCCCTGTTGGCAACCCACAAGTCAGCAGCCTTAGCTAGTCTTCTGGAATCTAATTCCCTTGAATCAGCCAAGTGCTGTCTGAGCTCAGGAGAGCAGGCATCATAAATTGACTCCAACATAAAAAATATTTTTCATACCTTCATAAGTGTTCACCTTGTAACCCTTAATCCATCCCTCTATGTTTTTCAAACATTCACTCACCCAGGTAGCCCAAGGGGTACCATCATGCTTTTTGAGGGTTCTAAACCTCTTAAGATACTGGGAAGGGGTCTTCCCAAATCTAGCTATCAGAGCTAGTTTCACACATTCATACTCTTTCCTATCCTCCTCCCCCAACTCCATTACCACATCAGTTGCAACAGGGGAAAGCCTAGAGAACAACCAGGTGAGTAAGTCATTTCCTGTGATGTTCTGAAGCCCATGATTATATTCAAACAGAGACAACCAATCCAACACATCCAACTTAGGCTCATACATACCAACCAATTCTTTGGGCATCCGGGGTCTTTAAGAACTGGAACTTCTAGAGGAGCCAGAGAGAGAAGCATTTTCGACAGATAATTTCTTCATTTCTAGCTCATGCTTGAGCTCCATTTCTCTTAGCCTTAGTTCTTGATTCAGTTCCTGGTGTCTCTGTTCAGCCAGAGTATTCAGTCTCTTGAACTCTAGTTCAAGTTTCATTTTCTCTAATTCGAGATATTGAGGACTTAGTGTGGGACTTGGCAAAGGCCCAGTAGGTACAGCAGGTAGAGCAGACAGAGGCCTAGGGGGGACAGTCACAGCAGCCTCACCCTCCTCTTCTGACTCTTCCTCAAGATTATCAACATTTTGATCAATATCAATTTCTATACTGTTATCTACATTTTCTGGCATGGTAGGTTCCTCAGACCCATCATCCAGACTTTGGTTAGCTAACAACCTTTCTATTAATTCCATTTTCTTGCCTTTAGTCAGGAGGTTCTTATGCTTACATAATACTCTTAAACAATCAGCAGTTTTTGTAGCAAGGGACTCTTGACTATAAGTTTCCATAGTTGACATGTTAGAAAGATTACTTTTTCAGTGCTAAGCTTTGTGGTTAGTTGTACTAAGGTATCCTCAAGCACTCTAAAGTGTATACTCAATACAAATCCCACCGCTGTACACCAGTGTTAGGCAGAAACCTGTGCAGTTCCCTTAGGGACCACTGCAAAAGATTTAAGACTACAGGTGTTGGCAGTAAACCCACTTGGTAGCAGTCTGTACCACCCAGATTTACCTGGTAGCTGTGGCTGAGCAGTCAGACTTCCCTCAAGAAGAGTTAGGCAGTATGCAAAGTATACTCAATAGGCACTCAGATACAATAATACAAGCAAACACTGACCAGAGCTTTGGTATCAAAGTATATAATTATTTCTTTAAAAACACACAGTTGAAACACTCCAGCACTCTTATTGTAAAATATTCTAAACACAATTATTATTATGATATATACACCCCTTTTTCCCTATTAGAAAATCACAGTAAAACACCACTTATTTTCATACAGAGGTGAGCGCTTAACTAGATTGCACTCTAATAAGTTTGTGAAAAAGGGGGGAAAAAGACAGAATATGAAAAGGTACACCACTCTACGATTCCAGAAAACTGTTAGCAAGGCAGAGAGCAAAAAGTCACTGGTGAGCCAAAGTCCAAAGGCTGGGCCCACTCTTAGAGAGAGCAGAGCACAAATGCGCCCAAGATCACACAGTTACACTAGACTTAGAAAGTCTTGCAGAGGGTTCAGAAAAGAGTTTAGAGAGGCTTAGAAAAGTTTAGCCAAGGTGTCCCAGGCTAACCCAGGTTCGAAAGCCGGGGGCTAAATCTACCCCGTACAGTCGGTAGCAAGGGAAGCCATGCGGGACACGGTACCTTAAGTGGGAAGGATCCTCCAGCGGTGGCAGTTGTTCCTGGTAGTGGGTGCAAGTTGCGTCGTCGTCCAGGGGAAGAGAAGATCTCGACTTGGAGGAAAGATGAAGGTCGTTGCACTACCAGGGCAGAAACCAGCCGCAGAGTTTTCCGGTTAAAGGTGGTACCTTTTTCTCGCGGTCGTGGTAAAACGTGGTATCCCGGTTGCCGGGGTGCTTGGCACGGGCAAGGCGGCCACGAGGTACGTCGGGAAAGCGAAAAGACGGTGAAACTGGTTATCCCCACCAGTTTAAAGGAAGAAGACTCTCCGGCGGGAGATCTCCTCTGTCGTTGGGAAAAAGTGGTGAGACGGTCCAGCAGGGCTCCACCGGTAGTGGTGTCATGGCAGGTCGGCTCAGCTTCTCCCTCGTCGGATTCTTAGGTCTTGTGGCGACTTCTGAAGTTCCAGTCCCCAAAGCCCTGCTTTTATGCAGCAAACCCCCATTCACTCAGCCTAGCTGTCACTCAAACATGCTAAGTGGTGAGCCGGCCGGCTCACCACTTGGGCCAATCAGGACGGAGTGCGACGTGAGTTGCCTAGGCAACTCAGTCCAGGGTGCCTAAATTCCCCTCCACCCCTCCTAAGTACCCCAGACATAGTGGCACCACTTTGGAGGGCTTCTGTGGAGAAGCCCGCCAAAAAGTGGAACAAAGGGCTCGACTTGGGTTGGAGTCACAGAAGAGAACACAAACGCCATTTTAGAATCAAGTTTTGGCAAAAAATACCAACCGGAGAATTAATATTATTTAAATAAACCGGCGGTATGTTCGAGGCTACCGTAAATAATTAAATAAAGATAGTAGCCTAAAACAATGGGAAATCCCATAGGAAAATATTAGCGGTTGAATATAAAAAGTAGTATCCACTGCCACCAGCCAAAACTCGATCAGGGGGGACGGAGACGTGCCCACTCGACTAACACACCCTGGGGCAATCGAATTGCCCCAGCCAGTACGTCCACAATATGATGTTTTGTATTGGTTCTAATCAGAATTTAAGACTAGTAAAGTCAATGGTGACTTTACATGCCCTGGGAGACAGTAGTCAGTCCCAGGGTATGGAGCCTATACTGGGGGGTCACTATGACACCCCTGTGTTACTGCACTGAGGGTGCTGTGTAACACATATCACAAAAACACATGAAACCCTATGGAATAAAAGACCCCATAGCCCATTAAACACTTCTAGATCCAAAGAAACACACTCAAATCATGTCCAAGAGTAAGGGTAAAAGAGTCTCACTCTTGGCAGGAGAAAAAGATAAACCCCAAAAATCCAGCAAAGCTGCTGGGGGACTCACTAGGTTAGCAAATTCAGCCTAAACAGAGAATTCTCCCTAACACTCGCCCCCCCAGACTAAGGGACAGGAGGATTTAATCCACTCCTGGATGAACCTCATACCTCTAGTCGATGACATACATCCTAGAGAGTCCATCAGCATTTTGATGGTGACACCTTGACCTAAAATGAGTTCCAATTGGTGCTCCAGTGGCACAATCGTGACACTAATAACATTCACTTGAAATCAAATCTCTATTATATGCAATGTAATACTCTTTTATTTCATGTATGTTTAGATTACGTTTACCGAAGGTCACACGCTCCACAGCGCTTCAAGGCCAAGTAACGTAACATAGCATAACATTTGAGCTGTAGAATCGGCCCATTCTGCTATTAAAATGGATGTTATGTTATGTTATAAGCACTTGTAGCGCGCACGGTCGCCCGAAGGCATCATGGCTCGAGGAAACACAAAGTATAAGGCCGCCGGCAGGCTTTAAAAGAGCCAACTTTTAAGTAGCTTACAAAAGCTCAGATGATTACAAAGTTTAGCCGCTGTGATGGAGAAGGCACGCCCCCCAATTCTCTGATGGCAAAACCCACAACCAGAAGATCATCGCCCGACTGAAGAGTGCGTCCTGGCACATAGGGCTTGAATTTGTCCTGCACATAGTCAGTCCCTTGATGGTAGTATGCCTTGTGCACCATGCACAGGGATTTAAACTCAATCCTTTTTGCCACTGGAAAGCCAGTGGAGGGCACGGAGCACTGGGCTAATATGAGCCCTATATGGGGTAGAGGTGGCCACCCTGGCAGCAAGGTTCTGAAGACGTTGCAGCCGAGAAATCACACCCAAAGGTTGAGCCAGGAACAGGGCATTGCAGTAGTCAATACTAATGATGACCACTGCAGCGACCACCGAGAGTGGAGATTGGTGGGAAGGTAAGGACCCCACGGAGTACCCGCAGGAGGAAATGACTTGATTTATACACTGTGTTCACCTGAGCTGACAAAGTTAGAGACAAAGTGAGATGGACCCCTAAGTTCTTGACCACCGTCACAGGGGTGGGTAGTACCCCAAAGTCCGGGGCCAGTAAGATGAGGACCCCATTTAATTTCAGCCACTTTCTGCCCATCCAGCCCCTCGCGGCTAGCAGGCACTCACACAGCCGTGTGGACATCCCTGCCTGGTCTAGATCTAAACAGACCAGGATCTGGGTGTCATCGGCATAAGAGTAGCACCGGAAGCCATGGGAGTGAATGAGGTGGATCAGTGGCTGAATATAGAGGTTAAAGATCATTGGGGACAAGGCAGAGCCCTGGGGAACACTGCAAGAAAGTAAATAAACAGAGGACAGAAAAGGCAGAAGAGAGAGAGCTTGGACCCTATCAGATAGGAAAGATAAGAACCGGGCTAGGACGAGGCCAGAGAGGCCTGCTGATGCCATGTGGGACACAAGGATGGAGTGGTCAACAGTGTCGAACAGTGTCGAAGGCTGCAAATAGATTAGTGCAGCCTTGTGCAACCAGCATGGTAAAATCATCCACCACTGAAACCAGGACACTCTCTGTCCCTCGAACAGGACAGAACCTGACTGAAAGGGATCAAAAAAGGAGGATGACTCCAAGAAAGAAGAGAGCAGAGGTGACACCATGGACTCCAGCAATTTCATCAAAAAAGGAAGGAGTGAGATTGGCCAGCTATTAGCCAACACTGAGGCAGTATGAGATGGTTTCTTAAGCAGCGGAATGACAACCGCTTGCTTAGGGTTGGTGGGAATGGCGCCCAATTGGAGAGAAAGATTTACTGCCATATCCCAGGGGGAGATCATCAGCAGAATTTCCTTTACAGCTTTGAATTATACAGGGGCTCTTTCGTCATGCCCTTTAGCTTCTGTGAGGGCAGCTTGAGGACTGCCTTTCCTAGTGTCTATTACGGTCTCCAAGAACTCCATTCTCTATTTGGGTCTCAACTCTGACTTCTCCATATTTATTAGAAACCTGAGGGAAGTGATCAGAGCGCAAATTCAGGGCACCTGCTCCCAAAGAGCATTGCTGTCTTGTGCCAGGACGAGAACATCGTCCAGGTAGACGATAATTCTGATTCGTCTTTCTCTGATGGCTGCCCTTACCAGCCTCATCACTTTCAGAAATG
The DNA here is from genome assembly GCF_040938575.1 of Ambystoma mexicanum. NCBI lineage: Eukaryota > Metazoa > Chordata > Amphibia > Caudata > Ambystomatidae > Ambystoma > Ambystoma mexicanum. The sequence continues at coordinate 1,089,969,991 of NC_090933.1, forward strand.
CCCAAGGCACCAAGGCCAATGTGAATGGTAGGCACCTGAATTGCCAACTCTCTCTGTTTCAATGGAAAATGAGGAACTTTCGGTGTTCCGTAGCTATCAGCATGGTGAAGTAGCCATCCTTCAGACCCAACCATGCCAACCATTTACCGTGTCGGGGGAGATGTCAGAGGAGATGTCGGAGGAGATGAATCCCCTCTATCTTGAAATGTCTGTACATCAGCCATCCGTTTAACTCCCTCAAATTCATCACAGGCCTTTGTCTTCACTTTCCTGTGCACCAGAAACCTATAGCAGTAAAAACTCCTTTCCTCTAGCTTACTGTGCTCTATCGCTCCCTTGCTCACTCGACTGCACAACTCTCCTTGCAATAAACTCATTTACTCTCGTGCCATATGGATTGACTGGGGCTCTGCCGTTTGCGCGGGCGTGCATGCGAACTCTAGGTGCAAAGCTGTTATTGCTTAAAAACAATTCTGTCCTGCCCTCTACTACAGGAATCACTCTCTGTGCACCTACCACCTGAGGCACTCTGTTGTCTAAAGGTGCCTCTTCCTCTGCGCCTTCTGGAGTGTCGGGTCCTTGTTAGTAAAAAGGCATCATTCTGTCTGCCTTCTCAGTACTGGGCACAGGCTCCCTGAGGCCTTCTTTGCATACTGAAGTGACCGGTCGATCAGCCCGATGTTGACAGGTCCCCGTAAAAACACATCCTACAGAGAAAGATCTTTCTTATTGACGATTGCACCCTCTGAAGGGCCGTGTAATTCCCTACGAATTGTGACATTTCCTTTGCAAAGGTGTCACCAAATAGCATGCCTTTTCGTGCCTTCGCCTGCTTCATAAGTGGCCAAGTCGCTGAGCTTGGCATCTATCTTCAGCAGTAGACCCCCTTCTTCTTACTGACGAGAGCACACAGTTGGCGTTCCTTAAGAGACGGACTGCGCGGTGCGCCCAGTTTTCAAGGGTCTGCACGTCTGTGGGCTCTGCAGTATCCTTGGCTCTCTCTGCTAAGTCCATAATTTTGGGCAACGGCCCTGCCAGTTCCAAAACATTGTCTTGGCAGCCTTTCCAGACACGATCAATGCCTTTCCGGATGTCTCTGGATGTTTTCGTGACAAAGGTCACCATTTTGTGGTCTTGCTCTGGAGTGACCGTGACCTTGCCTGGCAAATCCGGCTGAGGACACTCTGCTCTCATGCGGAAGCATACCTGCTGGTCTAACTGTTCCTGATTTGCTGTGCTATGTAGAGGGCCACTTTGGGTGAGGGCACCCACTCTGTCGACTTAGGGTGTCTGATGACCTCTGGGTCGAACGCATCGACTGTGCTGTTATCCTTCTCTATTGAGGTACTTTTAGTTGGGTGATTCTGTGGAGCCTCTATGAATACCTCATCATCCTCCTCGTCAGGCAAGTAGCCACCATTATCATCCCCTGTGTTAGCCGCCCCTGGGGTAGGGGGTAAGAAGTGTGGCACAGTGCACTCTTGTAAAAATGCATTCTTCAACTTACTGAAGGCGTTGACCACCTCCTGCGGTTCACTGGTTCCCCCTTATTTGTGGCTCAGGGGGAAAAGGGGGATAGAAGAGGGAGGCCTCTTCCGAGCCTTTTTACTCCCCACTTGTTAAACCCCAGTGTAGGGGTGTCTGGCAGATGAACCCTCTCCTGGGCTGTAATCCTGTCTCTTTCTGTGCACTCCCTCTCCACTGGTACCTTTGGCCAACATGGACTCCAAGACATCAAGACGTTCCTAAAGAGGTTTCACCTCTTGGGAAACTGCAACGACTAGAGTCTCCGACGACTTTCTTAAATTTAGGGACAAATCAATGTCAGCACCAGGGACCTCTTTCAACCATTCTTCCTCACTCCACTTCGGAGAGGTACTCCTAGATGCCATGGGCCCACTCGGGTTAAGTGCACGCTAGGCTAGTGTACTGACTATAGAATATGGATAGTACTAACCTTGTGCTTGAACTCAGCAAGCTGCTCTGAGGATCACCTGCTTGCAGTACACTGTTATATTTCTTTTGATATTCCCCTTTTTTTTTCTTTAAAGAAAAACACCTGTAAATGTTGTGTCTCTATGCAGAGGACTACAAAAAAACAAGAGACTTGTGGGGATTTGTAGTTGCTTGATTGTTTAATTTCATGAAAAAAAAAGAAAATGAACGTTTTTAAAAGCTGTTGAGGAGCAGAATTAAAGAAAGTTAAACATAATGCTCGCCTCCGGTCTTGACTTAGAATGTGCATACAACTTTCTGACAAATTTGTATAGAATTCTGCATGCAATTACATGTTATTCATTATGCTATATTTGTGAAGTTTGGCAGAGTCCTAAACTGCAGCCAGTTGCTGTTGGGATTGAAAAACTGATGCATTTGTGTCTGCTCGATGAACAGTGCAGTGCTCCATAGAATACTGCTGAGTCCAACAATAAATTTGCTTCAACACACAAATGGCCGTCAGCACGACACTTCTCACTACACAAAACACTCCTTATAATACAGCTATTATAATGTAATTTCTGTAGACATCTGCTAATTGTCAGGGGCTTGAGGGCAGAGACGTGCCCTTCAAATCCGAGGGAAGGAAAGTGCACAAGAGATAGGCGTATACAGAATCCTGCAGACAAGAAAGGATATGCAAAATAACTACAGACAGGCAACTAAGGCAGTGAATAGAAAGGGGCAGGGATTACAAGAAATACAAACATGTTAGGTACCCAATTGTGGTGTACACAGAATGGGGGAGGACGTTTCCACTAGGTAGCAGAAACTTTAGCCTTCAGAGCTGGTTACTATTACAGGACCCTGTTCTTGGAAAGGAGCAGTAGGAGTGGGTGTCTGTGTCTGGACGCTAAGGCACGAACAAGGGAACAGTACTCACAAGACTGAAGCCTGTACTGCTACAGCGGGACCTGAACAGTGTCTGCCCCTAGAAACCAGAACCAGCACACTACTAACAATACGGCACAAGGTACAATACTGAAACAAGTCAAAGGAAAGGGCGGAGATTGGCTGCTGGGAAACACAGCAGCCAAACACTGTACAAAGGAATTATACAAGCACAAGTGAGGACAAGAACAGTAAGAGAAATATCCAGGGAAAGAATAGGAAGAAAAAGTGAGCAAGGTTCAGGACCGAGAACCGGAAGAAAGAGGAAAAGCAAGAAGACAAGAATCTACGTGCAAGGATACAAGAGACTGGAACTGCAGACTAGAAACTATGGACCGGAATCAAGGAACAGCGGACTGTACTATAGACCATACACAAGAAAACTCTGGACCGAAACTCTGGACTAGGATAACAAGAACTGAACTACAGACACTTAAGAATGATACTCAGGACTGGAATCTAGGAAGCTAAAACCAGGTAACACAGACTATGGACACAGAAGAAGAAACTTCAGACAGGAAACAAGATAGTTGGTGGTAGAGAGCAAGGGGCTGCAGACAGGGAACAGAGGACTGCAAGGAGGTGAGCAAGGCTAAAGTACAGGAAGCACAGCGGTGCAGGGCAGAAGGCAGGGGAGTGAAGGCAGTGTAACAGAATGCAAGACAGGGAGCACAGGGCATTGGTTCCTGTTAGGCAGAAACCTGTGCAGTTCCCTTAGGGACCACTGCAAAAGATTTAAGACTACAGGTGTTGGCAGTAAACCCACTTGGTAGCAGTCTGTACAACCCAGATTTACCTGGTAGCTGTGGCTGAGCAGTCAGACTTCCCTCAAGAAGAGTTAGGCAGTATGCAAAGTATACTCAATAGGCACTCAGATACAATAATACAAGCAAACACTGACCAGAGCTTTGGTATCAAAGTATATAATTATTTCTTTAAAAACACACAATTGAAACACTCCAGCACTCTTATTGTAAAATATTCTAAACACAATTACTATTATGATATATACACCCCTTTTTCCCTATTAGAAAATCACAGTAAAACACCACTTATTTTCATACAGAGATGAGCGCTTAACTAGATTGCACTCTAATAAGTTTGTGAAAAAGGGGGGGAAAAAGACAGAATATGAAAAGGTACACCACTCTACGATTCCAGAACACTGTTAGCAAGGCAGAGAGCAAAAGGTCACTGGTGAGCCAAAGTCCAAAGGCTGGGCCCACTCTTTGAGAGAGCAGAGCACAAATGCGCCCAAGATCACACAGTTACACTAGGCTTAGAAAGTCTTGCAGAGGGTTCAGAAAAGCGTTTAGAGAGGCTTAGAAAAGTTTAGCCAAGGTGTTCCAGGCTAACCCAGGTTCGAAAGCCGGGGGCTAAATCTACCCCGTACAGTCGGTAGCAAGGGAAGCCAGGCGGGACACGGTACCTTAAGTGGGAAGGATCCTCCAGCGGTGGCAGTTGTTCCTGGTAGTGGGTGCAAGTTGCGTCATCGTCCAGGGGAAGAGAAGATCTCGACTTGGAGGAAAGATGAAGGTCGTTGCACTACCAGGGCAGAAACCAGCCGCAGAGTTTTCCGGTTAAAGGTGGTACCTTTTTCTCGCGGTCGTGGTAAAACGTGGTATCCCGGTTGCCGGGGTGCTTGGCACGGGCAAGGCGGCCACGAGGTACGTCGGGAAAGCGAAAAGACGGTGAAACTGGTTATCCCCACCAGTTTAAAGGAAGAAGACTCTCCGGCGGGAGATCTCCTCTGTCGTTGGGAAAAAGTGGTGAGACGTCCAGCAGGGTTCCACCAGTAGTTGTGTCGTGGCAGGTCGGCTCAGCTTCTCCCTCGTCGGATTCTTAGGTCCTGTGGCGACTTCTGAAGTTCCAGTCCCCAAAGCCCTGCTTTTATGCAGCAAACCCCCATTCACTCAGCCTAGCTGTCACTCAAACATGCTAAGTGGTGAGCCGGCCGGCTCACCACTTGGGCCAATCAGGACGGAGTGTGACTTGAATTGCATAGGCAACTCAGTCCAGGGTGCCTAAATTCCCCTCCACCCCTCCTAAGTACCCCAGACATAGTGGCACCACTTTGGAGGGCTTCTGTGGAGAAGCCCGCTAAAAAGTGGAACAAAGGGCTCGACTTGGGTTGGAGTCACAGAAGAGAACACAAACGCCATTTTAGAATCAAGTTTTGGCAAAAAATACCAACCGGAGAATTCATATTAATTAAATAAACCGGCGGTATGTTCGAGGCTACCGTAAATAATTAAATAAAGATAGTAGCCTAAAACTATGGGAAATCCCATAGGAAAATATTTGCGGTTGAATATAAAAAGTAGTATCCACTGCCACCAGCCAAAACTCGATCAGGGGGGACGGAGACATGCCCCCTCGACTAACAGACCCTGGGGCAATCGAATTGCCCCAGCCAGTACGTCCACAATATGATGGTTGGTACTGGTTCTGTTCAGAATTTAAGACTAGTAAAGTCAATGGTGACTTTACATGCCCTGGGAGACAGTAGTCAGTCCCAGGGTATGGAGTCTATACTGGGGGGTCACTATGACACCCCTGTGTTACTGCACTGAGGGTGCTGTGTAACACATATCACAAAAACACATGAAACCCTATGGAGTAAAAGACCCCATAGCCCATTAAACACTTCTAGATCTAAAGAAACGCACTCAAATCATGTCCAAGAGTGAGGGTAAAAGAGTGTCACTCTTGGCAGGAGAAAAAAATAAACCCCAAAAATCCAGCAAAGCTGCTGGGGGACTCACTAGGTTAGCAAATTCAGCCTAAACAGAGAATTCTCCCTAACACTCGCCCCCCCAGACTAAGGGACAGGAGGATTTAATCCACTCCTGGATGAACCTCATACCTCTAGTCGATGACATACATCCTAGAGAGTCCATCAGCATTTTGATGGTGACACCTTGACCTATGTTCTATGGCCCAATCAAAGGTTTTCCTTTGTAAGCTATATGACCTACAAACCCTTTGAGGAACATCAGTCTTTTTAAAGTTATAGGGAATCTGGTTGACCAGTCCCTCAGAAGTTGTTACAACTTCTGAACCTGTGTTAGGCTTTTTCAAGGGGTCCTTATAAAGGATTCCCTTAGATCTAGAGGGGCCTCCAAGGTTCCTCACCACCTCTCTTGTGGAAGCAGGTTGGGTCTTAGGCCTCTTGGTTGGAGGGGTTGGGGTTAGGCAATGTACCTGCTTCCCCTTCCTCTTAGATCTAACCTTACCTACTTTAGGAGTTTCCCCCCTAATATTAGGATTTGAGTTGGGGTCTTCAGTAGAAGGTCCAACAGTCTCTAGGTTTTTGGCCTTAGACTTTTCTTTCCTGGTTTTCCACCAGCATTGAGAATTACCAGTTCTCTCAGGCCTAGGTAAGGGTCCAGTAGGTCTATCCTCCTCTTCCTCAGAAGCAGGGGGGGTCACAGACTCTGTAACTGGGGGAACAATGATGGAGCTTGATTGGGGCTCCCATTTCCCTAATGTACTAGCCTGAAATGTGCCTGGGTTAGAGGTCAACTTACTAACACCAGGGCTTGTAGTGGGGATCTCAGTAGGGGTTCCCACAGCCTTAGAGTGGTCCCTTAAGGTGGCCTCTCTAGCCAATTTGGTTAGGTTCTGGTTCTCCATACTGGGAGGCCTGGTGGTATGTGACACTACTCCTAGAGTTCTCGGGTCATTCCCCAACAGGACCTTCCCAGGCACCTCAGTCTGAACACTGACAGGGATCCTTACTGTCATGTTGTTACACTGAATGAGGGCTGGTAGAATAGGAACCATTTGGACAGGGCCTCCAGACATCTTAGTGGGACCTTTGGGTGCTTTTGCCACATCCTCAGGTTGAAAGAAGCTTTCATCCACTACTGTTCTGCTGGCCCCAGTGTCTCTCCTGGCAGGAGTATCCTGGCCATTGACAAGAACACTGTCCACATAATACACCTTGGAGTTAACAGGTACGGAGTTATACACAGCCCTATTCTGGGGACTAACCAGACCCATAGGCTCTAAGTTTACAATTGCTTGAAGACCCAAGGGTTCTTCAGCAAAGAGTTCAAAGTGGGCACTAGCCATCTGTACTTCATCCTCAGGAGTGAAGGCTAAGGAGACTGTGCTGATCCCTGCAGGTTTACCCTTGCATCTGGGATCCCCTTTGATATGGTCAGTAGCCTTACAGATATAGCATTGTCCAAATGCTGTCTGAAAGGGTGGCTTGTTCTGACCTCCTTCTGGTTGTTGACCAGAAGGTACACTAGCCTGATTCGGTTTACCCTGGGGCTTACCCTGGTTATTTTGTTGTTTGTGGCCCTCTTTGGTATGGGAGGTATTAGAATTCTCTGGATTCACTTTAGGTGGCTGCTTTCCCTCATCCTTTTTCTGAGTGACCCCTGAATCCTTGTGAGTGGCCCTGTTGGCAACCCACAAGTCAGCAGCCTTAGCTAGTCTTCTGGAATCTAATTCCCTTGAATCAGCCAAGTGCTGTCTGAGCTCAGGAGAGCAGGCATCATAAATTGACTCCAACATAAAAATATTTTTCATCCCTTCATAAGTGTTCAACTTGTAACCCTTAATCCATCCCTCTATGTTTTTCAAACATTCACTCACCCAGGTAGCCCAAGGGGTACCATCATGCTTTTTGAGGGTTCTAAACCTCTTGAGATACTGGGAAGGGGTCTTCCCAAACCTAGCTATCAGAGCTAGTTTTACATCCTCCTCCCCCAACTCCATTACCACATCAGTTGCAACAGGGGGAAGCCTAGAGAACAACCAGGTGAGTAAGTCATTTCCTGTGATGTTCTGAAGCCCATGATTATATTCAAACAGAGACAACCAATCCAACACATCCAACTTAGGCTCATACATACCAACCAATTCTTTGGGCATCCGGGGTCTTTAAGAACTGGAACTTCTAGAGGAGCCAGAGAGAGAAGCATTTTCGACCGATAATTTCTTCATTTCTAGCTCATGCTTGAGCTCCATTTCTCTTAGCCTTAGTTCTTGATTCAGTTCCTGGTGTCTCTGTTCAGCCAGAGTATTCAGTCTCTTGAACTCTAGTTCAAGTTTCATTTTCTCTAATTCGAGATATTGAGGACTTAGTGTGGGACTTGGCAAAGGCCCAGTAGGTACAGCAGGTAGAGCAGACAGAGGCCTAGGGGGGACAGTCACAGCAGCCTCACCCTCCTCTTCTGACTCTTCCTCAAGATTATCAACATTTTGATCAATATCAATTTTCTATACTGTTATCTACATTTTCTGGCATGGTAGGTTCCTCAGACCCATCATCCAGACTTTGGTTAGCTAACAACCTTTCTATTAATTCCATTTTCTTGCCTTTAGTCAGGAGGTTCTTATGCTTACATAATACTCTTAAACAATCAGCAGTTTTTGTAGCAAGGGACTCTTGACTATAAGTTTCCATAGTTGACATGTTAGAAAGATTACTTTTTCAGTGCTAAGCTTTGTGGTTAGTTGTACTAAGGTATCCTCAAGCACTCTAAAGTGTATACTCAATACAAATCCCACCGCTGTACACCAGTGTTAGGCAGAAACCTGTGCAGTTCCCTTAGGGACCACTGCAAAAGATTTAAGACTACAGGTGTTGGCAGTAAACCCACTTGGTAGCAGTCTGTACCACCCAGATTTACCTGGTAGCTGTGGCTGAGCAGTCAGACTTCCCTCAAGAAGAGTTAGGCAGTATGCAAAGTATACTCAATAGGCACTCAGATACAATAATACAAGCAAACACTGACCAGAGCTTTGGTATCAAAGTATATAATTATTTCTTTAAAAACACACAGTTGAAACACTCCAGCACTCTTATTGTAAAATATTCTAAACACAATTATTATTATGATATATACACCCTTTTTCCCTATTAGAAAATCACAGTAAAACACCACTTATTTTCATACAGAGGTGAGCGCTTAACTAGATTGCACTCTAATAAGTTTGTGAAAAAGGGGGGGAAAAGACAGAATATGAAAAGGTACACCACTCTACGATTCCAGAACACTGTTAGCAAGGCAGAGAGCAAAAAGTCACTGGTGAGCCAAAGTCCAAAGGCTGGGCGCACTCTTAGAGAGAGCAGAGCACAAATGCGCCCAAGATCACACAGTTACACTAGACTTAGAAAGTCTTGCAGCGGGTTCAGAAAAGAGTTTAGAGAGGCTTAGAAAAGTTTAGCCAAGGTGTCCCAGGCTAACCCAGGTTCGAAAGCCGGGGGCTAAATCTACCCCGTACAGTCGGTAGCAAGGGAAGCCATGCGGGACACGGTACCTTAAGTGGGAAGGATCCTCCAGCGGTGGCAGTTGTTCCTGGTAGTGGGTGCAAGTTGCGTCATCGTCCAGGGGAAGAGAAGATCTCGACTTGGAGGAAATAGTCCAAAATGAGTTCCAATTGGTGCTCCAGTGGCACAATCGTGACACTAATAACATTCACTTGAAATCAAATCTCTATTATATGCAATGTAATACTCTTTTATTTCATGTATGTTTAGATTACGTTTACCGAAGGTCACACGCTCCACAGCGCTTCAAGGCCAAGTAACGTAACATAGCATAACATTTGAGCTGTAGAATCGGCCCATTCTGCTATTAAAATGGATGTTATGTTATGTTATAAGCACTTGTAGCGCGCACGGTCGCCCGAAGGCATCATGGCTCGAGGAAACACAAAGTATAAGGCCGCCGGCAGGCTTTAAAAGAGCCAACTTTTAAGTAGCTTACAAAAGCTCAGATGATTACAAAGTTTAGCCGCTGTGATGGAGAAGGCACGCCCCCCAATTCTCTGATGGCAAAACCCACAACCAGAAGATCATCGCCCGACTGAAGAGTGCGTCCTGGCACATAGGGCTTGAATTTGTCCTGCACATAGTCAGTCCCTTGATGGTAGTATGCCTTGTGCACCATGCACAGGGATTTAAACTCAATCCTTTTTGCCACTGGAAAGCCAGTGGAGGGCACGGAGCACTGGGCTAATATGAGCCCTATATGGGGTAGAGGTGGCCACCCTGGCAGCAAGGTTCTGAAGACGTTGCAGCCGAGAAATCACACCCAAAGGTTGAGCCAGGAACAGGGCATTGCAGTAGTCAATACTAATGATGACCACTGCAGCGACCACCGAGAGTGGAGATTGGTGGGAAGGTAAGGACCCCACGGAGTACCCGCAGGAGGAAATGACTTGATTTATACACTGTGTTCACCTGAGCTGACAAAGATAGAGACAAAGTGAGATGGACCCCTAAGTTCTTGACCACCGTCACAGGGGTGGGTAGTACCCCAAAGTCCGGGGCCAGTAAGATGAGGACCCCATTTAATTTCAGCCACTTTCTGCCCATCCAGCCCCTCGCGGCTAGCAGGCACTCACACAGCCGTGTGGACATCCCTGCCTGGTCTAGATCTAAACAGACCAGGATCTGGGTGTCATCGACATAAGAGTAGCACCGGAAGCCATGGGAGTGAATGAGGTGGATCAGTGGCTGAATATAGAGGTTAAAGATCATTGGGGACAAGGCAGAGCCCTGGGGAACACTGCAAGAAAGTAAATAAACAGAGGACAGAAAAGGCAGAAGAGAGAGAGCTTGGACCCTATCAGATAGGAAAGATAAGAACCGGGCTAGGACGAGGCCAGAGAGGCCTGCTGATGCCATGTGGGACACAAGGATGGAGTGGTCAACAGTGTCGAACAGTGTCGAAGGCTGCAAATAGATTAGTGCAGCCTTGTGCAACCAGCATGGTAAAATCATCCACCACTGAAACCAGGACACTCTCTGTCCCTCGAACAGGACAGAACCTGACTGAAAGGGATCAAAAAAGGAGGATGACTCCAAGAAAGAAGAGAGCAGAGGTGACACCATGGACTCCAGCAATTTCATCAAAAAAGGAAGGAGTGAGATTGGCCAGCTATTAGCCAACACTGAGGCAGTATGAGATGGTTTCTTAAGCAGCGGAATGACAACCGCTTGCTTAGGGTTGGTGGGAATGGCGCCCAATTGGAGAGAAAGATTTACTGCCATATCCCAGGGGGAGATCATCAGCAGAATTTCCTTTACAGCTTTGAATTATACAGGGGCTGAAGGAGCCGCCGATTTCAGTGAGGTTGCTGCCCTGGAGACATCTTCTGCCAAGTATTCAGGGAAGTGAGACCAGAGAGAGCAAACGGGAGTGGGTAGATCGGCCTCCAAGATGCCTGTCCAATTTGGGGCATTTAAGGCGATGATATTGTGGATATATGCAATCTAAGTCACAAAGAAATTGCTCAGTGAGTTGCACAACTGTTGGCTAGGAATCACCATTGGTGAGAAGTGGGTAGATGTTGAAAATTACTAAACTACAGAAAATAAGTCTTTAGATTGGCAAAGTGCCAGCTCCACTTTGGAGGTGAAAAAGGCTTGTTTAGCAGCCTGGATGAGAAGATGGTACTTTCTAGTAAATTGGCGGTAAGCCAGTTTATCCTCAGGGTTATAGGCAGAGCATCATTTACATCCGCTTACCTTAATTGCAGGCGCGCCGCTCTAAGTTCTTCTGAGAACCAAGGAGTGGAAGAGATTCTTTTAAGACGAGTAGATTTCAGGGGCGCCACCAAATCAGCGGCTACAAACATGACCTTTGATAGAGAAAAAAGGTCCATTTGTGTAGCATTCTGACATTCTCTGTTGATGAAGGCTGCAATAAGAGGAAGATTCACGGAGCGCCAATTGCGCGTCATAACAGTAGTGGAAACAGTGATAAAAACAGGATGCGTGAAGAATCAGCCAATTCTTCTCCTTCCCGGTACTGGAATTGCTTCCTAGGAGCCAAATGGATTCACTGCAAATCGGACAATCAGGATTGGCTCAGCAGCCCCATATGACTGTCTGAGGCAGTACAATACTTTTCTAAATAAAAGCTAGAACACTTAACGCTCCTCCTCGCCATTACCATCAGGAGCTAGGGGCAGCAACCATGCAGAAAGCACTTCAGAAATAACAGTAGTTCATGGGCAATCATGACTGGCTTGGTGAACCACACATGACCGGGCCAGTGCCAGTGAATTTTAAGATACTTTTATTTAAACACTGGCAGCCATCGTAGATTGGGAACATTTTTAGAATGCACTTCATTGTACACCATGACACACACAAACAGTGTCACCCCCTCCCAAAAAATAAGTCACAAAGTAACGTAAGACAAAAGACGAAACACATCAATGCACCAAGCAACATGGAAACACAGTTTGACCTTAAAAGCATTATTCAACAAATCTCACCACAATTCAGACAGTTCCACTTGCACTCACAAAACGGCTGCCACTATAACAGTGCTTTCTGCAATGGACCTGTTCTGCATCACAGGGAAGCAAATTGGCATCAGTGTCCCTCTAATACGTATGTTCAAGGGCTCTTTCTAGCCAGACCTAAAATACTAAGGAAGAAAAAGGGCCTCATGGTTTTATTCATGCTTCTCTCATGCCCACTTTTCACTTAAACCCCAATGGAATGTTAAAGGTTTATTGAAATATTTGGGGTCCTGTTTGATTAAAACATGAATTGAACAGATCATAACCTCAACTCAGTGCAATTTGCAACATTTCCATCACATAGTGAAGATTAAACATAGGTAATCTCACATTTACTTTTCACGCTTTCACTACTTTTCTGGGAAAGTCTTCCGCAATTGGCAGTTGTATGTAGCAGGCATTTAGAATGGATTCACATGGAATCCACCTGCTTTTATCAGGTGGTAATTTTAGGTGAATTCCGTAGGGATCCATTTTAGTACTACCAGTAAGAAATACTTGCAGGAATTCAGCCATGTTTGTTAGGCATGGCAGGAACAGCAGGCATATGTGGAATGTATGTTCTATTCCCCAACTCCGACTGACCAATGTTAGATAATCTTGCAGATCGAAAAACAAAAAAGTAGCAGTAGACACTTTCACCATCACTTTTTCTGATCCGCTGAACCAGGAGAATGATCACCTTTATTACTTTACATGTTTTCTTTTCTTGTAGGTAGGTATCTCAATAACAGGTCAGATATCTGCTATGCTCTCTCGTTATCTGCTAGATGGCATTCCAGGGTATATAGGTTGCCATTAAATGTCATATTCGATTCAAACTTGATTTGTAAGGAGGGGACCAGTTCCGTTTTCACTTAAGTGCAGATGGTACCTTCATGCATGTTTAAGTTTTTCCCTGACATAGTGGAAATGTGAAAAACCATAGTCCCGTCCCCAACTTCCCCTGGTAAATGATACATTTCGATATGTATTTTGATATGAAATGTGCTTAAAGTTTTAATGAGTTATACTGATTGCACAATAATTAAAAACAATTAAAAAGAAAGAAAACAAGGTGGATTGGCACAAAGTGTCAGTAAACACCTGTTTACAGTTACTTTTTGCCCATCCGTTGAACCCAGAACATGGCCTCACTGAGTTTGGTAACAATAAAATCTGTTATTAACAGTGCTAGGAAACAGAAAACACTGCGATGGCAGGTGACCATTTCTTGATTGCCGTTTATTTAACAGATTTCTATATTTGTTCACTTGATCTATGCATCTAAACAGACACCTTCACAAACGTGTGTCTTTACTTGTGTGTGAAAATGCAAGTAAGGAAACCCCCACATTCCTGTGTGGCACAGTTTACAAAGTGTGAACCTTCTGCACAGAACTGATGTGTGCTGGAAAGTTAGGGACATCCACAGAACTTGTGTGAGTTGGAGCACGAAGGAATGACTGCCTGCCTGCCTTTCATACTCGCTGCTGATGTATTTTCAGGTGCAGCAGTGTCTTCGCGGTTGTCCCATTTCTAGCCTTCAGTGTTGGAAACCTGGCGCGAGGGAAAGTGCAGTGTTGACCGTTGTCATTTCAGGATTCTGCCCAAGAAGGAAAAGCTCGTGACGTTGATCAGCATTAGCATAATGTATTTTACATGCCCACCCCTTCAATAGGAGAGGAAATGTAGAAATGGCTAATGCAGTGATGGTCCTTTTAAGGAAATGGGCCTGCTGACCCCAAGTTAGTAGGGAGCTAAGCCCAGAAAACCAAACAACACTTTTATATACAGGATCTTTGCATCCGCAGCCAGACCGTTCTTCCTGCATGTAAATCCCTGTCTCGGATTTGGGATTTGCGTGCAGGGGAATGCAGGTTCAGGATGTGAGATGCACTTGGTTTGCATCTTACATCATGCTCCCACAGAGTTTCTTTAGCCTCGATAACAGACAGCCTAAAGCCACAGCAGTTCAACATTACCCGAGAGTGTAGTGGTTTGCAGTAGCTGGCGAAGCATGCTTTCTATATTTTCTAGCTTATTGTTCAGTTGCATTATTTCGGATTGCTGTTCCTGGTTTCTTTTCATCAAATTCGTCATTAATAAATAGGCGTCGTGCGGAGTGAGCGTTTCTCTGAAAAAGTAATGGAATAGATTTAATTTTCATATGGGTTACGCAGATCAAATCTAGAATCGAAGATGGAAAACACTGATGTCCTGTGTACACGCAATAGATGTTTCAAATTGACACAGTGCTATACGCAGTGTTAAATATAATGCAATATTATTCAACAAGTAAGCTAGGCATCTTCTTTCTGGTTATTGATTGCGGTATGTAGCATCATGATGCTCATTATCTCTATAGTGATATGTTTACAAATGTGAGTCTTCCAAACAAAACCAAGCAGCAAACAAAAGCTTTGCCTCCTCCAACCACACCAGTAGAGCCAAAGAAATAGGTGAAGGGGCATTGTCCTAGCATTATCAAGGGCCGTCTACTACTTGTCATGCAGAGTGCTCCCTCTTAGTAAATATTGGTGGCACACTGCATAACGATGGAAGCACCGGTACATTTTAAATATGTTTTCTATGCGGACTTCACAGAGCAGAAAATGCTTTTCATAAGGTTTCATTTATATTCTTGTATTGCTCATTTAAACATTACACTGAAGAAATTTGCTGTTAAAAGCTAGAATGAAAGGGTATTGAGCGGCAATTATCTGATGTTTTCATTTTGCTGTGAAAATAAATGATGCACAGATTCAGGACCATATTGGGCCTCATTACGAGGTTGGAGGTAGCCTTGCTGGTTATACCGGCAAGGCTACCTCCAAACTCGCATCCGGGTTGCCCTTTCGGGGGTGCCGGGCCCGGTACATCCCCATTCCCATTGAGCCTCATGGGGCTCAATGGGAATGGGGAGGGTGGTAGCACCGGTACTGTTAGTAATGGTATCGGTTCTACCATCATGTTCTGCTCGCTGGTGCAGGTCAGACCTGGTGGCTGCAAGGGCACCCGCGAGCAGAACTCCTAGTATGGCGGTACGGTAGCAACGGTGCCGGTAGCGATACCGGCGCCGTTGTTGCCTTACCGCCATACTTGTAATGAGGCCCATTGACTCTATTTGATAAACATTGTGTTATTTTGAAACAGCTCCTTGCATACTGTGGCTTGTGGGAACCATATTTATATTATCTTAAAGTATGATTCCTTGAAACTGTAAGTTAAACAATTCTAATTTTTATACTATCCATGATAACAACAAATTCGCCAATTTGCCATTCTGAAAATCTGACACAAGGGATACAATAGCTTTGTCACAGATGTAATTCTTATGAAGCAGATGCTAATTGCCTGTAATTAGTGTAAGGGGGACAGGTGAGCCCTAATTTGAAGTCATGAAGTAAATCTATTTGCAAAACGAATTTTATTCAATAGGACACAAATCCTCACAGAGAAAGACAGCTGAACAAGAACAGCTGCTAATAGACTGCAATGGGATGGCACTGCCCCTTACAAATGTTTCCAAGATAGAGGTGATTTGAAGTATAAACTATATTGCAAACACCAATATTATTCTATGGACTGCAGACCTTTGCGCTAAGGGCAGCAGATCAAAGTGGATTAACAGTGATTAAATGAATCACATCCACATGTTAGGATTGGCTGGTAAGGAAATAAGGGTAGTTCAGATGGGTTTGGGGAGAGGGCTTCAACACTATCTAACAAGTTCCACCAGAAAGCATGGAAACAGACTACATAGGCAGCCAGAGTTTACTTTCTCGAAGAAGCCAGATGACGTCAGAGCTGGAGGCCTACCTGATTCACAAGCTGGACTGCCTGACTGATGGAACGAAAGCAGCAACTTCAATGCTAAGGATACGGTAAAACCCTTTCCATGTAAAGCTGGTCCTTCTTCTCCTCCTCTGCCTATTGGCATGCTCACTTTCCAGTAGTAGCATCTGTCCCACCACCATGCAGACATGCATGCAAGCTTTAAGTGTTTCTGGAACAGTTTGGATATTTGTGTAGTCTTTTATTGAATTTTTGAGGATTCCCTAATTGTGCATTTGTGGTACAACAGGATACACTTCTGTGTCTGCTATTTGCACATTTTTCACATTGCAATTAAAGATTGTTCTATTTGTACTGCAACTATTTCACTATTTCACAGTATATTGCAAATATTTAGATTCTAGTTTTGGGTACTTTTGTACATTGTGCATTATGTTTATGAGTTTGCAATCCGCTCTATATGAAAGGAAGACATGCACATTATCAGAGTTCAGGCCAGTATAACGCACCATATTAATGACAAGTTTGGACACTACTTCAAGTCACTACATCACACTAAGACCACAGCCTACAATGTGTTAATGAAGGTGAATGTTCCTAACCCTTCCATATGATAAATGTTTTATTAGTATACCCTTATAAAGATATGTGTCCTTACTAATGTACTATGAAGGGTTACTATTTTTTTTCATATACTTGTAATATCTTCCACTGCCAACCGATTCTACTGGTATAAAACAATAACGACATTTGTTAAAACTAGTGTCTTTAAATTAACAGCCAAGAGAGAGCAGGTCCATGAAGAGGACTCCAGTGCACGTGGCACTGCCATGTGGTGACAAATATGAATATGGCTTTGAAGGTGTAGCCAAAGCATTCGCCCGCCATTGTCCGACGTAAAGGACCAATATTAATTAAATAGGCTATCTGTTAAATGCACTATAACATCTGATTTGCTGATTACAACCTGGTGACAGGGAATGTTCAAGTCATGTGAATCCATAAAATATCTCATGCTAGACATTTTTGAGAATGGGCAATCAGCTCTGCAACTAATTGAGAATTCTCAGACACTGTTTACATCTAGTCACTCGTTTACTAATGAGAACACAGATGCACCCTGGCTCATGAAGGCGGGGTAGTGAAAAAAGGAGAGAGCCCCCCCCTTCCTTTATTTTTTCTACATTGTGTTCCTGGAAATTTAACGAAACAGAAATAACAAAAGTTCCATTTGATGATCCTAAAAACAATGTTGGAAGATGAAAGTGCAGTGTCACATAACGGATGCTCTAAAAATCATTGTTTATGCTTTGTAACAAGAAGTCTATGAAAAAAACAGTGATGAACGGGTTGAATCCAATAGAATGAATACAAATAGCAGCACTGGCACTATACATTTTTCAGAATAGACGCAAACTACTCTTCCAATGTGGTGAAAAAGTTCGGAATCCCTTCACCCAAGGAGTTCTCATGCGGACTAATGATCCAAACACCTCAAGAAGGAAACATCTGCTCATTATAAATGGGTACTGGAATCCTGAAAAAATTAGCACCAGGGCCTTTCTTAATTCAGTGACACAGCTCATTGATAAGGTCCTCATTGCATTCAAGGACTTATCAATCATCTGCTGTGGAGACGTAAACTGTACATGGTTTGGTTATGACAATGCAAAACGGTCATATCAAAACCTGCCTGCAGATAAGGTTTCTGCAAGGGCTCAGCTATAGATGTGTGCTCTTTCCAATAGAAACTGCCATATGGTAAATTGAAATGTGAGCGGCGATCAAACACCCAATGCAACCTGGAGAAACAACAAGTCACAAAGGATAATTGACTATTTTTGGATATCGAGAAGCTTGTTCGAACAAGATACTTCTCTCCACGTATGTGAGATGAAAAACAGCGATTACGACTTACTTCGATTTACCTGCATGATCGAATGGCCCTAGTCCTGCATAAGGTACGACATTCCACTCGAGGTCAACGCAGGTGGAAACCGACTCCGAATAAGTGGACCACAAATTCAAAGACTGCGCCAAGGGTTCCTAAATCAAAAAGATTCACAGGCGGGGGGCGCTGTTGTGCGCTGAACAAGATGGCCGCCTGAACTGAGAGCTCCGCGGCAGGCAGATCACTTGTTCCTGATCCTGTACGTCTGCGTTCACCTACGTGAACCTGACTGCTACGATTCAGGAGCAGCTGGTCCTGGGATCACCCGGTCCGAATCCTGATTAAAAACGGTGCGTGGAACCCGGAGACCGAGTGCTTCCACGGCCGCGGCCATCTGTCAACGGCCACGGAGCGGCGTGCCAAAATCCGGCGCTGGAGGAGAGGCGAGCCGATCCGCCTCGCATACTCGGGACACCCCACCAGCATTGAGAGAGCCTGTCGGGGGGTGGGTCGCCCCCACCATTCTACATGTGAGCGGGGGACTTGAAGGAGATGACGCGGGCACTGAGGCCCCACACCACCGGTGTGAACTGACACCGCAGACGAAGCTGCGCGACCTGAGGCGGGCTGGGATCCCTGTGGGCTGTGCCGGCACCCGCTCTGGGAGGCAGGCTGTATCCTGCCTCGGCTGTGCCCTGCCCCCCCCCTCGGGGCCGCATTGGAGCGCAAGAGTGGTTCGGTGGTGGGTCTCCCCCCCGTCCCATCAACGAGACCTCAGCACTCGGGTGGAGCCGCGGCGCACCGACGGATCCCAGGTGCCATGCTCCCCTGACAACGTAAGCTAAAATACCAGATCCTTGGCGGCCATAAGGTACGTGGGGGATTAAGTCCTTAAGCACCCCCATTGATGACACGAACTTGCATAAACCCTAGAGGGATCTACAGAGTGACTGTCACCAGTCCCTTGCTAACGTGCCCATAGTACAAAGTTATAGTACAGGACTACGCTGCATCTGATTGTCAGTCTGAAAAAACCAAACCCCTAACCGTCGTGTTGCCCCCCCCCCCTTTTTGGGCAAGCACGCTCTCCGGTCTTCAGACAATCTTTGACAATCTCCTATTGGGGTGTGGATCACTATACACCCCCTTTGGCTGCATTCGTATCAGGCCCCATGTGCACTGTGTACTCCTAGATTACACCTAATAACATACACCTATTTTACTACAGTGGGCAATAACAAATAACACTAAGACACAAAGAAAACACAAAGAATCGATTCAATTTATAACAATGGGATACATTTATTTATATACACACAGCTAAGCATAATGCATAACAATGCAGGCAGTTCTAATGCTATGTCTTATTTGCACCTTTTATACTTCTGGTGCAAAGTGCAGTAACTATGTAAGCCTGTGCTGCAAGTGTGTGGTTCTAATGCAATCTAATGCAAGCGCTAGTCATCCATCACCTTCATGGGCAAATCCACACCATCAATCCACACTCTCACGCTAGACAATCCCCTGTCTGGTTTTACCCTTCACCCCTTATGTGAGTGTCTGTGCGTGTCTGTGTCTGTGTGTGTCTGTCTGTCTGTTCCATCAGTTTAGCCAAGGCCAAAACCATAATTCCCATTCTGCATGTGCCAGGATAGTCGGTGTCTGCCTCTCAAGAACTGGTCACTCGAACTCCCAAGCTCTCGATCTCATCAGAGCGTCATCAAGCTGCTGCACCAAGACACCTTTCCCCTTGCATCTAGCACTGCACCATCTCTCCAGCCAACAACTCCAGCCAACCTCTGCAACTCTCCTTCAGCAATCAACAACTGTAACTCCCCGCAACTCTCTGGCTCTCCCGAACTCCCTTGAACTAGCTCCAGCAAACAACTTCCGATCTCCTTAGCTCTCCTCAGCTCCTCCCCAACAACTCTCTCCCGTGCAGACTAACTCTCGCCCATTCTAGCCTCCTTGGTTATAGTCTCCAATGACACACAGATCTCTAAGAATGTCTCTCCCTCAGCGTTTAGCAAAATGCCTGCCTGTCTCCTTGCGCGTTACTTGTCTCGGCATGTCCTGTTACTGCGTGTCAAAGTGACATTGGAACATTATATCTTTCTTTCATGGCCATTCTGTGTGCGAAACACCACCTATTCCCTGTTTCTCCATTCTCTCCACTGTAGGCTTCACTCTGTATTACAAAATGCACTCTTAGGCCCCGTCCCTCTCATGCAAAAAACACTCCTCCATCTCTCCATCGTCACTCCCTTGGCGCAGCCCCCCACCCTTGGGTCTCTCCGCGAAGCACACCAGCCAAGCTGATAAGCTTCCCTCTCGGACAAGGGTTCATGTTATCTGTGTATGGCTGCCAATGTTTACGAACAGTGTACCATAACATTTCTCCGCACTGAGCCCAGTGTGCTTCTGTCTCTTTCCATCAGAAAATGTCTCATAGGCCTCGTGCCTCGTTCTAAATGTAAATGCTTCACAATGCAAGCGCTAACTACATAATGCAAAACTCATTATAAATGCACATACTCTACATACATACATACATACATACATGACAGTCTCTAAATGTGTCTCTACAAAGCATAACAATGTGTGAATGGCTTTACGTGCATTTCAAATATGACAGTGTGTGTGTGGTGCATTTTCTCTCTCAGCCTAAGCGCTATATCTAATGCAAACATAGATGCATAGCATATCACAAAACATCATCTTTACATGTCAAATATACAGTGTCTCTAAAACACTACATGGCACTTCAAATATATGGCGCAAGTGTCATTCTATTTCAAATGGCAAAGTGCAAAGTGGCAGCATGTTTCTCTCCTAATGGCAAGCACTATATGCATACAGTATCAATCTATAAGAAGACCCTTCATATAACAGGGCCTATCTCTTCACATTCCTAATATGTCAATCTATAAGCAAATTGCAAATGCATACAAAGGTGACAGTCTAATATGTGGACAGTGTCTACTTCAGCAATGTACTAATCATAACTAAACAGAATGCAATAATGGAATGATTCCATAGCAAAGATTCTAATGATTGGGTAATGGTGTCTTCAATGATTCTCTAACAGTGAGTCTAATAATGGGTAATGGTTCTATACAGATAGTACTATGATTTCTAATAATGATAACAATTCCAGGCTTCTCATTTCACCCAATTCCACAGGATAGGGGTTACCCTGGGGCCCGATGACCTGCGCCTGAGGGCGTGCCAGGCCCGGACCCTGTCCCGGCTCCGCTCCTCCCCCCCGCATGGTGCTCCCTGCGGTTTGGAGGCGCCCAGTCCCGTCTGCTCTCTCTGTGAACATCTACACGTGGCTCAGACCGCATTGGACCCTTGTGCCGTGTCTGGGGAGACACTAGTTCCTGGTCGCTTCAGCGCGGCCTTCTGCCCATCCTGGCTTTGTGCCCCATACACTGACTGGTGCCTCCCGCAGGTCACATCATCTTTCCCTGAGACAACGGCACGGGCGTCTATTGGCAAGGGGGTGTACATGCTGACCGCCCTATATGCATATCAACCATCCATAAGCAGGCTGTGCACAATACAACGTGACGGGGAGGGACGGGAGCGTTCCTCGCCCTCCCCCCCAGAAAATACAACTAGACGCCTGATTTTTGAGCTGCAGGCCTCCTGAGAGGTGGTACTGAGGCGCTGTGCCTAAATCCTTGGCGACCAACAGTGGGTGCATCTGCTTACTTATGCACATGTGGTTTTAAGGCTCTACCCCCAGCTCTCCTGCTACAGGTCGAGTTCCCACTGGCTACGTTGACAGCCACATCTACTGTGAAGACATAAGTGTGGTCATCAGACCCCGCCGGCCACCTGCTCGACCCTCTGGACCCCCCCCCGGGACACAACACGCAAATAGGGTCATCTACTGAGGCACGCCAGTTCAACCTCCTACGCTATTCGGGGGGACCCCCGATTCATCGAAGGGGCAGATATAATATCCTACTGTTGCCCCCGGTGATCACCTCCTACTGGTGTCCGCAGCTCGACCTCCAACACGCTTTATCCCGTTAGACCCCCTCCCACACTGCCTGGGTAACATAAATCCTCCTTCATTCCTCTCAGGTCTTATTATCGGCACAATGACCAAAGTAACCGGGAAAAAGCAGTGCTCCATTAACATGTTCACAAAAACTCTGTCTAGACCGACTGAGGAAGTGCCTGAGCAGCCCCCCACTAACCCATCATCACCTGTCCCTCCAGACTCTCAGAACATGATGGAATTCATCTGTGAGGGCTTCACCACACTCCATTCCAAACTGGACGACATGAACGGCACCATATCCTCCATCAAGGCCCACATCGAGAGGACCAACAGTCAGGTGTCAGAGATCGAGACAAGAGTGAGTTCCATTGAGGATGGCCTGGGCTCCCTGCGTGCTGAGGTCTCCGCGCTCTCCAACCGAGTCCTCGAGGTTGAGAAGAAGAATGAGGACCTTGAGTCTCGATCGAGGCGTAATAACCTCCGCATTATTGGCATTCCCGAGGATGGTATCAATGAGCCGATGGAGGACTATATCGAACATACACTACTGTCGCTCCTCGATTCCCCGAAGCTCTCCACACAGTTCGCGATAGAGCGAGCACACCAAGCCTTAACAGCTAAACCCAAGCCAGGCAACCCTCCATGCCCTATCATAGCTAGGGTTCTGAACTTCGAGACCGTGATGCCCTCCTCAGGGCTGCAAGAGTTAAGGGCGAACCTCTGTTGGGTGGAGCAAGGATACACCTATACCCTGACTTCTCAGTGGCTGTCCAGCGGGAGCGCAAGACTTTCCTGGTGGTAAAGAAAAGGCTAAGAGACCACAGAGTTAAGTACTCCATGCTATATCCCGCTAAAATGCGCTTGAACACGCCAACCAGGTGTTTTTTTTTTACAATCCCAGAGGAGGCCTCCAGATTCATTGACGAACACTTCCCAGGCTGAACCTCCGCTTCCATCATGTTTCTACGTCTATTAAGCTACCCTGTCGAGAGGTCGCCAACACCGAATACCTCTCTGCGCCAGGAATATATGAGTCTACTACTCTCCAACAAGATCAGTCTGGTTCACCGTTATACGTAGGTGCCACACTCATGCGTGCAAAACCTTCTTCAAGTTACGTTCGAAGCCACTGTCAGGCACTATGTTTATCCTGTATTGCCTCCGGCCCGGAGTGTCGCCACCAGGCCGGCCCACAGGCCCCCCGACGTTGATGCCACTGGTTTGGATTTGGTTAATGGGTTTTGGGGTTGTCATTCCTCTAGTTGGGGGAGGGTTGTGGGTGGGGGTGGGGAATGTTGGGTGTTATGTTATAAAATGCTTGGCGTTGGCAGCGAGGGCAGAGCACAAGGTAACATTGAACGATTGGGGCTGCAGGGTTGCTAAACCGTCCCTTCAGACATCAATATTGATTTGACACGAACATTTCTACATTGTTGACCGAAGATAGCCTGACTTCATGAGTTGGAATGTGCGGGGCTTGGGCAACTTTAAGAAAATGAGGCAACTCCAGCTACAGGCCGAACGACATGGGACCAAAATCCTTTTTCTGCAAGAGACACATGCCTGTGCTGAATAATGTGTGAGATTTGCCAAAACGTGGGGCCCCCAAAGATACTTTACCGACTTCTCTACCCAAAGCTGCGGGGTCATGACCCTTATTCACAAGAGTCTTAAGTTCGCTCTTATATCCTCACAGATAGACCCCCAGGGGAGATATGTGCCACTCCATGCCACGCTTCAGAACAGAGAGGTGGTCCTGCTGAATATTTATGGTCCTAACATAGACGACCCAGAATTTCACCCACATCTCACGTCCCTTCTCAATGGCTTCCCCCGAGTTCCAATTCTCTGGGGGGGCCACTTTAATACAATTTTTGACGTGAACCTAGACAGATCTGGATCCAGGCCCCGCCAACCTACCAAGGCAGCCTACACTACACTGTCATCTCTCCCCCGACTTGCAATGGTTGACGCATGGAGACTCCTCTACCCCGACTCCCGCTCCTACTCCTTCTACTCCTCGGTGCACGACTCCTATTCCAGAATTGATCAATGGGTAATGTCCAATATACTGATAAAAACTGTGACGCAACTAATGATTCTCCCTAGGACCCTATCTGACCATTCACCAGTGACCATCACCATGTGCTGGGGCCCGGACCGCAAGCGTGCTAGACACTGGAGGATGAAACCTCACTCTCTCCTTGACCACTTATTTAGCTCCGAGCTGGAGGTGGCCATCGAGCAGTTCTTTGAAATAAACGCAGAACCGGTGTCTTCACAGGCCACTCTATGGGAATCTTTTAAGGCTTACATTAGGGGCATAGCGCTGTCTAAGGAAAGTGGTATTCTTAGAACAATCCGGAGGGACATTGCTGAAAGCGAATCCAAACTATCGATTCTGGAGGCCCAATGTTCACTACTCCAAACCCCTGAGGCCATGGGATCTATAGGAGTGGAACTCGATACATTCAGGTCCCTGGCAGACCTTGAGCAAAAATTCTTGGATAACCCTGGCCTGGCAAGGAAATATGGTGAGGGTGAACGCCCTGGCCGCTTCCTTGCTAGGCTCATCCGCCACGAGCTAGGTGCCCCGCATATTCCCGGGGTTCAGAGGCCCGATGGCTCTCTGGCTGTCTCATCGCAGGATATCAACTCAAATTCTTCACATTTTATGAAACCCTGTATGCCAATGCGGATGATGCCTCAACGGCAGAAATTGACTCTTACCTCGACTACCTCCCCCTATCGGCTCTCTCCTCTGAGACCATCGGATTACTCGACTCTCCGCTCTCCCCTGAGGAGTTCTCGGACACTGTGGACTCCCTTTAGTCTGGGAAGGCTCCCGGCTCTGATGGCATCCCGATCGAATTTTACAAACGCTATAAATCACTCCTACTCCCTCACCTAATAGCTCTCTGGGAGGAATCAGTGGAGACAGGCAAATTTCCCCCATCACTCCGAGAAGCCACAATAACCGTATTACTTAAACCTGGTAAATCCCCCACACAATGCGGCTCGTACCGTCCACTCTCGCTCATAAATTGCGATGTCAAAATATATGCCAAATTGTTAGCGATACGGCTTGCCCCCTGCATGCCATACGTTATCCACTCTGATCAAGCAGGCTTCATCCCAGGACGCTCCACCTCCTTGAACCTGAGGCGCCTCTTTAACATAATTAGCAGAATAAATCCAAATGTGCATGCGGTGGCCGCCACACTTGACATGCAAAAAGCGTTTGATTCTGTCTCGTGGAGATACCTCTGGCAGGTCCTTGAAAAATGCAAATTTGGCCCGCCTTTCTCTCCTGGGTCAGATTAATTTACTCCGATATGGTGGCCAGGGTCCGCACCGAGGACCGATGCTTTCCCCTCTTCAAGATCGCTAGGGGGACGAGGCAGGGTTGCCCATTCTCACCCCTGATCTTCGCAATAGCAATAGAAACTTTTGCCGACATGCTACGCCAGTTCCACGCACATAGAGGGTTGCGAACTGCAGGCCAGGCTGAAATAGTGTCCCTGTACGCCAACGACGCACTCCTCTTCATTCGTTCTCCCTCCATCGATTTGCCCTGATATTAGAGGACGTTGTCCGTTTCGGTCACATTTCGGACCTCAAAGTAAACTGCGCAAAATCCACTCTCTTCCCACTCACGGATTGCACTCTTCCTCCTCCTGATACCCTGGGGTTCACGTGGGCTCAGTCAAAAATCAACTATCTCGGGATAGAAATAACTTGACAGTCCGAGTCATCCTTCGAAGAAAACTTTCAAAATTATCTCGTGCACCTGGCAACCAGGACTCTAGCTTGGAGTAAGCTACCGATCTCCCTTGCGGGCAGAATAGGGAAACTGTCCCAACTTCTTTACAAGTTCCCCAACATCCCCCTATGGCCAGACGAGGGCTTCTTCCGTACACTGACTCGTACAATCAACTCCTTTTTGTGGCACTCGGGTGCGGTCCGTCTTAAACTTGGAACCTTGTCCACCCCGATGTTTAGTGGCGGCTTTGGGGCCCCTGACTTCCTCAAATACTGGTTGGTTGCTCAAATCCAATTCATGTCACACTGGTTTAACACAATAGACCCCCCCTCCACATGTCAGACTCGAAAAACTAACGGTTAGCGACTGGGATATCCGCTCCCTGGCGATACAACCCATCCCATTGGCCCTGGACTCACTTGACCCGGTGGCCTGCACGTCCCTGGCATTAACAAAAACGTGGAAACTAATTGGCACTGTCCACCCATTTCACGGTAACCTCCCGCTCTGGAACTTTCTCCCAGGGGTCCCACGAGTACCGCTGGCCATGGTGCGCCGTTGGGCCGAGGCGGGATATGAGTTGATCCGCGACGTCTTCATGCAGGGCAGCTTCATCGTATGGCCAGACCTCCCATTGTCCCTGAGACGGAGTCCGTCTATATTGCTCCAGTACTCGTCCCTCCAGAAAACCCTTAAACAAAAATACCCCATGTTCCCAGCGATACCACCTGATGACCCTGCTATTGAAGAACTGACCTCTCCTACACCCACTAGGGGTAAGATATCTAGATTTTACAACATGGTTCAATCCAGATCTACTCCAGAATTCACTAAATTGAGGCGTGCATGGGGGGGCGACCTCGGGGTGGAGGTGACTGACGAATGCTGGGCTCACATACACAGGGTATCCTTCAACTCCCGCTTCAAACTAATTCAGCTTAAGGTACTTCATGGGTTCCATTATACCCCAAGCAGACTACATCGAATGCTTAATGATCACTCCCCAAGATGCCTCAGATGTGGCCATGATACTGCTGACTATATTCATATGATCTGGTCCTGCCCCCGCCTTACTCAATTTTGGAGCGTGGTGTGCTCCAAAATTGTACAAAATCCCAAAAAATCCATGTCATCTATCCTTGAACATCCCATCGACCCTTCCCCAATGAGGTGCCTCTTCCACGATTTCCCTGAACTTCGCTGAGACTCCAAAAAACTGGCTGGCCTCTGCATGCTACTCGCAGTGCGGTCTATTCTACTTTGTTGGCTTCGACCCACACCCCCCACTCATACACAGTGGCTGAAGGCAGTCACCTGGGCCCCAGACACCGAGGAAACCTGGTCCTTATTACAACTCACTCACTCAAGACCCAGAGATGTTTGGCTCAAATTTCAATCCTATATGTCCGATTTGAGTGCAACGTCGGATACATCATCCCCAGCTGTTACCCTTTCTCGCCCCGGTTCCCCCTCCTGAGTTGCGCTCTCTCCAACCCCACAACCACTCTGCATATGTGTTTAAAGTGTACAACCATATTGTAGGCAGTCGCTGTATGCCTGTATCGCCTAAACTGTAATTGCACTGTACTTACCTTGTATGTTGCTCGCCTATGTTGTGCTGCCAAGCTAAATAAATAAAAGTAAAAAAAAAAAAAATGATTCACAGGCACCAAATTACGTCCCTCTGCTCACAGACTTTATAACTGTCCACGCCTCGCAACGTGCCATGGGTGTTACACATAAGCACCTATCAAGCAACATTCTTTCATCTGCTAAGAGAGCGATGCGGCATGATATAGGAATCCTGAGAAAGAAAAAAGGCACTCTAAAGCCTGAGGTAGAAGTGAGCATTGCAATTAAACATCGACACGAACAATACAGGAACTGGCTAAAATCGCACAAAATCATAATCGAACAAGACAAGGCAGAAGCCATGATGAAACTTCTGGTTATGAAGAACTCTCGTGAAATCTGGACCATACTGAATGCAGGCAACTCCAGATGCCCTGCTTCTCTATCTAACATAATTTCAGCGGTCAAATGGGAATCACATTTTGCGCAAATCTATAGCAAACCCTTAAGAGAACCAAAGATCTTGACAGCGAATGATCAGTTGATCTGGGATGTAAAAACAGGCTTGCAAGATATCGAAAATGCAATAAAGAACTCACACGCGGCAGGGCCGGACCTGATCACTAATGTGATGCTGAAAAAGAACATACCTAATTGGGCGTCTTTTATCGAAGGCCTATTTGCATCTCTTTCCAACTTGAGACAGATTCCGGATTCCTGGCGCAAAGCTATAATCGTCCCAATTCACAAGAAAGGCAATCGGGCAGATCCAAACAACTACCGCCCGATTCCCCTGCTGGACACAATAGGACAAATCTTTGCCTCGTTTGTGCGATGGAAACTAGCCCTCTGGGCGTGTCGGGAAAAGATCAGTGATATCCGACAAACTGGTTTCACTGAAGGGGTTGGCGTGGAAGTCAACTGCTTAATACTGACCATACTAAAACTTGAAACCTTAAAGGCAAAAAAAAAATGTTTGTGGCATTCATCGATATGCGCCAAGTGTTCGATAGAGTTAATCGAGGTAAATTGTGGCAGAAACTATTGAAATGGAACTGCCCTTCAAACTTACTTGAACCACTGATAGCTTTACATACAAAGATTCGCATTTGCCTGAACAACCAGGGCGAGCTAATAAAAAAAATACCCACTAAAAAGGGGGTTAAACAGGGCTGTCCTCTTGCCGCCGATCTGTTTAAGCTATTCATTTCTGATCAGCCGAACCATCTTGAGGACGTGCAATACTTCCCTCCAAAACTAAACAACACCCCGATCAGTTGCATAACTTATGCGGACGATCTTGTGTTAATGGACCGCATGCAGATCGGTTTACAACGATTACTATCTAAACTCTATGATTATTTACACCTGAACGACTTGGAAATAAACATCGAAAAGACAAAGATAATGACTATTGGGGAATCTGGTACAAAAAAGCGAAAAGCATTCAGGTGGACAATCGACAACAAACCAGTAAATCCTGTTACTTCTATCAGATATCTTGGCATCATGTTCAACACCTCGCTAAATGAACATCATTGGAAGCAGGATCTTGTCAACAGCATGACGCAATTCAGTTTACAGGGTGCCATGACAAATAAGAACTTTGGGAAATTCACACTAGCACCAGTCCTCACATTCTATTCACAAAAAGTAGTCCTGGCCATTACTTTTGGTGCCAAAGCCGGCTGGAATATCGATGCCCTATTCTGGCAACAACTAGAAGGTCAATTCTGGCGGCGAATATTAAAACTACCCTTGCATATTTCGATGACAGCAATGCGGTATGAATTGTCTCTGAATTCGCTGCATTCATATGTTATGTGGAAATCTTTATTGTCAAGGCATAAGATGAGTCTTAATTCTCCAAGTCTGGCATATTACATCTTCCGGGACAATCAAGGTGGTGGAAGTTCAAGTCTATTGGATACCTGGCAGAAGCTCCTGGACGTCATCCTGTCAAATGTCGATCAAGCATTATTCGACCTGATTAACTACCCACAACTTGTGAAAAAGAAATTTGAGGCCTGGTGCTGGATTATGAATCAAGATCAACGTCAAAAAATGCCCTCGACCCTGGAGTCGGGTATAGGTGCCCACAAACTTAATGTTCAATGTCGCTATTCGACAAATTGTCCATCACGCCACCATCGTGAGCATTTTGTGAGACTACGGCTAAATGCGTTGAACACAAAAGACATGTTTTGGCTTCGCCATGACAACGAAATCAAAGACAATATTTTTCGCTATTGTTAGATGGAACCTGAATCAATCCAACACTTATTAATAGCGTGTACGGCTACCAGGGCATTGCGTTCTTGTCATCTTGGACGCCTTAAACCTGCAGATGACGACATGAAAAATTGGTGGGCTATGCATCCTCTGGCCATAATGTCAAACTGAGCTGTGCTGTTGTTGACTACATGGACTCGTTAAAGTTGAAAGAGAATCTCGAACTGATGGAAACTTGCTGAAAATGTCGGATTCTCTCTGCTCTCACTCCGTCTCCTTTTTCTTCTTCTTTTTTCCTTTTTCTTCCCTCTGATGTTATTCTTTTTTGCTTGATGGGTGATTTGAGGCTTAATCTGTTCTTTTTCATGTTTTGCAGACTATTTTCATTAGGACAGATTGAAGGATCCTCTTTTTGTTCTGTATTCTATTTTTCATTTTTTTAAGGTATTTTGTTGTACTGACGTTTCAATAAAAAAAAAAGTAAACTGAAGGCAAAGTAGAATAGTTTATTATTCTTTCTGTACTGGTACATTCTAATGGCATAACATCTCACATGCAGCACTGATGCAGATGGCATATAAGAATACCATGTCTCCTACAGAATGCACCGTTACTAGCTGATGCATTGCCCTTCCTGCTGACATACTATAGTTGATTATTGAGGAGATGAGCCATCAAGTGACCCCTTCTGTAGTAACGATTGACCAATTGTTGAACCTGAGCATGTGAAGATCAGTGCTTGAGTGATCACTGAAAACGTTAGAAAAACAGACTGCCAGTCGGATGGATGGATTTTGAGGGTACCATACATAGAAGATAAGGGTGGCATTTTGGAATTCCGTCTCAGCCGCGACTAAGATGGCTGCGTACTGAGGGAGCTCTGCCGATCCTGGGTGAAGATCACCCTGGAGCACCTATGTTGACAGATGCCTCCCTTGTTGCTTCCAGGACCCCGGTGGGTAAACTGATGGAGCCCAGGGGGTTGGAGCTGCGAGCACTGTGAAGAAGCTCCAGGGTTCCAACGGCCTCAGTGTCGGGCCACGTGGTAGCCACCAGTGTCAGCTCGGCTGGAGGCGCCTGATGGAACTCGAATACTGACGCTCACCGCCAGAGGGGTGGTAGCCCCATGCACCATAGTTGGATGACGCTTCCTGCTCTGTGAAGGTCCCGTGCGGCTGTGAGGCATTGCCGTGGCGGGATCACTGGAATGTGGTGTTGGGACTGCCCTGGTGACAGCAGAATGGCCGGGATCTGCTACCAGAGGACAGCACCCTTCTGATGCTTGGGTGTTGCGACCCAGGCAGGACGCAAGCAGCAGAGCTACCTTGGGGCCTACTGAGAACTGTGGAGGCTGTGCCCCAATTTCAGATGCCCCCTGGGGGAGAGCTCTCCACACTGAGGCAGACCTCTCCTGGCGGGATCTTGATGAGTGCTGCGGCAGGCTCAACACTGTGAGGCCTTGGCTTGGAAGCATGGAAGTATTACACTGCAGGCCCTGTGGGCTGAGAGCCTTGGGAGTTGGTGTGCCTGCGTTGGGCTCTGGATTCACCCCTCTGGCAGTGGCGGCTGGCTGCATGCAGAGGGGTCTGGTCCGGGAGCAGTACCTGTGAAGCGGCCCAGCGACTTGGTGAGGGCCAAATAGCTGGATCTGCTTCTGGTGGGGGATTTCTGGCACTCTGGGGGAGGGAGTGGCAGTGAGCCTGAACACTTATTGGACCACTGACCTGGTGCTTGTCTGCTTAGCCTGCACTTGTGGGGTGGCCTAGACTGTCGTGGATTGTGGTCCTTTTACCCCGTCCTACTAGCTTGGTGGAGCGGCATCACCTGGACACCCAAAGGGCCTGCCTGGTGTCATCTTAGAAGGGCGAGAGCCGGAAAGCCTCCGCTTCGAAGATTCATTAGCCAAACTGAAGGGTGTGTGAAGGGGGAGGCAATTGACTGTATGCCGCCACACAAGGTACAGAAAAAGCTTTGGTTGTTGACTCCCCTGTGGTCCACTGTAGCGGATCGAAAAGCGGCAAAAGGCCGGACTTGGGAAGCTGCCTGGTGAAGCTATGGCAATAGCGAAGGAGGGGGTATTGCAGCCTCGCCCCTCATAAAAAAGGATCTGCTCCAGTATAGGACTACCCTGGAGGAGAAGCTTTCCACTTCAGTCAGGAAGGAGATCACTTCGACGACAGAGGGGCTGCAGAAGTTGGTAGACATACTCTCTAAAGACCTGAGGCAAATCAATACGAGAGTGGGAGACGTTGAAGAGCCCAATAACTCCCTTCAGGGGGAATTTATTCATTTGCAGGGGGAGCTAGAGGGAGCCAAGCAGGGTATGGAGGAGCTGATTTCCACCACTGAGGACTTGTCGAATAGACACAGGCGGGAGAACCTCAGGATCCAGGGGCTCGAGGAGGCAGCAGAAGGCACAGATTTGAATTTGTGGGTCCTCTGTTTCTACAAGGATACTTTCCTTGACGTCTTTGTGGATTCCATCCTACTGGATAGAGTGCACAGGGTTTGTCCCCTCTAGAAGGGGCCGTGGGGGCAGCCTGGGGACATTCTCATTACATTCCATGCCTTCACTCTTAAGGAGGAGATCCTGAGGGACTCTAAGTCGTTGGGGGAGATCTCCTATGGCAAGCATAAGCTCCTCATCTTTCAGAAACTGGCTGCCTGTACGCTTCAAAAGCATCTGGGATTTAAACTGGTAACGGAGAAGCTCCAACAAGAACAGGTACCATACTGGTGGACAATCCGCTGTGGCCTGCTCTTCACTTGGGGGGGTGGGAGCCGTGAACCTGCACAGTGCCAAATGATAAAGCAATGCAAGATAATAAACAAAAGTTAAACAATAATTGGTTGACCTTCACCTGTCCTGGGCAATATCCCTTTCCCAGGGTTTTAAAGTCAGCTTCCAGAAAATGTTCAAAGGAAAAGACATTTCTTGAACCAGCTCTTATTAGTTCCAAGTCAAAGCAAAAGTTCATCAAACCACAATCCACTGGTAACAATTCTCTGGTTTGGTTGAAAAGATCCCCTTCCAATCTCCATCAAAGAAAATAGCACTAATGGTAATCCTGGTTATCTTCTCATCAAAGGTATTTGCCACAGTTCAAAAGAATGGGTATATGACTTCTTCATCTACAACTTTACAAAAGATTAAGACTTCTGCAGTATATTTGGTACAGTTGTCAGGATGCTTCTTCTTTTGGTTGCTACTTCCTTTTAACAACCCCTCTTCTACTACTGCAACCATGCAGACAGCTTCCTTTGTTTCACAGTATGCCACCACTGCAACACCACTTCAATGTGACATCCACTTACAGCGTGAACACCACCACAGATCAAGTATTTCTGCCACTGCTTTATGCTTTAGAATTATTAGCAGAGTCTGACAAGACACTTCGACCTCTTCAGGCACTCTTCCCTTTTAATGACTCTTTAAAATGGGGCAGCCTCTTTGCCTCTTCAGTATGTCCCACTGCTAGACGGATAACATGCCTCTGCCAACAAGATTTACTTCCTCTCAACTTCAGCAGGCTTTTAGCATTACAGGTTATCTTTTGGAAATTATTCACAAGTACCCAGCCCCCATTCCCCAGCATTTTCACACCTCATCTGCCCCAATAGTAACCCGGAAGCTGTAGTGCCACCCTTCAAACTTTAATTAACAATGCTGCACTTCTCTCTGAAGCCTCTGACTGCTTGACAACTTCACAGATTAGGTGGAGGGGTTTAGACAGGATTTGTTTCACTATGCAAAGGGATTGGCTCTTGGTTTGGGTATTGCTTGTTTTCTTCTTCAATATAATTACTTCATGAAATAAAGAATGTCAATTCTGGGTAATACAAGTTTCTTTCTTCAAAGTGAAAACATAATTAGGCACATGCAACCATTTTTTAAGATAGATCTTTAAACTTTAAGTAATGAAAGAAATTGTATTCCCACGTCATATCAATGAGGCAACTTCTTTCTTCACTGTGGAAACACAATTGGTCCCTTCTAACTCTTGTAACACTTGTACAATGCCAATGTCCAGTTTTTCGGAATGGATTCTGTAAGCGTTCGTTCGGTTCAATTAGGGACACACAACTACTCCATTAATATGAAATAGTTCAGCAATGGATGTATGTTAGGGGGAATACTCCTTCTAGGGCTAATTTCCCTCACCTAGTGAGTCCCCCAGCAGCTTTGCTGGATTTCTGGAGTTTATTTTTCCACCTGGTAAGAGTGTACATCCTTCTTCCACTCTTATATGTGTTTTGGCCTATGCGTTTTTACTCATTGTGTGATTGTGGGCACTGGAGCACACCACTCCAGGTGTCCCTGTTCTTGTACGGGTTACACAGCACCTTCAGTGTAGTAACCCAGGGTTGTCTTTAAGACTTCCCTGACTCCATTTCGCTGGGGCTGGCTACTGTCCCACAGAGAAAGGTAAAGTTGCCATTTACTTTACATAGTCATTTGTACCACAGACCCAGTACACCCCATCTAACATGGAGTACTGGAAAGGGCTAATCTGTACCCCTTTTTTGTCTGTACCTCCCTGAGCATTGGTTCGCTCTTTTAACATTTAGACTTGGCTGGTGGCAGTGGTATCTACCTAACCTTTCTACCACGATTATATTAGATAAACGTGGTACTGTTCTTGGCTATTATATCAGCCTCGAACATAAACCCACTTGACCAAATCGTCTTTCTTTTGGCTCCGGTTGGGTTTATCCGCCATTTCTTTTTGTTAAAGTCCTTCTTGTGTTTTACTTTGCGCGGCAAACTAGGTTTGCCTTCTTTGTTCACTGTCTTCTGCAGAGAAGCCCTCCTCTTGGCGCCTGGGTGTCTAGGTAGACTGAATGTGGGGAAGGGGTGTAGTCACCCCCTGCACAGGGTATCCTAGGAAACCCAAGTCGTACTTTGCCATGATTGGCCGAGGTGGTTGTCCCGGCTGGACAACCCCCCTGCTGCGTGATTGACAGCCAGGCTGTGTGAATGGGGGTTTTGCGCATAAAAGGCAGGTCTCTTGGGCTAGAAGTCAGAGTCGCCTCTGGAACTACAAGGAACTGAAGAGAAGCGGAGAGAACACTGGCTGCTGAAACTACCCCGTCCCGCTGAAGCCCTGCTGCAGTCTTGAGCTATCTTCCCTTCAACGACTAAGAGGAGATCCAGTCCGGAGTCTTCTTCCCTTGAGCCTGGTGGGGATAGCCAGCTCATCTTCTTCAGTCAGAGATCTCCGCCGTGGTCGAAATCGCTGCACACTGCTGTAGTGGTCTGTATAGCCACCTGCTGAGCCTCTCCTGTTTTTAAGGAGCACACCTTTTTCGTTGTCGCTGCTGAGGGCTTCATCCCTGTGTGGTGCAGACCCCCTTCAGACGTCCTCCTTCACAACGAAGCTCCAGGAATCGTGGGTCTGCGGGAAACCAACAGGAACAACTGCCAGGGCACCAGCTGCATCGTTGGAATAAGGTACTGTGCTCTACTCGAGGAAACTGGGTGAATCCCTTTTCTTCATCCTCAAGGCTTGTCCTTGTCTTCCCTCCTTCTTATACTTTTGCTTCCGAACATTGACAATATCCAAGAACTGTCAAAAAGT
Organism: Ambystoma mexicanum; assembly: GCF_040938575.1. Taxonomy (NCBI): domain Eukaryota; kingdom Metazoa; phylum Chordata; class Amphibia; order Caudata; family Ambystomatidae; genus Ambystoma; species Ambystoma mexicanum. The sequence goes on from NC_090933.1 coordinate 1,090,004,988, forward strand.
GATCGCAACCGTATCCGCGGTATCGTGTTTTGTTCATAACACCGGTTCATTCAAACACAGGGTACTTACCTTGAGACATACTGTACAAAGTGAATTGGTTAGTTGTAGTATATTTAACGTGTGGTTTTGTTTAAAGTTTAATAGAGGTGTTGTGTTTATAACTGATGGTTTAAAAATAAATGTACTTATATTTTTTACCTGAAACCTTGAGTCAGTGTTTGCTTGAGTCACAGTAATTGTGGTCCCTTTGTGTAATCTTTCCTACTGCTCATATAGTCTTGAGATAAGCCTGGCTGCTCTGCTTCTGCTACCACTATAACTTAGTAGTACAGGCTTGTACCAAAGGTAAACTTGTATTGCCAACTGCAGTCCTAATTGTGTGTAGTGGTCCCTAAGGGCACAGCACAGGATTCTGCATAACAATGTAACAGCTTTTACTTCTCATGTGAACACTGCAGCTTTCAGAATAAGCGTGAAGGCTATATTTCCATTGTTAACAGTCTGCTTAACAATAACGAATAACTTCTTCTCACTTTTGACTACACGCAAGTCTCTTTGGAGCTGGTTCCATTTACCGGCAAGGCTTGTTGAGTGAATCTGAATGCTGTGCTTCACATGCCGGCTTCAGGGACACTGGTTTGTTTGTTTGTTTGTTTGTTTATTTGGTAATGGACACCAAACCCATGGGTAGCTGGTCACAGCAGTTACAAGGATACTTTAAGCTTATTTACAGAATACAGATAGGTGCATACATCAAAGAAAGATATAACATATTTACAATTTGGTTGGGTATGTACAATACATGATCGATACATTGCTAGGCAAATGGGAGCAGCTATATATACATATGTACAGGCGCAGGTTATGCAGAGATGAACGGTTCAATTGGTCTTAGTTATCATTGGTTTGCAACCAAGTCAGAAGATTACGCCTAAAGCTAGAGTATGGTTGTTTCATTCTGATGTGAATAGGCAACGCATTCCAGTAAAGTGCAGCTTTGACAGGGAAGCTAGATCTACCTGCTTTGGACAGTCTGAATCTAGGAATTTCTAGGCATAGGTGGTTGGAGGGTCTGGTTTGGTAAATAGGGATTTTTCTGGTCAGTCTGGCAGATAGATAAGGGGGAGCAGCGTTGTTAAGACATTTGAAGGAGAGGGAAGCCATTTTGAGACATATCATATCGCTAACTTTTAACCAGTGCTGGTCTCTTCTATGGTTAGAGATATGTTCATGACGGGGTATATCCAGGGCTGCTCTCAATGCATTATTTTGTAATATTTTAATTTTATTGATGATACTTTTGTTAGCGCCGGCATATAAAGCATTACAATAGTCTAGTTTAGACATTATTAATGCATTAGCAAGTGTAATGCAGCTAGATTTGGATAGAAAGGGTCTACAGGCTCTAATTAGTTTACAAGTATAGACTGTTGATAAGGCCATGGCTCTAACTTGTTTTTTTAGTGAAGTGTGGAGTCCAGGTAGAAACCTAGTGTTTTTACCTGAGTGACTACTGTAATTACATTGCCATCAATGGTAAAAGCAGCATAGTTGGGACTTAGTTTTTTTAGGTTGGAGTCAGAACCCAGGATCAGAATCTCGGTTTTGTCATCATTCAGGCAGAGTCCATGTGAGGCCATCCATGATGAATGATGAGGTATATCCTGTTTACCAGAGCTGTATCTTTGACAAAGTTGCCCGATAGGGGAATGAGGATCTGAGTGTCGTCAGCATAGTTGATATATGTAACGCCCAGACGGTCAAGCTTGTCGAAGAGAGGCTTAGTAAAGATGTAATAAATTGTTGGTGAGACACATGAACCTTGTGGAACACCACAAGTGATATGGATTGGGTCTGCTGAGGCTGATGGGGAGAACACTCTCATCGTACGGTAGGCAAGGAAGGATTGAACCCAAGCTATAGCTTCACTTGAGAAGTGTGCAGCTGATACTAGATGTTCGCATAATACTGCATGATCCACCAGATCAAAATCTGCCGAGAGGTCGAGGAGGAGTAGCATAGCTGTTTTGCCTTTATCCTTCAACTCGTCAATTTGTGTTTTTAAAACAATTAATGCCATTTCAGTCCCATGTTGTGGTCTGAATCCAGATTGGCAGGATCCTAGTAAGTGGTTTTCCTCCAAGTAGGTTTGAATTTGGAGGTAGGCTACTCTGAATAATTTTGAGGAGGAAGGGAACCGTTGTTATAGGTCTATAGTTGGTGGCAATGGACGGGTCAAGTGTTTGTTTTTTGAGAAGTGGTAATACCCACGATTCTTTGGGGTTTGTTGGGACGGTGCTTGAGTTAAAGGAGGCGTTAATTAGCTTGGATATGAAAGGTGCTAGCTCTCTGGCTGCATCCTTAATGATTTGAGCTGGGCAACTGTCACCCTGGCAATTGGAGGGTTTCAAGGAGCGTATGGCCTTTTCAGTGTCCAATAGGGAAATGATATTGAATCTGAAAGGTGAGTTTAGTATTAAGGTGGTGGTGGGAGGGGTGGTGTGCGTCTCAGTGGAATGCAAGGAGCTTTTTTTGGCAGATATTTTAGCCTGCAGTGTGGCTATTTTGTTGGATAGGGCGTTTTGGATGCTGATGCACCATTTTTTATCTTTCGGGCTGTTATCTGTAGGTGGGATAGGGTTTTCCATTTCACGAAGGATGGTGAAAAGCTCCTTAGTATTGTGGTTAGCTTTGGAGATTCTTTCATTGTATGTATTTTTTTTGGTGAGGATAATTTCTTTTTTGTACATGTTAGCGAAATTGGTTAGGGTAGTTTTATTTTCCGCTGTAGGGTTGTGTCGCCAGATGGCTTGAAGTTTCCTTTTCTGGAATCTTAATTCTTTAAGTTGGGGGTAAACCACGTGTTCAGATGGTTTTGTTTACTTTTGCAAAGTTTGGTAGGCACAATGATGTCAAGGGCTTTAGTCATGGTGTCATTGAATGTGGCTATTAGAGTATTGGGGTCGGAATTATTGGTGAAAGCAGAGTGGGAGTAATTTTTCTGCAGTAATGTCTTTTTTTCTTCTAGTAGGGAGCAGTGGTGCCATTTCGGTATTTTTCTGTTTAGGTGGCTCTATGGCAGTCAAGAAGTTGATTAAGTAATGGTCTGTCCAGGATTGGGGGGTTATTTTGGTGATGGTGATCGCGCAATTTAGGTTAGCTACCCATTCTAAGGTATGTCCTTTTATGTGTGTATGGGACGAGACTGTTTGGGTCAGGCCAAGATCTGTCAAGATAGTTTCATAGTTGTGAGGTGTCCTTGATGTTGTTTGGTAAGGAGATTGAAAAGGTCTTCTTCGAATGAGCCAATAGGACCTGGGGGTCGGTATACTAGAAAAACGGTTAGCGTACTATTGTCAGAGATTGGGAGTTTGGCTGCGAATAGCTCACAGGATTTGAGTTCGGAAGGAGTGCTCAACCTTAATGCAAGTTTAGTTTTGGTTATGATGGCCAGGCCACTCCCTCTGGTGTTGGGCCTGTCCACTCTAAGTATTTGGTATCCATCTGGTATGGCTAACATGAGGGCTGGGCCCACTGCGTCATGAAGCCAGGATTCGGTCACAGCTAAGATGTCCAGATCATCAGTAGTAATATGTCTGCTATTTCAGTGGTATGTGCTATGAGGGATCTGGCATTGATGATGGCTCCTTTGATAGTGGTTGTCTTGTGCTGCCCTTGTGTAGGGGGAAGTCTCTATTTGGGTGGGTTAATTTTGGCATAAGTTTTATGTGCAGTTTCTACAGGTGGTGTAGGTAGATGGGAGCGTACGGTTCTGGTGTTTTGCCATCTGTCGGAGTCTTGGATGCTAAGGCTGCTAGCCTTAGGGTCGTATATCCGGGGCAATCTCGCTCTCAGTCTTATGTTTCTTTCCTGTCGAGTGCAGGGTATGAGTATGGTGTAGGTCATTGTTATGAAGGCGCCGAGGAGTATGAGTTTCATCAACCTTAGTAGTCTCTTAGTGGTGGGCATGGTATAGTTTGGCAATAAAGGTAATTAAGCCCCCATAAATTGTAAAGCCAGAACCGGCAGGCAGTATCTGGTGACAGTGCTGGGAGTCTATGCTAGTGTACGAGGCAATTTAACTCTGCACAGTAATCTGCGTGGGTAGATTTGATACGTTCAATAAGTATCGCTGGTCTATACAGGCAACAGAGATAAGTTATATGCAGATGCAGTGACTGTAGATACTAACAAGTGGCAAGTTCAACAACGAGCAAACAACAGTATAAGAATGTTAAGGATGCAGGCAGTTCTAATATCGGATTCCATATGAACTTGCTTGAGTAGGCAGACAGTTTACGGTAAGAAGACAGTAAATGCTGACTAGAATAACATGTTCAGTTAGTGCTGGTTTGATAATTGCAGTCTATGCATGTTTGGGTTATGATCATACACTAGGATACGTGCAGTGTTTGAGGTCAGTTATAGTATACATAAGTCACACAACACGGTAGAATGATAAACAATAGAGCCAATACTCATGGCATTGATAGCTAGTGGCTACAGTATAATAGGTAGTAGTGACACAATAGGGAAACAAGATCGCATGCAAAGTTTGATCGAGTAGGATTTTGAGATGTGCGGGAGTATATGGGGAGCTACGTGAACTATGTCTACATAGGCTAATGGATGTTGATAGTAACAGTCATAACATGTACAGGCACAGGCAGTTTGACATGCTCATGTAGCGGTTAGTGCAAATTCACATTCGTTTGATACTAGGCTATGCAAGCAGTAAGGTGGGTGATTATCATTTTGTGTAGCACATATAGCATAATACAGTAATGCTATCCCGTACCAGGACGCTAGGGTACGCTACTTCTGGGTATCACAATGTAGATTAAATCTGGGTAAGATAAAATGTGTGAAGAGTAGCAGAAAGTGGGATACTATAGTCAGACTTCTTAGGTGAGGCACATTTAGGAGTTTTGGCGTGGAAGTCTCAAGCTATCCGCAAAATCAGGTAAAGAACCGAGTTTGAGACGTTGTAGGTGGTACGGCGGGAATACTGGGTGACTTCAGGAGGGTAGGGGAGTCTCAGGCAGTTATAGAGCACACAGGCTCAAATCGGCCATGTAATATAGGCGAATTGTGTGGGCAGCGTCAAGCGTGCTTCAGAGGGGGTAATGTACTTACAGTAGGTGCGAGCAGCTAAACGTTCCGTTGAAAGGGACGGCAGGGTGGCCTGTGCCGACGCACATCGGCTACAGGGGCAAACATGGCCTTAGACAGCCTTTGGCGGGTCGGCTCTTCCACCTGCCGACGGATCTCGGTGAATTTTCAAACAATGATTTTCTTAGCAACCATAGGGAAGCCAGCCTTGTTGTGGCGCCGCATCGTACCCGACATTTTGTTTCTGAAATGAATGTCGGCGCAGATGCAGGCACAGGACCCGGGCTGCCAAGGGTGAAAATGGCCAGGTATGGGTGAAAACTCACCAAATGAGTGGGTTGAACAGCAAGGTTCAGCTGGGTCAGAAGGAGAGGGGCATCTGGATTGCAGGTTGACTCAATCACGCTATAGTACGGCGTGGCATGGGCACTGGATCCGCTGATCCTCTGGTGCAGCTTTAGGTGGGGGCTCCAGCCCTCGCCACCTGGGAGGTGATTCTAGTGGCTACAGGGGCAAACAGGGCCTTAGATGGCCTTCGGTGGGCTGGCACTTCCGCCCTCCAGCGGATCTCGGCTCACTTGGAACCCACACCCTTCTCCAGCATGGGTGTCTCCGGTCCGGCCAGCTTAATTGGGAGTCTCCTTCACTCCCGAAACCCTTGTCTTGCCTTCTGCCCTTGGCCATGGATTGTCACAGTTTTGCAATCACAGTGACTCAGCTCACATGGGGAAAACTTCACTTTCAGCACGTCTTCCTCTGCGCAGCCTCTGCAATACAGGGTTTGAGAACACGGGACCCTCTCAGAACCTGCAGGTGAAATCTGCTGTCTCCACGTCCCGGCGTTGCTTCGGTGTCCCCACTTCCTCGTGAATTCCCAACCTCGTGCTTCTTCTCTATTACTACTACTGTCAGGGTTCCAAAACCTTCTCCAGCTCCTTCCTTCTCTCCTTTCCTGTTGTGGCCTTTTATTCCCCACAGATTTGACAATTGACTTCTGGTGTGAGCCATCAGTCCCAATTGCCTGACTCCAACAATGGTCATTATGGTTAATTGCCTGACCACTACTTCTACATGCGTCTTCAGCCCTCTTCCTCATCGCATTCTCTCTAGGATTCTGGGACGTGTAGTTTGTCTCAACAAAGTTATTTTTTCTGACTTTGATTATTTATAAAGGTAGATTTCATTCCCTTCATATTTTTAACAGAGGGGCTGTGAGTTTTAACTTTGGTAGAGGAAGATGGTTTAGAGAAGGCCACATTTTCACAAGCTTTTGTAGTGCACTTTTGGCATTGCGGAGGAAGACATTTAGTTTTAACTACCAAGTAGTGTCTTTCTTTTGGTATAGTGTGCTCTGATGTTGCAACCTTAGGGTTCACAACCTAAGATTTAATAGAAGGTTGAGAGACAATAAAATGACAAAAAGCCATAGCCTCTTTTGGCACAGTGGTAAGAGTCTCCCTGTCAGAAGAAAAATACTGCGTCTCATGCCACAGTAAATTGACTCAGACGGCAGCAAACCGTGTTTACTAGGACCAGAAGTGAAAAATAGAGAGGTGGAATATAGAAAGACAGGTTCTCATAAGGCTATACGGGCTCTGCAGACTGCACGCAGGCAGATGAATATCCTGGAGGCATCAAGGGCAGAATTTATCATCTTGCAGGATAAGTAAAGGTATTTTGAAGAAGGAAACAGGTAAGATCCTGGCATGGAAGTTAAAGCAGAATGTTGTCTCGGTGGGGTTGCTGGTCTCAGGGATGAGACCGGCAAGCTGCTGAGTAGCAATCCGGAACTGCTAGGGGAGTTTGACTCCTTCTACAAAAAATGATATACCTCAGACAAACCAGCTATAGATGAATTATTGAACCAATGCCCTATGGCTCATCTGCCCGCTGAGCAACAGGAGCTATTGGAGAGTGAGATCACCAAGAAGGAAATCTTGCAGGCAATTTCTTCCCTGTGGGTAGGGAAGGCTCCCAGGCTTGATTACTGTCATGGCCACAGAACTAAGGGCCAGTCCTCCCTCATCCCCAGGGTCCAAATGGACTACTAGAACTGCATTTCTAGAACTGCCCTTTTTGCACCATAGTAGTAACTTGGAATTTAGCCTTTGCCTACTTATTGCTGCACTACTAGAACTGCCCATTTTGTAGCCGCAGGAGCAACTTCGATTTCAGCCTATGCCTGCCTGTCGCTGCAATTACTGCAACCGCCCGCCTCTGCACTTTGCTGTGCTAACAACCAAACTGCCCACTCACTGCATTACTCCAACTATGCTCCCTTGGCTCATGCTCACCATGCTCCCTTTCTGCATCATAAACAACAGCATTCCATGCAGCAGCAACAGTTATATACCATATAACAATGGACTAGCTAAACTAGGCTGCCCCAGACACCACCCCATCCCCTGTCCAATACCCTTCCTCCCTTCACTCCCACCTTTCCCACACCTCACTCCCCAACACTCTACTGCCTTAATTAACGCCACACTAGATAATATCCTACCCAATACCTCTAATATAATTAAAGTTGACCATATTGCCTTCAACCCTCACCATCCCAATCCATTGGCTCACCGCCCCACAAGTAAGCCTACCCTCCAGGACCGCAATAACAGACTCGGCGCCAGACTCCCTACCACATTTGGCAAGCTGCCTATCGCACCTGCGACCAAGACCACAACTAAGGACAGCGTTAAGGCCACTAACTCGTCATCTCTAAAAGGGGCACTACTCAACGTTAGATCCCTAGTAGCCCACCCCACCGAAATTGCCGACATTATCCTTTCAGGAGACCTTGACTTCCTTGCTACCACAGAAACATGGCTACACGAAGCAGCAGGACCCTACCTCACTCTCACTATTCCCGATAACTACTCCATCCTCAGAGCGGATAGACCTAATGCTCGCGGAGGAGGTGTAGCAATCATATTCAAGTCCTTGCTTGACTTCAGACTCATCACCTCCCCCCGCTTAAGTCCTGCGAGCACCTCACCATCAAAGTACAAACTACCCCTAAGAGTACCATTACCCTGCAACTCATATACAAGCCTCCAGGCCTCATAAGGTCCTTCGAGGAAGACATTACCTCTCTCATAGCAGAGAATTCCAAGCCCCACTCCCAAAATATAATTCTAGGAGACTTTAACCTAGGGTTTGATGACCCTAACGACTCTCCTGCTGCCTCCCTGGCTAACGCCTTATCTGAGCATGACTTCACCCAAGTCGTTACACTACCTACCCACCAGAAAGGTAGAACTATTGACTGGGTCGTAGCCCACAACTGCAATATCACCTGCAAAGCCCCTCAACCTCTTGTATGGACTGACCACTGCCTCATATTATTCGACATCTACCAAAACAATCCGAACCTAAAACAGCGCCCTTACGCACCAGCCTGCCTGACTAGAAACAAGCACAACATCACCGCAGAAACCCTTACACCACTGATCCTCCCCCTTCTAAACACAATCCCAGCTACCGCTGACCTTAACCATCTAGTCGACTCCTACAATGATGCCCTAACCAGCACCATTGATGCAGTTGCCCCATTAAAGCAACGCAAATGTAAGCCTATAGCTCACTTGAACCCTTGGTACACACCGGAGCTCAAAACTCTTAGAAAAAAGAAAGCCAAGATGGAAACCCTTTGGAAAAATAACCCCTCTGCAGAAAACAAAGTTAATCTTACGACCATTTCCTCCCACTACAAGAAGGAGATAATCCGGACTAAAAAAGAAGCCTATAATGTCAGAATAAATAATGCCCAATCCTCTGCTAAAGAACTCTTCACCATCCTGAAGGAATTAGAAAATCCGAATCCTCCAACCGATACCTGCGTGAAGGACAAGGCATGGTGCACCAGCATCCAAAATGCCCTAGCCAACAAAATCACTGGTCTTCAAAACAAAATCGAATCCAAAAGATTACAACTCTCCAACAGCAACGCCTTCATACCTAGCACACCCACCCCTACTAGCAATACCTCCGGCTTTACATTCAAACCGGTTACTATACCCGAAATTCAAAAAATCATAGCATCCCTTAAACCATCTAATTGTAAAGGGGACAGCTGCCCCGCACAGATCATCAAAGACGCGGCGCGAGACCTCGCCCCATTTATATCCAAACTAGTAAACCTATCCTTCTCAACTAATTCTGTACCTAACAACCTAAAACAGTTTAGGGTTCTCCCTCTCCTAAAAAAACAATCTCTCGACCCAGCCATTCCCACCAATTACAGGCCTATCACCACGGTCCCCTTCCTGCTAAAAATCCTCGACAGAGTTGCCTATCTGCAAATCCAGGATTACTTGGAGTCTAATCAACTGCTAGGCCTGCGTCAATCTGGCTTTCGCCCTCAACATGGAACGGAAACCCCCCTTGTTGACCTTAAAAGCCAGATTGATGACATAAAGGACAAAAACAAAGCAGCTATCCTACTCCTCCTAGACCTTTCAGCAGCCTTCGATCTGGTTGACCACAAAATACTCAGCAACCACCTTTCTTCTGCTGCCCACTTCTCCCCCCCTGCTGTCATGTGGATACAATCCTTCCTAGCCAACAGAACCATGAGGGTTTTTACATCTGTGTCTGCAGCTGACCCCATCCCCATCACCTGTGGTGTCCCACAAGGGTCCTGCGTCTCCCCTACGCTCTATAACATCTTTACGAAGCCCCTCTTCGATAAATTGGACCATCTGGGTGTCACCTACACCAACTATGCAGATGACACCCAGATACTCCTCACCATCTCTGGCAACTACAACACTGACGCCACCAGGATTAACGAAATCTTCGCCATCATTCAGGCATGGATGGCCACACACGGCCTCTGCCTGAATGATGAGAAGACTGAGCTTCTCCTAGTCAGGTCCCCTAATAATCTACAGAAACTCAGCGAGGATTATTCGAACTTCACCATAGATGGCAACATCATCCCAGTTGTGAAAAACGTGAAAACGTTAGGCTTCTACGTTGACGCCAATACTAACCTCGCCAAACAAGTTAATATGACTGCCTCAGCCACCGCATACACGGGAAAACTAATCAGGGCCTGTAGACCGTTTCTATCTACAAACAGTTGCCTCATTCTGGCTAGGGCCCTCATACAATCAAAGCTTGACTACTGTAATAGCCTTTACCTTGGTGCCAACCAAGCTATAATCAAGAAACTTCAGATCCTCCAAAATAATGCACTGAGAGCAGCACTAGATATTCCCAAGAGAGAGCACATCTCCCATACAAGAATATCTTGCAAATGGTTATCCATTCAGCAACAAATTGACCTAAAAACCCTTTGCCTCACCTACAAAGCCTTAAACCACCTAGCCCCCCAGTACCTGACCAACAAACTCACTCGTAAACCCAACACAAGAGTCACCAGATCATCCAATACCCTCAGCCTCATCGTGCCCAGATTCACTGCCAAAAGAGCGGGAGGCTCGAGCTTCACTGTCCTCGCCCCTCAACTTTGGAACACCCTGCCACTAAATATTAAACTGGCCAAATCCTTCCAATTGTTCAGAAAACTAGTCATTAGCTGGCTTCTGGAGAAGGTAATCCTCAGATAGACTAAGCTTAGTACTTATTGTATATATTGTACATATTCTGAAATGTTTCCAAATACCTGCCTGTACATATCATATATGGCATACTTCCGCCACAATTGTTTAACTGTTTGTATACTGTAACCTTGTAACTTGTCCTTTAAGCGCCCATTTACCCCTGGGTCTGGAGCGCTATACTAAATAAAATAAACAAACATACAAACAAACAAACAAACAAACAAACCCAGTCCTGGCACCTCTGGCACCAGGCTCATGTAAAAGTGTGCTTAGCATACTGTGTGCCTAAGGCACATGCAGCAGGGCCGGGCGTGACCACAGAACAACCTTGGAAGGGACATACATGAGTCCCTGGGTGGGGCAAGGTGGAGCCACTAGGTGGGGCTAAAGGGAGGGGCCAGGGCCAGCCTATATAAGGCCAACCTATCCACATGCCTCTGCTTCGCGTTGCTCTGCTTTTGCAGCGTAACGCTTACCGCTGTTCTTACCTGCGCATCCACTTGATTCCAGGCTCTGCAGCAACCAGGAGAGGGAGGCGATCCAGAGGAGCCAAGTCGAGGGAGGGTTCCAACCGAGCCCTAAAGCCCCGCAGAGACCAGGTGAGCGTAACTATTACATAACCACATCCTTCTTTAAGCAATACTCAGTGACTCTCTTGGAACCTCTTCATAGTCTTTTTAGTGGGATGTTCTCTCAGGGTATTTCTTCTCAGACCATGGGACAGGCTAGGTTTGCCTCATAGCTAAGCTGAATAAGGATCCCACCGATTGCACGTCATACGGGACAATAGCGGTATTAAATACTGACATAAAAATATATGCTAAGATCTTGGCTCTAAGGCTAGATACAGTTCTGTCATTTCTGGTGGGGGAAGATCAGGCGGAATTTGTAAAGGGTCGTCAGGGGCAGACAATGACAGGAAAAATTGCAGCTCACTGTACTGCCATATTCCTGGCGCTAGTGCCGAAAAGGCTTTCGACCATGTGGAGTGGCATTTTCTCAGTGAGGTCCTCCGAAGGTGCCACTTGGGTGATGTCTTTATCAAGGGGGTGTTTGCTCTGGACTTCTGCTTGACGGCATGGATATCATCTAATGGGGGGGATCTCCCAGGGTTTCACGCTCTCTCCTGGGTTACTATGCAGCGGTGTCCCCTCTCACCTCTGCTGTTTGCGTTAGCAATGGAACCTCTCACAACGCAGGTTAGAGCAGCGGAGCGCATCTATGGTATTCCCTACTGAGGGGAGGCACATAAAATTGCACTCTTTGCGGACGACATGATCCCAACCCTGGCGAGGGCTGAAGCATCAGTCCCCAAGCTGTTGGAGATCCTGGACGCTTTCCGCCTGGTATCAGGGTTCAAGGTAAACCTCAGTAAAAGCAAGGCTCTAAATATCTCATGTGGGACTGAGGCTTTGAACACTCTGAAACAGGAAGCACCTTTTACCTGGGCAGCTGAGAAACTCAAATACCTAGGGCTTTATCTCACATCCCGTTGTGAAGGCTTGCTCCGAGCTAACTACCCTGCTCTGTTTGAGGCCATGACGGTTGACATGCGATACTGGGGGATGAAGGCCATTTCGTGTTCCGGGAGCCATCAAGAAGAATATCTTGCAGGGGCTGTTGTATCACTTTCAGGCACTCCCGGTTAATATTCCTGTCCACTCCCTGGCGATGCTGCGAAAGGGGAGGGGAGGGAAAGCCTGTATCTCTAAAGCTATGCTCCATAGACCCAGGGATGAAGGGGGGATGGGCCACCTACTGGGCTGCTAAACTGAGTATCATCCAGGACTGGATTGACCCTTTCTCTACAAAAGTGTGGTGTCGCCTGGAGTAGGAAATGGCAGGCAAGCCACTTCGATACTTCCCGTGGCTGCCTAAGGGGGATAGGGCACTGAGTGTCTATGAGCTACCTACTACTGGGGTAACCAAGCAACTCTGGGACTCAGTGGTGATTCACTTGGGCCCCTCACTCCTGTTTACTTTAACCCCACCTTTCAGCCGGCCTATGATGGTATGGCATTCTCCCACTGGAGGGCAAGGGGCTCTGAATTTCTAGTGCACTTGTTTGACCAGTCCCAGATTCAATCTTTTGCATCCTGTAAAGACACCTTTGCGGTGAAGAAGGGGGACAGGCTTTAATATTGGCAACTGCGGCACTGGGCTATGCAGACACACCACAACCTGCAGGCAGCCACCAGGGCTCTTACTGGTTTTGAGAAACTTATATTTTCTCTGCCCCCCTCCAGGTGTGTCGTATCCAACCTTAACTCTTCCTTGGACGGAGACGTCGCAGACTCTCTCCCGCCCTATGCAGGTGCATGGCACAAAGACCTTGGGTGTGTGTGCTCTCCCCCGAGGAGTGGAAGGTGATTTGGAGGGGTCTTAGGAGTGCAGCCAAGAGTGTCTAGTAGTAAGAGGGCATCTCATGCCAGACAGGATGTGGCACATGGGGAGTGGGAATCTAAGAGGGCTGTGCTGGAGGGTGTGTGGAAGTGTGGGTATTTACAAGCACATATGGTGGCGATGTCCTAAACTCACACAATACTGATCTGATATACTGACTTTGATTAACTTTATTATGGGGTCTTTGTTACCACTAGGACCGAGCATCTGCCTACTGGGAGCTCTCAGGGGGAGGAGCAAGCAGGCATAGGGCGGATTCCCAATGTTGGCTTAGTGCATGCGATGTTCCTTGTGGCAAACTCCTCTGAAGCATTTTTCAGGTGGTCTTCGAAGCTGCAGAGTGAGGTGCAATGGTGGGCACGCCTGTGGTCAATAATGGCATCTGACAAGGTGGTTTACCATGCTGAGAACGAGACCCAGGCCTTCTTTCAGAGATGGAGAGGGCTCTTGTCATATGCTCGTACACATAATAAAGACTCTACCTGACCTGCTCATTGGAGAGTGATTGGACTGCTTGAATGCGCTTAGGGGTAGATGTGGGTTGAGGGACTTAATGAACTGCTGGGACACCACTTGGATGATGTTCATCACCTCTTGTGACTCTGGATGTTGGATGCTAAGCTCAATGCTCCCTTGTTGCAATGTTGGGGGGGGTTCATGTTTTCATTCTTTTATCCATTTGAATTTGTTGTTCATAACAAGGCCTCCCATTTAGTGGAGGTCATAGCGTAGCCGCACCTAGCACACAACTTTATTTGTTCTTTCGTTAAAAATGCTAATAAAAATGTTTTTTTTTTTTAAAGGGTGAATACTTCAATCAATTTGTGACGGTAGATGGTCATTTGGTCATTTAAATGAGAATGACTGGATTTATCTCAGATGTCTGGAGAACTAATGGCAATTATGAATGCTGTTTGCAAAAAACTTAATTTCTGCTTAAGAGGGGACGTCATCATAAACTTTGCAAACGTTTTTTAATCTCCTAGATGGCTCTGGGTTTCCTTACCGCTGGAAACATCTTTACTAAACATTTTGGAAAATTGCATGACATTTGGCTCCAGACAAAGGATGGTTTGTTGTTGCTTGCCATGTACAGTAGTAGGTAAGGACTGATAAATGGACATTCTTGGCATCCTGTGAAAAGCCAGTAATGCTTAGCAGGTAAGATGAGATTTGATATGATAGAATAGAGAAGGTGTGCAGGTTGTTACAGGCACATTATAAGCAAAAACAATTTCATTTTCTGCAGTATGATTTCCAAGTCCTGGGGGATCTTCCTGCCAAGAAGACATCAATAAAATGTACAAATTGAATCCACTCATGAATCAGTCATGTGATGCAAGGGATTGAGGATTGTAATATAAGATTTCCGCTCATCCCCTCATAGACTGGGAGGTTCGGATTCATATTTGCCTCACTCAAGTGGGGGTCAATAGTATCATTTGACAAAGGGTCATTCGAGACCTGGCTGGCACCCGAAGTACTAGTGTATTAGGGGCTAAATTGTACTATTCCAAGGAATTAGGAATGCTCCAAGCTACCATAATGTTGTCATACAATATTACACATTTCCAGCATTTGGTGTTGATTTTTATTATGAACAGTTCTATGTTGGGTGTACCCCACCCTCCAAAGCACATCATGCTTCTGCCTAGGCTATCTACTAGGATGTTGACCCCAGGCACGTGCATTACCTTTATCATAACCTTTTGTTTGGCTTCGATGCATAAAAAGTTTGATCTTCTCCAACCTTGAAGCTTGGCATAATGATAGAGGTTGTGTTGTCTGCATGGTCTGTCATCACGGTGCTCTTGATAATTGAGAGTAAATACGTAAGGGCCAATCTGTTTGAATTTCAACATAATTACATGGACATACCTACATTCTTGTGCCTTTGATGGACAGATGCACACAAGGTAATTCCCCCATTGTGCCATGGCTTGTGTTCACTTGCTGCAAATTTCTTTCTGATCCGGTCTCACCCCTAGTCAGTAATTGGGCATGAGGCACATACAAGAAGGGGAAGACATCATTCTCAGAAGAGATTTGAATCTTCTTCCAGTGTATGTGCTCAATGACTTTTGTTGGCCATGTCCAGCAGGGTATTTACCCTGTCTCACAACATGTTCATAATCCCTGTTTTCATCTAGAACATGGCTCCTACCAAAAGGGCTTGGTGGCATTTCAGATGGGCTAAAATGTGATGATTTATCACAATCAAAACATATTCAAGCAGGCATGGTTTACTTGGGGGCTGTTCTGTGATTATTTTTCTGTGGATGCTCTGACCAACCATTCATCCAGGTATGGTAGCCAAGACATTTCTGACGTCATAGGTGGGAAGTCAAGGTGTGTAGTTCATGGTGAAGAATTGGGGTACTGAATGGACCATGAATAGGAGCACATTCGTTTGATAATGAGATCCATTTTGCAGAAATAATTAGAATTGCTTATGGGTGCAATATGAAAACAATCTTCTTCCAGATCTACTGCAAGGTGGTTGTCTTTTTGTATTCATGAATATGGACTGTTGGGGCATCAGCGTTTTGAAATGTCTGCTTCCTAATTGATTTGCTCTCACTTCTTATGTCTAAAATTGGTCTCCATTCAGTATTATTTTGCCTGATGAGGATGTATTAGGGGGGAACTCCCACAACTCCTCTGATATTTGGGGACCTTTTCTATGGTCCTTTTGGCAAGGAGCATCTGACCTTTGTAATGAAGGTGCTAATTCAGCGCCAGATAGGGGGAACACCTACCAATAGAGGGAACAAACAGGGTGGCCTGAGACACCTCCTAAGGGGGAAAACAAGGGGACTCTGGGAGCTGCAGTCATCCTTCAAAACCAGACCTGGAAGGGAACAAGACCGTGTTTATAACATTGACGCAAGGAACTCATGTGCACAAGTACGAGAAAGGAGAAAGCACAGGTAAACACACACTATAGGGATGCCACAGTTTGGACTTCACTGTGATGGCCTGCATCAAACACATGACCCGTGCACCACAGTTTAGGGATGGGGGAAGCTGTAGTCAAGATGCTCATCTCCAGCAGACCAATATCTCTTAGACAGCACTGGTTGATGTAATCAAGGTCGGCGTACCAGTCCCACGGCTTCTCATGGGAGCTGGGGAAGTGGACTTGATCCAGAAGAGCATACACATAACACCAAGGAAGTATTAACTGTCCTTTGGCCATTGGTTATGGGAACAGAGAGATGGAATGGAGCCGTGTTCCATGATAAGCCAATCAGATGGTAAGTCTTGGTGTCCCTGGGAAGTAACCAGCCCTTAGAACATCCACTACAATATTTGTGAAGGTCACTATCTTGAAGGTGCCGTGTGAATGTCTCCCTTCCAACTAGTTCAGGGTGTCTTGTGTTCCTTCCGCTGTGGTACTGACCAATGGCAGAATAATAAAGTACCAGAGGTCAGCACAAATGTTTTTACTAATGGCAACCTGTTTGCGGGAAGAGTGGAAAGCAGTGTGGCGCCACATGGGGAGGAGATTAAGATAGGGCAGAGCTGTCTAACGTAACTCTAGCTATAGTGGAATGATATATCTTAAACTTTGGGCTTTGTAGGAACTGCAAAAGACTCGAAGTGTGAAGTGCAACAGTTTCTAATGCAAAGAAAATTCTATTAGCAGTAAAAAAAATGATGTCCTCTGTATGCCAATTTGTCAGCTCTCATCAACCAGTTCTGTTCCACTGTTCTGTTTGATTTGTGCTTTCTCAACTGTAATAAACATCGTTACTTTTTGCCTGGTGTTCACTCCTTTTTTAGATTACTTGTGGTAACTATTTATTATGAGCCTTTGGAGGACCCCTGATTCATTTTCATCCATCAAGACTTTCAGATGGTTTTTGTAATGTAATTAAAGTGGTGACTTGTCAGTTTGCTCACATTTTAAATTCCCACTTTTCTGATGTAATGTGTTACCACTAATGAATGTAGTGTCAAATCCTCCTACGTAAATGGATGCAGAAATCAGATGGAACTTAGAGTTGAGAATTTCATTTGATGAATGGTATGGGAGTAGTTTCTTACCTGTAACTCCATTTCTCCAGCGTTGGTATATTTCATGGATTCACATGCTGTAAATATTCCCCGTCATCAGGCTGGGAAAGCCCAGTAACTTCAATATAGTAGTTTTCCTATGGAAAAAACGTTGACACCTTGAGTGTCCCATCAACTTTGTTATGGGTGCTTTTGGCAGCACCAATGGGATGTCGAGTGTATAGCCCACAGCTTCCCCTTAGATTTTAACCTCTCCAAATTGAGGATGTCCTATTAGGGATGTTTGTCTTAGGGGGAAGGCTGGATGGTCCATGTGAATCCATGAAAGATACCAATGCTGGAGAAATTAAGTTAAAGCTAAGAAACTACTGCCTTCTCCAGCTCTGGATCTTTCATGGATTCACATGCTGTGAATAGATTTTGTAGCAGTAGAAATGCTTGCAGGTGTAAATAAGGAAAACAGGAAGCAAACCTTTAGTAATATGACATTAAAAGAAAGCATATAACCTTAAGGTAAAAACCAGGAGCAGGAACAACCCCGGGAGCTGCAGGGCTTACCTGACTTGAACAGTCATTGGAGGACTGCCCGTGTCATTTGTACATCTTCGGCATGTTGTTGATGCAGACAGTAGTGCCTGGTGAAAGTGTGGGGCACTGACCATGTTGCTGCTTGGCAAATATCTCTGATTGGTACCCCCAACCATAGAGCTGCTGAGGCCGCCATGGACCTAGTGGAATGAGCTCTAGGAGCATATTGTAATGGTCTGTTGGCTTTTGTGTGGCAGAAGGATATAGTAGAAGCCACCCATCGTGATATACCTTGTTTTGAAATCAGCCTCCCTTTATTGGAAGGGCCAAAAGCCACAAAGAGCTGATTAGAGGATCTGAATGATCTTGTGCGGTCCAAGTAGTACTTTAATGCTCTCTTAACGTCCAGAGACTGCAGAGCCTTTTCGGCCAGAGTAGAGGCATTAGGAAAAAAGGTTGGAAGAGTAATTGTAGTGTTCTTATGAATATCCGAAGGAATCTGTGGAATGACATGCAGATTTGTAGAGAGAACCACCTTGTCCCTCATGAAATGCAGATACAGTGGTTCAATGACTAAAGCCTGGAGTTCTGATACTCGTCTCAAAGACGTAATGGTCACCAGAAAAATCACCTTCCAAGTGAGAAATGTGATGTCGGCTTTTGACATCGGCTTGAAAAGGAGGTTTCATAAGAGCGGTTAAAACAAGGTTAAGGCTCCAGATAGGGGGAACTATTTTCCTTGGTGGGAAAGTTCGAAAAATGCTCTTCAAGAAATGCTTTATTAATCTGTCACTGTAAAGCAGGGTACATGTTCTTTTTCATGTGAATCTTGATGTCACTGACAGGTGTACCTTGATAGAAGACACTGCCAAACCTTCTTTCGCTAACGACAAAAAGTAAGGAAGGAATTTCTGAGGTGTTATGCTTAAAGGTTGTAGGTTAGGTTGCTGCGCACACCGGTTGTAGGTTAGTTTGCTGCACACACCAAGCACAAAACCTCTTCCACTTACAGCCAAGGAGCCAGACATTTGGTGAATGTTCTGGGTGCTGATTTTAAATCGAAGGGGAGAACCCAAAACTGGAATGGATTTTGCCTAGTGTAAACCTGAGGAATTTCCGGTGCTTTGGGTGAATCGGTATAGGGAAATATCCATCCTTGAGTTCTAGTGACGTTAAGAACTCTTGGGGCTGCACTGCTCTTATCACATCTTGCAACTTTAACATCCTGAATTTTTGTTTTCTTATGATTTTGTTTAGCACCCGAAGGTCTAGAATTGGGCGCCACTTTCCATTTGGTTTCTTGACCACGAAAAATCTTGAATACACGCCCTTTCCCCTTGATGAGAGGGTACCCCTCTTGATGGCCCTTTTTTAAAACATGAGACGTACCTCTCGTCGTAAGATGTGAAGGTGTGATTGAGGCGGTTTCATGGGAGGAATGGGAAATTGTGTACGTTTGAACTCCAACAAGTGGCCGTACTGGATAGCATCTAGTACCCATCTCTCTGTGGATATTGAATGCCACTCGTTGAGGTGGAACGCCACCAACCCTCCTATTTGACTGTCCCTGTAACAGTCATTGTTGTGACTTGTTTTGACGGCTTCTTTGGAAGGAGGAAGACCACCGCTTCCTTTGACCCTGGTAGTCTTTGCTGCATTGGGCGGTTTGGAAGGTACGCTTTTAACCTTGAGAATAGTATGTGGATCTCTTGTATCCTTTATTGTCACAAGAACCTGAAAATCTTGAGCTTCCTGAGACTCCACGAAATGAAGGAAAGGGGCGAAAGGATCTTCTGCTTTCCAGAGTCGTAAGCAAACTCACTGTGTGAAAAACCCTCTTCCATGGCCCTTAGAACCTCGTCTATTTTTTCACAAAAAATATTCTCACCCTCACATGGCACGTCCACTACCTTGTGCTGTATCTCCTTGCGGAAATCTGTGCAGCGAAGCCAAGCTTGGCGCCTGACAACCACCCCATTGTTAATTTGCTTAAAGCCGGTCTCAGCTAGGTCTACAGAAACATTTATGCTGTGGTTTGATGCTTCTTCCCCCCTCGCACCAGAAGCATAGCCCCCTTCCTTTGCTGCTCTGGCAGGTAGTCCAATAGAGGGGCTAGCCAATGCCACATTTCTCGGTTGCATCTTGCGACAATGGCTAAAGAGTTGGCCACTTTCACAGTCGTCGCACCTATATTAAGAATCTTTTTCCGCAAAGATGTCTAACTTGCGATTATCATTGTCTGGGGGAGAGGCACACTTATGATGAGTGTGCGCTTTCTGGCCTGCTGCAGCCGATACCACAGACTCCAGTGTTAGTTGTGATGGCAAACACTTCGGAGTGGCTTCTGGAGCTTTACATTTTTTCTCAAGGCAACCTTTCATTGCTGGCTCCGTAAATGGGTGTTTCATTGTACGGAGACCTTCTTGCCATACATGATCCAGAACTGGAATTGAAAAAACAGCCTTTCTCCTTTTTCCCATGTGATCAAATAAGAAGCAACCTTCTTTTCTTACTCTGGAATAAGGACAAACTCCTGGCAGGCTTTAGCCATCATGGAGTGGAATGCTCCTATGTCATCTGGGGGGAAGGTTGAGCCGGACTACCTGGCACATCCTGGTCTGGGTCTGTGTCCCAAGTGTCTGCTCTCCTAGGAGAAGGGGAGACGGTGGAAATTGTGTCCTGAGGAGCAGTGTCCGGATCTGTGTCAACCAGTTCACCTTCTTCCTGCTCTCTCTGTCGAGGGCTAAACGCTCTTGGAGATGGGGGAGGAGGTCTGGCCGGGGATTGCCTTCTGGGGTGAGCTCCCTGCTCCCGAAGAGAATCAGAAATGTCCTTCTGTCAAGGTGTAACCTGTGGGCTTCCAAGTAGCTGGACTGTTGGAGCCTGAGGCAGAGGAAGTCTAGGATCCAGTTGTCTGAGGAGATACTGAAGGGCGAGAGGACATTCATAGATAGTAGGGAATGAGGATTTTGGGGGGGATATTGCGTTAGGAAACCTCCCATGTCTACAGATGTGGATGGTAAGGAAGGGGACTGGGATGTCCCCTGCAGGCTCAACAGCGATGGATCTGGAAAAGGTGGTTGTGAACCTCCCTCCTTAGGATCTGAATTGAAAACTGCCTAGTCATCATAAGGAGGTGCCTCGAAATCCAATGTAATTTCATGTTGCAGAATCTCCTCAGGTGATATGGTCAGGGACCTTTCTGAAAGAGGTTGTTCAAGTACTATAGACCCAGTTGCATGCTCTAATATCCCTTTGGGGGACAGAACTTCTGTCTCCAATTCCGAACACTCTGCCCAGTAGACGATGTACGGGTCTGCTTTTTCGCCAGGGATTTTCTCTTCATTGTCGATGGAATGGTCGTCGACGGAATGGTCGTCGACAGAGTGGTTGTGGTGAAGGTCGATGAAGTAGTCATCCTCAATGCAGTCGTCAGCGGGAGTCGAGACTTTGATGGAGCCAATACTGTCATGGACGATGTCGTCCTCATAGCTGACGTCGGCGATGGTGAAGAATACGACGGTTTGGGTGACAATTTGGCCGTCATGTGGTGTTTTGTGGATGTGATGCCCCCCGGATTCCTACGGCATTCTCATACCCATGGGGGAAGCCCGTGGCGCTTGTCCTGGCGATTACATCAATGCCGGCGTTATCGCCGGTAAAAACTACATCTCCCAATGGGACTTGCGCTTGGCAGGAACCCTTGGAACGCTTTTTCCTTTGCTTGCGTTCCACGCCTCCTTCGAATCCACTTCCTATATCTAGTCATGCCCCCAGAAAGCCTAAACCGTTGTGTTACGCGAGCAGCGCTTCTCGGAAGAAGTTTTCCTATTTGTTGTGTACCTGGTTGCTGACTTCTGCTTACCCTTTGGACCCCGTTGCCAGGTTTCTGATTCTGTTTTGGCGCTCGTCTGATCTGCCTTCCCCTGCTCGACCACAGAACTCGTACCGGACTGTCTTTGGGATTCCGCTTCTCATGTCTGGCTCCCGGCTCCCTTTCTGATTCCTAACCCTGTATCCCTTACCCGCTCCTGGCTACCCGCTCTTCGAAAGAAGAAGGAAATACCCTGCATTCAGGTGTTTGAGAAAGTAAACACCACATCTTTTCTTCCTGAAACCTGTTTTTCTGCACTTGGAAGAACGGTGCTGACTGCTTACACCTGGTGACATTTTGGCTTGGTTTATTTTTGGCTTTTGGGACGCTCTGCTGTTTGCATCACTCCTTGGATTTTGGAACACTCTGCTCTTTGCATCACTTATTGGATTTTGGGACGCTCTGCTGTTTGCATCACTTGTTGGATTTTGGGACGCTCTGCTGTTTGCATCACTTATTGGATTTTGGGACGCTCTGCTGTTTGCATCACTCCTTGGATTTTGGGACGCTCTGCTGTTTGCATCACTTATTGGGTTTTGGGACATCAGTGACACTATCCTTGGCACTCTCTTAAAGTCGCCATCTGACCTTCGCCCACATCCGGTCTTGTGTTCTATCACAAGTAGGTATTCCGCAGGAAAAAGGAATACACAGGTAAGCTTGTGGGTCTCGGAGGGTGTAGAGGGGTTGGTTTTTTGCCATCAACAAATGGTATGTAATATTTGCCTTGTTTGTTTCTTCCCTCTAGCTCCGCTGTGCGTTCTGCCTTTTTGCCTGAGCCCTTGGCCTGACAGGTTTTAGTACCCTGCAAGCTGTGCTCTCAGGAAGGAAGTCTGAATTACTTCAATGGCATCTAGTCCAAGTGGTCTTCCAGACTTACGGTGGAACATACGGAGTATGACAGTGGAGGACTCGCGTCCGGAAGAACACTTGTGGGACCCTGATGATGAGTGAAGGTTCTTGGTAACGGAGGAAGACTTGTTTGCCGACGAGGTAGAGGAAGATGTAGGCCTCCATTTATACCTCAGTGGACGATGGAGATTTTCTGGACGGGTCCGAGGATTTAGCCGGATGTGAGCCCTTCTCCCTTGGTTCCTCCGACCATGACTTTGCCGTAGTGCTCTGAGACGAGTGCTTAGAGAGTCCCTGTGACCCTTCGACACTCGAAGAAGGCCTTTTCTGAGGTAAGAAATGCTTGGCCTCATCATGAACTTAAGATGACATAGTCTCACCTGTCCTCTGTTTCTTTGACAGCGGCTCCTCAGATTTTGATCTCTGGTGTGACGGTTATCTCTTGTCTGAGGGAGTGGCTGCCCTGTCACTGCATGGCAAGCTGACCTCCAATGTCAGGTGGGCTCCCTCATTGAGCCAACATACGTCTATTTCTGTCCTTCAGGGTCTTTTGTGAGAACCCTTGGCAGATATCACAATCTTCAACCGAATGATTTGGGTACAGAGAGTAAAGGCACTCTGAGTGCCTGTCTCCCTCATATACGTTCTTGAGGCCACAGGTAGCACAAGGCCTGAACAAGCATTTATTCGCTCCCGAAGATTCCATGACAGAGTTTGAACTGAGTTTTTTCAGAGTCGAAAGACAGGAAAAGCAGATGTTGAAGAAAATAAATGTTTTCTCAAGAAAAAGTAGAATTCTCTCAGGAGAGAAGCGCAAGGAATCTCAACGGTTTGGAAGGCGGTTGAAATTTGAGGGGAAGCTGCAGGGGTCGGGTTATACACTCATCGTCCCATTGGTGCTGACAAAAGTACCCATAATGATGTTGATGGGACACTCAAGGTGTCAACGTTTTTTCCATAGGAAAAGTACTTTAAAGTTACCAGGGTTTCCCAGCCTGACGACGGGGAATATTCACAGCATGTGAATCCATGAAAGATCCAATGCTGGAGAACTTGCTTGTCCTGATCCATTATTTGTCCTACTTTGGCCTGCCGTGAATGTCAGTTGCTGATAGTATATGGAATATGTGGACACTTGCATTGAATATTGGCACTGTTAAGAATAGAGCCTTATTTATGTTGTATATACCTAGTAGGTTGAGCCTTAACAGAAGCAGAAAGGTCGCCTTCCGCTGATGATACCCTTCAATCTGGCAGTGCCTCGATCAACCTACCTTTTAGTGTGTCCTCTATTGTTTTTCTAAGTAGCTCTTTTTAATCTTAAGGCATGACTGTGGGAACACGGGGAGGGCTGGAGCCCTCTCACCCTCCATTAGGATCAGCGGCGAGCTACGAGAAAGCATTCCCCAGGAAAAGACATCGCGACCCCTGAATCTTCATTCGCTTGCTTTCTCAGTTGTGCACCCTTTCTATCTGCAACAAGCGCCAAGATAACAGCGCTGCTTCATTTTATTCCATGATCGCTACACCATCTGGGTGCAGCGGCTGTTTCCCACCCGGGGAGCACTCCAAATTTGAGTTTCCCATGACCATTTGCAAATGGCAGACACGCTCACACGACCTCAGTGAGGCTTCAGTGTTTGGCTTTGGGGCTATCCTGATTGGCTACAGCTGTGCATATGAGGAAGTCGGCCACTGTTCTAAGTGGCCTATCGGTGCCTGTGTGGGTCGTATGTGCCGTTGGGCTGGGAACTCTGCTCCGCTTACCAGCCGTCATGATTATCTACAAATCCTACATACAGAAAGTGAGTACAAGACTATCTGACTAGTATTGTTATAAAACTATTGAACCGTAATCTTTAGCTCCCTCACCAAGGCTCGCTTGACGCTACCTATTCTTCTACCCAGAAGGGGGTGAGCACTCCATGTCAGTAACCGTACTCTTCCCCCCTTCCATGATCACATGCGCTTGCGGCCAAGCACTAGAATTGTCTAGAGCACCCAGTCGCTCGCGTTTATCAGACCGCTATACGGTACCATCTTGCATTTGATCCGAGGCACCAATCTCCAGCTACGGCCACCACGTCAAGTATCACTACTTTCTGCCATCTCTCAGCACCAATTTGGGCACTGTAAGTATCAACCATCTTTGCTCAGCAAGCCCACTATTATAATTATCAGCTATTCCACAACCTGTCTTATATTCTGCTCTGCTTTGATCATAACTGTGTATTACCTAGAGCTGTACTGTACATATAAAGCATTCAGTAACTGTTATACAGCGCATGCTCTTCACTACAGTCTGATTTTTGAATGTTTTATGCTGACATGTAACATATACACACTCTAACACTATAGTGGCTAGTGACTTTCTGCCATAGGCTTATCAGCACTGCAGACATAGCACGCTCTGACCCCGCACCTAGTGCCAGTCCTGCCCGCAGCCATCACACTACACTGCCTGATGTTCAGCGCTGCTGCATAACTAACGATGGCACTTATAATCACCGGCAAATCAGAGCTTCTCTCATCCCCTCGCCATCACCATACTACCTTAGAGAACAAACTTCACAGAGCGGAAGACATTGCCCCCACCCCCTTCATTCGCTCCTTTTTCAGGCTTGCCCACCACTCTTCTGCCCCCACCGTTGACACATCTGTTCCTTACCCTGATCTACTAGTCAGCAGACTAGCTAGACTTAGGAGTCGCATGCAACCCCCCCATCACTGCTAACGTCCCAGACCCACTCTTATCCGAAACAAACTGGTAGGCATGCGCTCCTGCCATCTCTCTGCAGTTGGGAAATGTGCACCTATAACAACCACTTGTCACCCTTTGGTGCCATCACCTCAACAGTTAACCTTCTCCAAAAAGGACACTAGGTCTCATCTGCCAGCCACACACAAAAATAAGACCACTATACCTGGCCCTAATAAATGCACACACTCTCCCGTTGCACGCTACAGAAATTAACGACTTAATCACCAACCTTGATCTTGATGCCCTGGCCATCACAGAAACTTGCCTCAATAAAGCCGCAGGGCCTGCTATCTCGATTACGCTCCCAACTGGCTAGACAGACCGATGTCTAAAGGTGGGGGAGTAGCCCTCATACTTAAGGAAACATTGACAACCAGGCAAACTAAATCATCACCCTGCGGAAATGCAGACTCCTATCTGTTAAACTTGCATTATATCCAAATACTACCATAGCCATCGTATACCGCTCGCCAGGCCCGCTTACGGAATTCATTGAAATTTACTGCATCTACTTGGGGAAAACCTAAACTCCAGCAAATCCATCCTTTTGGTGGTCTTCAATTTGGGATTGAACGATCACAGAGATAAAAAGGCCAAGGACTTAGCCAAAGAACTCTTCGATCTGGGCTTCCATCAAAATATCCTGAACCCCACTCACTCTAAAGGACGCATACTAGATTGGGTAGTGGATCACAGTTGCGAGGTTGACATCAGCTCCAATACTCCCCATGGACTGATCATCACTTTATTCACTTCACCATCCCAAACACCAGCTCCCTTCCAAAACGTATCATGCATACCCCCTCGGCTATGGCTAGATGCACTCGCA